>NC_056741.1:192728171-192768594 GCF_019279795.1 Protopterus annectens | reverse complement strand
ATTAAAGCTTAGAGATAATGGCAAACTAGTCCCCTTTATTTCTATTGAAAAAGTTCAACATTTTTACAGGACATGTCTACTTTAAACCTCCTCATTAGGTCTCCCTCAGCCCACTCTTCTATTGTTCAAAAGCTACCTATATGACAGTATCAGTCATTAAAATGACACTTCACCCTCTCTCCATACCTCCCTGTTACCATCAGTTTACTACAAGGGTTTGCCTTGGTACCCGCATCTTTAACATTCTCATCAACACCTTCCGCACATCCTTCCTAATACAGTATGCAGATGACTACACACTCATTTGCATATCTAACAATATGGCACATCTCTAAAAAAATACTCAAGAAGCTTTAATAGCCACTGAAACATGCCATTGTAACTCTTAACTCATGCTAAACCCTAAAAATATTAATCTGCTACAGTTTTCCTCAAATCCGGTTACTAACCCAAACTGTCATAACATAATGCAAAACATAGGACGACAGGGAAGGCGGATTCCAGCGGACTCACCTCTCCCACCTCAGCTGGTGAGTGCACAGTAGTGCCCAGGCCGGAACCTCCTCCGGTGGCCCTGTGCCCTGTTGTGGAAGCCTGCAGGATGGGCTGTCCCCTGCAAGTGTGACCAGAGGAGAACATCCACTCACCCTCTGTAGTGTCCAGACTGTGGTGCATAGGGAGATCCGGCACGCTGTGCTTGGGCCCCTACACCAGCTTGAGGCACGGATGGCAAAACTCACGGGCATGCCTGCTGCCCTGCCTACACAGCCCTTAGCACAGCCCTGTCCTGGGCAGTAAAGGCACAGTGGCAACTGCCCATGGGTGGGGATCTCAGTTCCACTGTTGCCATCTGTGGGCTCATGGGCTCGAGATATCCAAACATCTGTCCCCGTCAATTGTGTAACCCCCCTCATGTGTCATACACCACCCTTATATGCATCTTGTTTGTCTTGTCTGTTAACCTCCCCTACCTACCTCCCCAGCTATACCGACTTCCCGTACCTGACATACCACTCTCACCTGAAAAAGGGCACTCTGTACCCACAAAAATTACGCCCATACATAGCTGCCCATTTTGCACACATGTCTGCTGGACATGTAAACTGGCAATTACAATTGGCTGTACAACAAATATTATTGTTTTCCACACCTCTCTCAAGGGTGGAAGGTTTCAAATTTCACACCAAATTACAAACATATGCACAGCTGTTGCTGACGAAGAAATGGGCAGCTATGGGCCTTTCCTACATCCCTCCTGCAAAACCCGAGCTTGTTTTCCTACTGTCCTACACTCTTTGTGTCCCCTTTTTCACCACTTTCCTATCTCCCCATTTTCTTTTCTTTAAAAGAAAATAGCGCGGGTGTGCGCGAGAGTAAGCACTTTTAAGCAGTAGTAAGCGGTGAGAGCGAGTTAAGCAGTGCATGCTGACCTCCGCAAACCAGCTAACCCGCTTACAACTGCTTAAAAGTGCCTTAGTCACTCTGAATGACAAGGCCTGTAGTTTTCTCAGTAGCAAAATAAAATACCTCCCTCAGTCTCGAACCCAGGACTTTGGAAACACTAGTCTGCATGACTTACCACTAAGCCATGACTGCTATACAAGAACATTGTGCTGAAAGAAATATATCATAAAATAGTAGGAATTAATGTAAAGGGAATATAGCAAGTCTAGTACACAAAGCATGTCATGTATATTTACTGTAAAGTCTAGTGGATATGTAAAATAGTACTGTGTGCAGAGAAACAGTCATGCTACTTGGTAGCTACTAGGTAATAATGCCACAGTAGCATTTGGCAAGCCACACACATACTCAGAGCAGGATAAACACTGCCATAGTTGAATAGGTAAGAGATCAGACATAGCAACTGTGACTGAGTTACAGGGATGTCCCTGATGTGAAAACAAATGTCAACTGTGCCCCACTGACACCCTGTCAAATGTACTAACAGTAGGCAGAAAGGTGTAACTACACATGCAATGGTAACTATGACTGACTGAAGGTATGCACCACCTGCAGCACAAATGGTGACTAATACATATGCTTTAAATAACCCACAGTCACAACTGCGAATATCTGAATATGTCATTGAGTAACCCCTATGTACCATTCCATGAGGCTGATAAAAGATGCACGGAGAGTATCTGAGGCCTGCTCAGCAGAAAGATCAAATACCTGTAAGTGTCAAGGCCCACACCCTGGCCAGAACACTGCATGCAGTAACACCTACCACAACAAACACATAGGAATTGCTGCAACAGATTTAGCAAGCATACAAGCTGTGAATCTAGGAAAAAGGAAAACATAGCAACACATTACAGGGAAAACACCTAGCAGGCATACAAGGAGTGAATTAAAGGCCAAATATTGAAGCCATAGCAACAGATTGCAAGAGCCACTGCTATATACCATTTTCACCACAGTACAGGAAAACACACACACCCATATACACAGTATTACAATCGAGGTGTCAGTTTACATACACATGGAGAAGAGGACACTGGAGGAAGGAATACTCACAGAACAACATGCATTGCAGTGCTACAACACAGCCTGAAATATGAGAGACATAAACCTTACACTCACAGAACAGTGTCCACAGCAAACCAGCATGGTCCCCACCCTGATAATCTGAAAGGGCTATGCCTACCTAACAGACCTTTTATAGCACAGTCCTGAATCACAGTGAGAACTGCAATCACTACACAACAGCTGCATGCAATTAGTAAATGTGGCTAACAATTGGGGCAAGCCATATTGGACAAAGTCAAATATTAAAAGGATTTTTCAGCCCCAAATGCTACTTTTATTCATAGGTGGAACAAAAGGAGAAAAAAAAAAAAAAATACAAAAAAAAAAAAAAAAAAAAAAATTAAAAAAGAAAATAAAAATGGTTAAACTTTAGGGAAACTGAACGGGAAAGGTATGGGAAAAAACCACCGGGCAGTACAAATGGGTCACTTTAAATACATATGCTTGAAATAAAACCCCCCCCAAAGGGTTTCACAAAACGGGGCCCAAAATATCGGGGGGGGGCGGGCGGGCGGGGGGGGGGGGGGGGCGGGGGGGGGGGGGGGGGGGGGGGGGGGGGGGGGGCGGGGGGGGGGGGGGGGGGGGGGGGGGGGGGGGGGGGGGGGGGGAACAATAAAAAAAAAAAAAAGAAACAAAATAAAAAAAAAAAAAATAAAAATAAAAAAAAAAAAAAAAAAATAAAGAGAAAAAAAAAAAAAAAAAAAAAAAAAAAAAAAAAAAAAAAAAAAAAAAAAAAAAAAAAAAAAAAGAAGAAAAGAAAAAAAAAGAAAAAAAAGAAAAAAAAAAAGAAACAAAGAAAAGAAAAAAAAAAAAAAAAAAAAAAATTTTTTAAATTATAAATTATTAATTATATATAAAAGAGGGAACAAGTATTTGGGGTTGTAGAATATCAAATATTTAATTAAAAAAATTAAAATATATAAAATTACACAACAAAAAAGGGGGAATTTGAAAAAAGATTTAGCAAGTTAAAATTTTTTAAAAATGGAAATTAAAAAGGGAAAAAATAGAAAATTTTAAGAAACCCCCCTGAAAATATACAAAGGAAAAAAAAAAATTTTAAATAGCAAAGTTTAAAGGCCCTGCTAAAAATTTACACAAGTCCCCCAAAAACCACACCCCATCCACTTTAAAAAGGGGGAAATCACAGGGAAAGAGGCGGGAGGGGAAAAAACAGAACGGGGATTGCCAAAAGAAAAAGCCTTTATGAGGACTTCCCTTTACATACCAAACAGTCCCCCAAGAAACCAAAGCTTTTTTTCCCTGATTTTTAAAAAGTATGATAACAGCCTTTTTCAATCCTGAATTACATGGCCTCAACATCAAAACAATCACCCAATAAAAAGGAAGGTAGCTAGGAATGGGAAAATGGGGTTTTAGTCGGGAAAAGATTGACATTTGGGTGCAGCCCAATCCTCCTGGTGTTTTAAATGGGGCCCTAAAAGGGGGTATAATAAAATATATAAATTATTATAAAATATATAAAATTATTTATTGGATTAATTTATGATAAATTTAAAATTAAAATTTTAAAATTTGGGCAAGGGTGTCAAATGAGGGGGTTTAAAAAAGCATTATAGTTTCCCCAGGCCCAATTTTTTTGGTACTCGGGTGGGTTTTAAACTTCCTTCTGAAAATAGGGGGGTACCGTCCCTCCAAAAGGGGTTAGTTTACTTGCCCCCTTGCAGTG
This sequence comes from Protopterus annectens, assembly GCF_019279795.1. Lineage (NCBI taxonomy): Eukaryota > Metazoa > Chordata > Ceratodontiformes > Protopteridae > Protopterus > Protopterus annectens. Next base: position 192,764,372 of record NC_056741.1, on the reverse strand, counting down.
TAAAAGGGCCCCATGACTCCCACCAAATTTTTGGTGCCTAAAGGTGTCAGTAGGTTTGGGTTCAGCGGGGAAATCCTTTCCCAGTAGGGGAAGCCTCTTTGAAATTGTCCCACTATTCCCTTTGTTGCTTTTCCAAATTTTTTCTGAGGAATTTTTTATAGGGGGAACAGGGCCTCCCAGGACAGGCCCTTGGGGACCCCAAATGTAGGCCCTTAGTTGAATGGACCATGATTTACTTAGGGGCCTATGGGGGTTTTGCAACCCTTGGGACCTTGGGGATTTACTTTTCCCCAGCTGTTAATCCAGGGGGGTCAAAAAGGGGATGCCAGATGGGTTTTGGGAAAGTAGGGAAAAGCCCCTTTGTTGGATGTGTCCCTTTCATAAAGGTCGGGGAAAGTTTAAAAGGAAACCCAGGGTTCAAAGGAGGTCCCCCTTAAAAAAGGAAAACCGGTTTGGGTTTATTTGTCTCCCCCCAAAGGGGGATCTGTTTTTGGGTAAAAATGTTCCTTTCCATAAAGGGTTGAGAAAAAGGGCGGGTTTTTTAAAGGGGGGGTAGACCAGGGGTTGTGAGGTGCCTTGTTTGAGGGGGACATCCCTGTATCCCATTTCCCCGGAACATTGTCAGTAACCCTATGCTGTTACATTGAGGAATTTTGAAACAGAGCGGCCCGGAAAACCCGTGGGCCCAAATTGAGGGTTTGGGGTTACAGGCCCGTGAGGGTGGGTTTCCCTTTGGGGCCCCCATCAGTGAAAAGGGATTTATTTTTCAGCTGGGATAATTTTAATTCCAATGTTTGGGGGGAAAAAAGGGGAAACCCGGGATTGAACCGTTCCCCCAAAGGGTTGGCTTTTTAAATCCCGGTTCATGGTAGGTTTGCCCTTTAAAACCAAACCGGGGGGGAAAAAACCTGGGGGCCCCCCAAAACCGGTTTTGGGGGAAACCAAAAGCCCAAAAAAGGGCCCTTTGTTATTTATTTACCATTGTGAGGTCCCTCCTTTTTGGGGGGCCTTTGCTGTTTGTATAAAAATATTTTTTAAAACTACGCTAAATAGAAAAGGGCGGAGCCTTTTGGAAGTTCCTTGCATGCAACCTCTTTTGGGGCCCCCAATTTGTTTTTGTCCACCGCAGGGGCCCGCCCTTGGGGGAAGGGAGGTTTTTTTTGGGGGTTTAATTTTCCACATTTTTGGGGAGGGGGGGAAAAAGCATTGAATGTCTCCCAGAAATTTTGGTTTACCGGGCCCAATTTGGGTAAGGAACCAACTGGGGTTTAAAGGGTGTGTAAATGGCAGGAAGGTTTTTACTGTAGTCCTTTGTGTTTATTTTTGGGTTATGTATAAAAAAGGTTTTTTATCTGGGGTCAAAATGACTTTGGGGGTATTCCGGTAGCCCCTTGTTGTTTAAATTTAAAGGGGGGGTAAAAACCCTGTTGTGGGAGAGGTGACTAGCTGTTGCATTGCATTTGACTTAGTGAATTCTGGGAACCTTTGGGCTAGGGTGTTTGGGGTAGAATAATGCACTCAGTGTATGTTAAGGCAGTTGCAGAATCCCAATATGATGGTGTGTGGTGGGACATTCATATCCTCCAATGTCAACAGGAAGGCTGACTGTGGTCCCTGAGATTGGGAGGGTGGTCTGTAACATGCTACCAGTTGTATAGCAGGTTTGCCTACGGTTATCTGCACCTGGATGGTCTGTGATGCTTCATGTGTTATACTAACCTGGAGGTGTGTGTCCTTCATGAATATGGACACCCTCCCTTTTTGTTTTGTCCCGAGTCCTGGGGACAAAAAGTATGATACGGGGTATAGCCTGGTACCGCTGGTGTGCTCTCAGGAGCCTTGAACCAGGTTCTCACTTACTGCAGAGACATCGAGATTAGTAGAATATGTACGTACAGATATATGTAATACACACATACATATATAGATATCTGTATAGACATGTACATATACAGATAGATCTGACTGACAACAGATATGTCTGTATATGACTATCTCTCTCTCTCTCTGTCCCACCCCCTCACACTCTCACTCTCCCTGTGTCTATCTCTCACTCTCTCCCCCTCTCTCCCCACATCTTTATGTATATATCTACATCTATATATAGATATTTTATATACATATATACAAACATATATATGTATCTATATACAGATATAAATATATCAATATATATATACATACACATATATATATATATATATATATATATATATATATATATAGATATATATATATATATATATATATATATATATATATATATATATATATATATATCTCTATATATATAAAGATTGTGCGAGGCACATGTGTGCAGATGTCTTGCAACAGGTGCCTGGTGTCAAAGGCATGGAGTGAACACCAGTGTGGATACTGGAGTACCATATCCCATTCAAAAACACTGACACCAGTAACCACCACATATGTACATGCCTGCCCACCACTGCATGTGTCACGGGGGAACAGGGGCAACAGGTGTACAATAGGCTCTACATTGATATACACAGTGGCACACTAGTCCTGTAATACCTGTACATGGAATGTGTCAGCGGACATGGTGTGTCAGCTATGGACATGTAGGTCACTGTACCCCTCCACACCCCATAATGTCCTACATGGTATGTACCTCCCATGACAGCTACAGATATGGAGAAGGACACAGACATATGCAAGTAACTTTGTCAATGCACTCAAACACCACAGAGTGCACACAGACTACCTACATAGAGGTTACCACTGCTGGATATACATAGTTCGGTCACACCCATGACAGTTGTCTAACAACCATGGTAACACCTGCAACATCCACAACACAAATTACCTATCTCTGTCGTCCTTGTCACTGCAGTATAGAGCACATGGTGGAGGTACAGGACCCTACCCACAGATATGACATACCCTGTAGTAGACCACACAGAATTAAAAAGCAAGGCTCCCCATGAGTAGATGTCAGACATACCCCTGCTGAATGTTATGCAGATAGGTAATATGCCATATGAGTCACCCTGTGTAACTGTTTGTAAGGAGGAGGTATGATCATAACACATGTGTCACAAGGGGCAAGGTAGCATAACAGTATGCTGCTGTAGGCCTAGGGCCAAAAGCACACTACCTACCTAAGACACAATGCACACCCATGAACACATTGCAAATGGAATATGTGAGGTGGAATGAGTGTGCTAGTGACTGGGTGCATGTTGTGTACTGGTGTGATTGCTCACCATCACTGTCTGTCTGTCATGGTAGTGTGTGTCCTTGGTGTGATGCCAGAGACAGGTGTTTGAGGTATTGCGATCAACACATACTACATTGCCATATGTTGTGCTGTGTTACCCTGTATGTCACTGTGGTGTAGGTAAGGTTATGGCAAGTAAGAGTAGTGTGCATTACCAGTGAAATATGTAACGTGCATTGTGTGCAGTCCATGGGCTGATAATGTTCCCCATACAGTACCTTGATACAAACCCCCAGTGTGAGGTTGTGTATTGTACCTGAAACAGTGTGTTGACTGCTGCAGTATACTAGTCTGTCGTATGGAGTGTGCCAGGTACTGTTGCACAGTTGTTGGATGAGCACTGATATCTCGTCATTTACATGTGTATCCCCCAATAGACAGACAGATGCTATATATGGTGCTTAAGTTATATCACTGCAGCCGAATATTATGTGTATTATGTGTGCCATAGTTTGCTGACAGATATTGCTGACATATTTTCCTTCTCCTTTTCAGGGCCATGGTTCACCAGCGAACCCTGTCTACCCGCTGCAGAGGAGGAGGAGATACACCAGAGCCTGGTGCAGGATTTCGTACTCTTTTCCGCACCAGCCAGAACCAGCAGGAGAGGGCTGCACTGTGGCAAGACCTGGTCCGTCGGGTAAATGACATAGGCACACATAACCGGACATATGAGCAGGTACCATCACTGCAGTGATTTAATTAGAAATGTCCATCGGCGTGCGTCAGATATCCACAGGCAGCAGCTTGCCACAGGTGGTGGGGTGGCTAGACATCCCCCCTCACCAGATTGGAGGGACTACTCCTAAGTGTTGTGGCTCCAGCACAGCAGCAACAGCAGCAGCATACATGTGTAATGATGGAGGCTGGAGCCAAGCAGCAGCAGGACACAGAGCATGCAGGTAACATGCCATGTGTATAGTTGACCATTCTGTACACTGTTAGGTTATGCATGTGTGAGGTGTGTCCTTGTTTTGTAGCTGTAATCTTGGTAATTATTGTGCATTAGTGATATCCTCAATATCGGCAGTACACCTGTGGAAGTTAACTGTTGCATTACTGAACTATATCATGCCCACAGTATCAATGGCACAGTTGTGCCCACTGACGATAAATGTCTCTTTTCTGCAGGTCCCTCTGGTGTAACAGCAAGGCAGCCTATCCATGCTGGTGAGTGTGTAATAACATTACCTTCAATACACTGTATACTAATAGTAATAATAGGATGAAGCAGTAGTGCTATGTGTTTGATTGCAGGTGTGTTTGTGTCTGTGGGTTGAAATCTCATATACTGAGGTGTGTGCATGTGTGCATGTGCCCATGTGTGCATGTGTGTGTGTGTGTGCATGTGCCCATGTGTGCATGTGTGTATGTGTGCATGTGTGCATTTGCCCATGTGCCCATGTGTGCATGTGTGCATGTGTGCATGTGTGCATGTGCGCAAGTGTGCATGTGCCCATGTGTGCATGTGTGCATGTGCCCATGTGTGCATGTGTGCATGTGTGCATGTGCCCATGTGTGCATGTGTGCATGTGCGCAAGTGTGCATGTGCCCATGTGTGCATGTGTGCATGTGTGCATGTGCCCATGTGTGCATGTGTGCATGTGTGCATCAGTGGTGACATTGTGTACACATTGTAAACTGTGTTTCCTGTCTTACTCCCACTGGTTCTGGTGCTGCACTGGTGTCGTGCAGCAGGGAACCTGAATCTGCTGCTGTGGATAGTGATAATGATGATACCTGTGTAATGGCACAAGTAGGTGTGCCAGGGTCCGTCATTGGTCAGCCAATTGACACTATACAGCTGTCGACCCCATCAATGTGCACAGTCATCCTGCCAATACATCCTTTGTCACCAATGTCCCTAGGTGATGGACAGGATACAGTGGGCATTGACCAGGGTAATGTGGTACCGGTGGCACATGCATCCCCACACAGCAGCCATGGCCAGGGTCCTGACATGGTACCACACAGGAAGGCATCCATGGGTTCTCATGGGAGCATCCGTGGGCGTACCACCTCTGTCAGACGTGCCCACAAAGGTCTTTCAACCTCAGCTATGTTTCAGGCTGTAATGCAGGCACAGTCACGTATGGAACGGTACACCAGACAGGGTCTGAGGGAGCTGAGAGCATGTCGCACAGCCATGAGTGACAGTATGCATGATGCTACGGCTTCCATCCGCAACTTCACCGAGGTCATTGACAGACGTTGGGGGGACACATTAGATCTGTTCCACAACTACATGTCCATGAGCCAGGGCAATGGTGAACGGTTGAGGCATCGACGTGGCCGTATGCCAGCAACAGCAGCAGCTGGCAGCCATCACGGATGACAACTGGCCCACGGCCGCTCACATAGTGCCAGCAGCAGCCACAGCAATGCTGGGTCTGTGCTGTCATCAGACCGCCCCAGGAGACCATATGCACGTGGCACTGGACAGTCCCAACAGGGACCTGTCTCCATTCACCAACCACCTGCTTCTGATGACAGTACCCAGTCTAGCTTAGTACCTGATATGGTCCGTAGCACCCCTGCCGGGCACAGGTACCGTGTCCGTGGCCACAGACAGTGATCTGTATGACCTGGCAGGTACAGACTGTGGCTGTCCACAAACACCTGTATATGGCAGCCATGAGGTGGGACTGTGTGCATTCATACACACATGCAAAGTGATAACACCTAGGGCTGCCGCATACACGCACACACTGCATCAACATTGCCCCATCTTGTACTGCTGTCCCTCACCGCACACACACAGACATGTCAATTGGTTGTATCAGTGGCAGACTCAGGCATACCAGGTACACACCGTATGCATATGATGAAACTGTGCCACCTCCTGCATTCTGTAAAATCGGTGCAGGAACAGGTTAACATGGTGCTCATGCACAGGGTGAGTACATAGATGCATTGTAATAGTATGATGTTGACAACAGTACAGTGTAATGATAGCATTGTGGGTATATACCAGCATGCCTGATGCAGTTACAGTATGAATGTCAATGTATTGTTTTATACACCCATAGTAATTACCACAGTGTTCTGTCTGCACATCTTTGCATACTGGTGGTGAGGCTGTAAAGGGATGGCCACCTACACAGGTAGCACAGGGGATACAACAATGTACATATTGATACTCAATGATGGCCATGTCAACTGTGAGTTGCATGCTGTCCACACACGACTCTGCAATGCAGATGTTTCAGGATGTTGATATCTGTGCAGTACTACACAACAGGTTCAAGGCTCACAAGAGCACACTAGCACTACAAGGTCACACCTCATACCATGCATGACAGCACCAAAACACAGAACTAACTATGACAGGAGGGAGAGTGTCCATACATGTCAAGGATACTGTGGTGCCAGGACAGGTAGCATACATCATACTAGGTCTGGAACTGCTGAGTGTGGCACAGTGTCTGTTATTTGACATGTGTATTATTACAGGTATGAGCACTTGGGTATTAGGCCAGTTATTCAACATTATGAAGGTACGTGGTCCATACCCTTATGTGGGGTGTGGCTGGACCCAGCCCGTCTGACCTGTGTATGTCTGGGTACTGGCTTATAGTGCCTGCATATATGCACTGTTACCTACTGGAAGTCATACACCTTGTTTGTTGTAGCATAGTCTACATACAGGCCTGCTGACTGTAGCTTTGTTTGTATGCACATTTGCCTGTTATTTTCCTGAAACACTGATTCCACCTGCAGTGCAGATATACAGTGCCTCTGTGGATCCCTAGTGACATCTGTATTGCTTACTGCACTGATGTCCATGTGTCACTTGACAGAACATCACTGTTTGTCCTGTTTGTATGTAGCTTGCCTGTAACACATTGCATATTACTTACCTCACATTTGCTCAAGACAGCATTCATATATGCCAGCACTAACAAATCAGGAGCACTACACCCTCACATAGTCACCTTGAGTACCTTGTTCCCCATTGGCCCTATGTGTCGTTACTTAGTATGAGAGTCACAATGCTATGGTAGCATGTGCAAAAGTCACCTGCCAATGTACTCTCAGGTCCAGTTGGTGAATCTGTGAGTCATGTGGCAATGTTACAGCGGCCTCATGTAAACAGACAACCCTCTCCCCTTCCCATACACGTACAACACATGTGAGAGATGCAACCACATAGCCAAACTGGGGGCTAAGCTCTGTTAACACAGCACTGGCATTCCCTGTCAGGTGGAGTGGGATACTAAAGTGAATACAGTACCAATCTCCCATAGACCTGCCATGACCGCAATCCAAACACAGACACACACAGGTACATAATTGGGCTCTCAGAATAGCATCCTGCCTGAGCAGCTGACACCTGCAAAGCAGACACACAAGCAAACGTTAAGCCAGAGCGGAGCACATGCAACACATAGCTCACAAAGCCTGTGTGCCAAACAGTCACAGGCCATACGGCTTGACAACACACCTGCTGTAGCTGTATGAGGTACCTCTATCGTCACGTACACTGAGGTCCTGCTCACAGGCTGAACAAGGTGACGGTCATGCTGAGCTACCCATTGGGCACTATGATCCACCACATAACACAAGCATACCAGTCACTCCAAGGCATGTAGAAGTATGACTCAGTCATTGTCTGCGCCAGTGTATATGACCTCTGACGCACCTCCCTGGACTACATGTTAGGGGACATAGAGGGGCTCTCTGAGCTTGTGGCACAGGCTGGTATGACCCTGGCCTTGAGTAGCATCTCACCCTTACCAAGAATACTGCCACAATATGTAGACAGGCTCATCCGTTTCTGCAATTAACGTATCTTTCAGTGACATTCAATGGGGATCCAATGCCTGTCAGTGTGGGATTACATGCTGGACAAGCCACATTGCTTTGCTTGGGACAGCTTGCACCCATCAGCCATGGGCCATTGTATATTGGCAGAGGCTGTTGCTACACACATAGTGCCTTTGTATGCAAGGCTGACATTACATAGCCACCTACACAGGTATCACACGGGATAGGACACTAATAGCAATGCTACTCAACAGCAGCAGTGTAAACCTCAAGATGCATGCAGTGGAAACTGTCCTTAGCATGGGGTACAGCAATATCCGTGCAGTAACAGACTCCTGGTACAAGGCTCCCAGGTGCACACCATCAGTGCCAGGTCATTCCTGATACCATGCTTGTCATCCCTTACATGTGCACCAAACCAGAACAGGGGGGATGTATCCAAAGGCACCTGAGATACACCCCCCAGGTTGGTGGCACTGCACAAAGCATCAGAGCCTCTCCATGTGAAACACACAGTGGGTTAGAATGCCTTCAGGTTCATAGCCTGGCACACACCACACTCCCATACCCAGAAAACCCACTTGGCCTTCCTGACAACACTGGGAATATGACGGTCTCTACACACACCATTATATGGTTGTACTGCGACTACTCAAACATACAGTGTGAGCATTATTCTAGCTGCAAGACCCTATCTGAAGGGTTCTTATCAGTCATTCCCTGCATTGCTATGGAACAACTTGTTACCGTCATTCCCTACATTGCTATGGAACAACTTGTTACCACTCCCACAAGTGGTGACAACATGCTGCACCTGTTCATCACTAACATGTGGACTATATGCTCCAGAACAATCATGTATCCCTCGCTGGTGGGATGACACCATCTACAACCCACACTGTATAGTCACATACCACATGCAGCCCCTGCACAGAACACCACAGTCATACAGTTGTCTGATGCATATTCCATGTATTCACATGAGTCAGGCTTCGGGCATGGGATCTCTTGCAGTTCACAGGTACATATGTGTAGGTGGCACACATATACATCATGTGTGCATTGACATTACTGATATAATGTATGTCGTGCAATATTGGGAACAACACCCCACACACATGGACAACCTGTGTGACAAAAATACACATGGCATTTGTAGGATACAAACCCCTACCTAACTATGTTAGATCACTTGTGAGGGTCGCAGTAGCAGAGTGTGCTATTTGCATTACTGGGGGGATTGTTTTCTCCTGCTGTACTTATAGGGTGCTGACATCATCAGTGTTTAGACAGTGGAATATGCAGCATGTGTTGTGTAGTAATAGTTGCCAAAAGTGACATTTCTCATATACATGAGATTGCACACACTACTCCCCCACACACATTCACACACACACTGGGCACTTGCAGGATTCAAACCCCTACCTAACTATGTTATGACACTTGTGAGAGATGCATTAGCAGAGCATGTTATTTGCATTACTGGGGCGATTGCGTTCTCCTGCTGTACTTATAGGGTGCTGACATCATCAGTGTTTAGACAGTGGAATATGCAGCATGTGTTGTGTAGTAATAGTTGCCAAAAGGGACATTTCTCATACACATGGAACTGCACACACTACTTCCCCACACACATTCACACACACACTGAGCACTTGCAGGATTCAAACCCCTACCTAACTATGTTATGACACTTGTTAGAGACACAGTAGCGGAGCTTGCTATTCACATTACTGGGAATAATATTTGCTCCTGACATATGTATAGTTTGCTGACATCATTATGGCTGAAGAGGTATGTACATCTGTGACTATCCATCAGTACAGGGGAGAGCATATCTATGCATTAACTTTGCACAGGCACAGTGGCCTACTGTACTGTGGAGGCAGATGCCAAATACACTGTGGATAGCCTTCTGTATTCCCTAGGGACAACAGTCAAGTATTGCACTCTGTGGCCATATGTTTACCTGTCAGATGCAAGTATCTGTTGCTCATATGCTGTTTGTGGGTCTTTATTGCCATAGCCTTCCCTATCTCTATAAACAACATGTGTACTGTGGGAGATGTTTGCATATGAGTGGGATCCAGTACTTTACTTATGTCTCTGTTGTAACTTCACTGTGTGCACTGGGCAGATGTCAGTATTGTGGGAGGTTCCTGTGTTAACACATAGACATGCCAGATATGTGTGTGCAACTGCTGAACTGTGACATGGCCTAAGTGTGTGAGCATGCCCAGTTCACAGTTTGTATGGCTTCTTGACTGCCACGTCTCATTTATCTAAGTGTGCGAGCATGCCCAGTGTGACCTTTCTTTATGCTGGGATCTGTGGACCACCACATTTCTGTTTGTGTGTGGATGCCATCTATATATCACATGTACAGTTGAGTGTTGGACATCAGATTGTGTTGTTACTGCCCAACTGCTTTGTGTCTGAACCTAACAGGCATTATGCTGTGCCTGCAGGGTCACCATGGGATAGTTTGCATATAGTTGTCATCATCCTTTCCTGCTGACCAAACAGTTGTATTGTCGTATTGTGTACTGGTGCAGAACTTTCACTGTGGTGGACAGTATAATCGGTTTCGGTCCTATCACTGCTTGTAATATTTATAGTGAGCACACCAGACTGGTTGAGGGCCAGTTGCGCAGATATGACCATGTTGCATTTTGTTCAGATATGGACAGCATAGTACATGATTGTCCGACATTGTTAATGTATTCCACAACTTGTGTGGACAGTGACAAACAATGGCCATGTGCCCTTGTCCATTTGTAATGCTAGTCAGAGAGTGTTTGTTCTTCAACACACATTTACTGGTGTTTGTCATGACATATATCACGGTTAGTGTGCTGTGTCTCTGTCTGCCCGTGACATACAGGTGTTATCCAGGGAACACCTACCATTGCCTATCCAGTCATCATGATTCCTCTGGATGACAGTCACTGAGGGACTCCCTGGATATCCTGTAGTGGGAGTTTAGTCGTGGGTGGAGTGAGCTTCTGGGTCATGGACCAATCTGTACAGCATGTCCTGTTTATGTCTGTGCTGGGGTTCAGGCCTGTCAGCTGCATAGGTCACCAGCATTCAGTGTTTACATGGTGCCAAATGTCCATTGATACCAGGTTGGTCATGGCTCTATACATCAGGCACAGTTCACCTCCTCAGGCAGTATGGCACTGTGTGGAGCTGCAGTTTCTTTACTCAGGCAACACATGGCATCTGTTACAGCTCTGCGATCCTCCTGGTGGGGTATTTGTGTGGTCTTTCCAGTTGCTGCAGGTGTCTACTATGGTACATCCCTGAAGGGCCATTGTACACAATTGTGAGGCTGCTGATGGATGACTGGAGAGGCACATTGACCTACCCTAACCAAGCTGTGCTTACCTTCATGATTAGGTGGGTATATGGTATGTTTCTGTAACCACTACAGACACATGGTTGTCACATGCAGGATATCTATCACCTTGTGTCCCCAGGTCTCTTATTGCTCCTGATGTACTTACTGGGTTAACACCTATGTGGTAATTTCTGGCCATGTACTGTGTTTCCACAGGGGTTGACTATACACTATTCTGCATTTAGCTTGTTGACATGGCTGTGGCACCACTTGTGTGTTTCTATGTGTGCCTTTTGTAGGTTGCTTGTGTCAGCTGGAGGGTCTGATATGGTGGCCAGTTTGTAGTCTTCTGCAAACCTGATCAGACAGAGTCTGTCCATGTTGGCCTGTACCTATGTGACATATATAGCATACAAGAGAGGTCAAACGGACCATGCCTTGTGGGATGCCAGTTGTACCTGGTTTGCAGTCTGCCATGGCTACAGCATGTCTGCCAGGTCAGTTCTGTCCTTGAGCTGGTTTGCAACCCATCTACTTGCATAGGGGTTTATAGTTAGGCTGGTGAGCTTATCTGTACTACCAACTAGGGTACTGTATGGAAGGGTTTAGCAAGGTCCAGATAGGCTGTGTGATCAACATTCCCCACATCACTGGGCTTGGTGCACATTTCATATGAGTCAGACATGTGTAAGGGGCAGGATCTGCCCTATGACAGCCACACTGGGTAGGGCCCAATGTCGTTATTCATGGGATCCATGATCATCCTCTCCATTACTTTGCCAAACTAGATAGTTGGGGTTGAGGGGTGATAGTTTGCAGTATCCATTCAGGCACCCCCTTTGTGGTGTGGGACCACTGTTGCTGTACACTGCTCTTTGGGTACATATCCTGTGGTAGGGCTGCTAGTGCGCAGTAATGCTATTTGCTGTACCATTCTTCTTACAGTACTTGTTGGACACAACCCAGGACACCATCTGGCATCATTGATGCTGTGTGCTGTGCTTTGTGGATGCTGGCTGTTACCTCAGCATCTGTAATGTCAGGGGCCAGCACTCTCCTGGGATAGATATTTGGCAGTTAGGTGCTGGTGGGGAGGTTGGAAGGAATCTGTTCGGTAGGCTGTTGGCAATGTGTGTGGGTTTGGTGTATTGTTTGTGATATTAGAGTGCTGTAGAGCATATCTGTGGATTATCACCATGGTTCCTACCATCAGGTAGGACAGCTGTGTGATAACCCTTTGTGTTCTGCACAATTTGTATCATCATAGGTTCATAGGTTCATACTAGGCTATCTGACCTGGGCTTGTTTGAGCATGGACAGACTGTGTGTGGGTCTAAACACCCCTTGCAATGTGCATATTATGCCCATGTAGGGTTTACTTTCCTAGATGTGAAACAGGGATGCCCCCCAGTGTACACCTACTATCTCTCTTGCACTTCTCCGGATTTCTCTTGTTGAGTTTGTGTGTGGAGCTCAGCCTATCATAGACTTGGATTCTGTTCCAGAGTGTCAGTAGCCTCTGGGTTATGGATCTGTCCCTCCAGCACATCCTATTAATCTATGTGTGGAGGTTAAGATATCTCACTGTGGTGTGTGTGCTGTATTTGGGGTTTCTGCAGTGGAGCATGTCCATTCATTCTGGATTGGACATGGACTTGTACATCAGGCATACATCACCTCTGACTGTGCAGTATGCTTCTGAATTGGGCTGTGGTTTCTTTGGCCAGGCTGCAGATGTCCAATGTTTGGACCCTTTATCCTGTCGGTGGGGTACATTTGGGGTCTTTCTGACTGCTGCATGTGTAAGGTAAGGTACATCCGAACTGGGGCATTGTTGTCACGTATGGGCGTGATAAGGGAAGAGTATGGGGGCACAGTGACCTCTGTAGCTCTACTTGTGCATCCTTTCATATTAAGGTGGGCAATATAGCAGGTCTTCCTGGCCACCTTGGCAATGTGAGTGTCACATGACAGGTTACCATCCACTTGTGTCCCTAGTTCCATGATTACTTCTTCCATACATAATGGATTGCCACCTATGTCATACTTTGTGTGTGCCTTGATTGGTATTTGTTGAGACATTCATACTCTGAAGTGTCTTCAGGAAGGCTGGCTGGGGTATCTGGGTTTGTGTGTGTGGTCTGTAGCAGGCTTCATACAGGTACACAGTTTGAGACAGTGTTACTTGCCCGTGGATAGTCCATGCTGCTTCTTGCTGTGGTACCTACCTGGGGGTATGGTTATTCTTGATGATTACTGGTAGCCACACTCCTATTGTCATGTGTTCCATGTTTTGGAGCTGTAGAGCATGGTATGAGGCATAACCTGGTAATATTAGGGTGCTCTTCTGGGCTTTGCCCAGGTTTCTGTTGCAGAACACATATTACCATTCTCCATGCTGTGGTGTGTTTGGTCTAAATGCACCTTGCAGGTTAGACTTCTGGTGTTGGGTAGCATTACGTCCAGGTTATTATCCCTTGTGCTACCTATGGTGGTGGGTTTGTGTTTCCAGACTTACCTATTCCAGGCACAGTGGGGGTGACAACAGCCTTTGCCAGTATCTACACAGCCAGGTGTACTGGGTGCATGCCATCCCTAGCAGGTGGGGCATCATGTCTTGCTCATCATGTCAGCCCAGGCTGTCAGCCATGTGTTCCCCCTTGCTAACAGCAATACCTCAGCCAATTATTGTACTTGATCTTGTTGTCTTCATAGTGTGGCATCATGCTTGGTGAGGGTGAGATGTTAGGTTGGGTCTTCATGTTTGCATATACTAGATGGTGTTACATTGCTTAACACATGGCAATCATGCCTCAGGTGGTGCTGCAGGGCTGCCTCTGTCAGATGCACATACTACACTCCCTGTACATGTTTGAGAGCAGGTTGTGTCATATTAGGCATCCCTCTTACTATATGAGTGAGTCAGAGAGGGGTATCATTCCCAGGGTTCCTACTGAGCCAGTGTATGTGCTATGCATTGCCTCTTTGCCAAGGCCAGGGCATACTGGGCACGCCTCCTTCTGCCTACTGGGGCAGGCTCAGGCTGTTCCTCCTCCGAGTCACGCTCTGCCTGTGATGGCCTTGGCAATGGTGGGGGTTGTTTGTCCCGGCCCTATGCTGGTCCTGCTGCAGCTGTTTTCGCAGGATCATATTATGTAGCATAGCACATACCAAGACAATTTGGGTACATGTAGTTGGTGAGTACTGCAAGGCTCCACCAGATGTGTCCAGGCACCGGAACTGTGACTTGAGCAGCCCAAACACACGCTCTATTATATTACGTGTTTGTGCATGTGTCTCATTATGGCGTTCCTGTTCAGGTGTGTGTGCGTTTCTGATGGGTGTCATCAGCAACAGCTCCAGTGTATAACCTGCATCCCCCACTAGATGACCATGTGGAATGTCCCCATTGGTAAATGTCTGGTACAGCTGCGTCAAACGCCAGATATGGGAATCATGGTAGCTCCCAGGGCAGCCAGCACACACATTCATTATTACACCCTGGGCATCACACATGACCTGGCAGTTGTTGGAAGGGAAGCCCTTGCGGTTAATGTAGGCTGTACCCCGCTCACCGGCTGGTGCTTTGATGCATATGTGCATGCAGTCTATTGCACCCACTACCTGAGGGTATTCTGCTATTTGCTGGAAGAGACGCATATTTCTGGCCAATACCTTACAGGCATTTTGGAAATATACATGCTCACCGACATGTGCTGACATGGGATCCAGGAACTGGTGCAGTACACAGGAGGCTGATGCCTGTGATATCCCCATCATATCACCAGTTGGTCTCTGGAAGGTACCTGTTGCTAGCATTCTTAGGCCAACTCTTACCTCGGTTTCCACTGGGATGGGTTCCCCTCTGTTGGTTCTGTGTGTGAGGCGTGGCCTGCACAGCTCAACAATTTGCTGAAGGAGGTCTCTGTCCACTCTATAGCGCTCCACTATCTCCAGCTCATGTAACACCTGTATAGGTGACCCTGGGCCTGTACACTCTTCTCCGTCTCCTCACTCTGGGTTGTCTGGCAGCATTTCCATTGTCACCACCCTCAGCAAGTCTCCTATGTCTCATTATGACAGCTATGGCAGCCCCTAGCATGTTTGGTCAGAGTGCAGCTTTTTCAGTTTTCACTTCTACTAGCTTACTCCTGTCTTGCTGTGTCTCTTGAGAGAAACATACTGCAATGCTGTTTGCAGTGTTTTAAGTGCTAGGCTGGGCTTGTATTCTGCCTGTGTAATTGCCTGCTTCTAATTGTTTTCACCTGCTACCTCTACAAGTATTCCCTGCTAGTTTCCTACTATTTCTTCTGCTTCCTTTTTTCTCTTTGTTTCCTCAGGGGGGAACAGCGCGCATTCCAGCGAAAACACGCTCACAGTGGCTACCACTCGCGCACACATGCTTACATGGACTAGAATCTGCTTATTCGGGTTAAAACGCGCGCACACCAGTGCAAACAGGTTTACAGATCTTTAAACAGGCTCCTACATGCTTACTCTGCCTTACACGTACGCACTCTGTCTTACTTGCGGCTCCCAGAGCGCGCACACACGCATGCACGCACAGCAAGAAACTTTGATGTTGGCCACAGTGTACACCTTCCATTTCTTGACTTTCCCATGCTTATCTGTTGACACTCCTCTTTTTATGCTGTGCGATTGACATCTTTCACATACCACTTTGCTCCAATGAGCTTGGTTTCTTCCTGACATTCCCCCCTGTGATGTCACCTATCTCCTACTCTGTTACTCCCCCTTATCTAACTTTTACACTACACAGAATGTGCTCATTTGCTATGTGACAGTGTGATTCACTATCCTTCCACTCATTTACATAGGATTGCCTACTAATGCTTAGTTACATGTCTTACACTCAGCTTCCCCCCTTAGCAACCACTAGACGGTGGCCATGTTGTTTTTGGTCTGCTAGTCCCTGCATTGCAAATCCATGCATTACATAAATCCCACATTTGTGGGTTTCAAACCTTTATTTTTCTGTTTTATATAGTGCAGCCCGTTTGCGCGGGGCTGCGCTGCATTTAAACATTGCCAGTCTCCGAAAAAAAAAATATTTTATTTCATGTTTGCATCAGGTTAACATGCCAATGGCCACATATTTGGACATTGGCATGCTGACTGCAACATTTGCACACTTTATTTGGAGCTGTCATGGCTCCGTTGTGTTATTTGCAGTAACATACTCAGTTGTCAACTGAGTACATTTCTGCACCTAACACGACTCTTACACGGGCTGGTTTCAGCTTTGTGGATCACTACTCTACCTCATTTGCATGCCTTTCGGCTGCAAGTGGGGTGATTAGCATATCCACGCCCTGCCCGTGTAAGAGTCATTTTAGCTATCTCTTACACGGGATTTCGGGCTGTTCCTGGATCGTGATGGCTGCATGGAGTCTTACACGACTTTTAGACTCCGTGCAAGCCATTGTGAATCCTGCCCATTATCTCTCTCTGAAAAAAGGTCAAATATTATCTCTCTGCACAAAGGAGGAAGTTCAACAAACATTACTAACTTTAGAAATACAACAATCTTACCCCTCCTCTCTGAAATACTTAAAAAATGTATTCAAATACAAATGTTATGCTACCTTCTGCAGGAGTGACTACTATCCTCCACACAGCATAGCTTCTTACCTTCCCATAGTACTAACACTGCACTTCTTAGCTATGTAGATACTGTCAATAAAGCTAGAGATAATGGCAAACTAGTCTCCTTATTTCTAGGCTTGTCTAAAGCCTTCAACAGTTTGTCACAGGACATGTCTACTTTAAACGTCCTCATTAGGTCTCCCTTAGCCCACTCTTCTATTGTTCAAAAGCTACCTATATGACAGTATCAGTCATTAAAATGACACTTCACCCTCTCTCCATACCTCCCTGTTACCATCAGTTTACAACAAGGGTTTGCCTTGGTACCCGCATCTTTAACATTCTCATCCACACATCCTTCCTAATACAGTATGCAGATGACTACACACTCATTTGCATATCTGACAATATGGCACATCTCTAAAAAATTACTCAAGAAGCTTTAATAGCCACTGAAACATGCCATTGTAACTCTTAACTCATGCTAAACCCTAAAAATACTAATCTACTACTGTTTTCCTCAAATCCCGCTCTCACTGAAAAAACTAAATTTAAAGTCCTCTCTCGATAGTACAACCATTAAAGCCATTTCTCATAGCAATCTATTAGAGATGATAGTCAATGATAACCTTACATTTGACCTGCATATACAAAATTGCATAAGGAAAACTCATTAAAATCTAGGGATGCTTTCCAGTGCCAAAAGCATTCTCACAGATGCAACTAAAACTACACTTGTCACTACTTACCCATTTCCCACAATTATTTATGGTGCTTCCATCCTTAGTAACCTTCAGGCATCACAAAAATCAAAATCTGAACAGTGCCAAAACTGATATATATGTATCAATGTGGTTTTCTTGAGGGGAGGCAGACATTTGACAATATTAATAGAACATTAAGGATCCAGAGGGAAGCAGAATGTAAGTAAATATCATTGTTGGTGGGTAATGATGCAGAGAAAGCATTTGACAGAGTAAGCTGGAACCTTATGAGCAGAGCAATGGAAGCATTTACAGTTCCTAAAAAAAAAATTATAATGTCGATTAGGATGATATATGAGGTATTGGGGCAAAAATTAAAGTGGGTGGGGTCCTCTCTAATAATTTTTGCTTGAGCAGAGGAACCAGGCAGGGGTGTCTTATTTCCCCTTTATTATTTGCATTATATTTAGCTGCGGTGGTGGTGCTGCGGTAGCGTTGTCGCTTCACAGTAAGACATTGTCCTGTTCGATTCTCAGCTAAAGCATCTTCTGTGTGGAGACATGCGTGAATGGGCATACCTTCATTGAAGGTTGTGTGTCAGGCCTGGCAAGTTGGTACATAAAAATCTACTGCCAATCATTAGCGGACCGGAGTTCCGCTGTGGCGACCCCTAACCGGGAAAAGCCGAAAGATACAACAACATTTGCATTATATTTAAAACCATTGGCAAAGAAAATAAGGGACTCAGAAATTCAAGGATATAATTGGTATGGTAGTCAGGAAAAGCTGTCCTTATTTGCAGGTGATATTATTATATACCTGCCAAAACCAGAAAGAGACATTACAGTGTTGTGGAACATTTTGAGACAGTCTCAGATGTTTTTTGGGATACAAATAGACTGGAACTAAAACAAAGGCAATAGCAATAAATTATGTACTCACACAGGAATTGGTTCAGGTAGTTCCTTAATTATGGGGACACGATAGAATGAAGTATTTAGGAGTATGGATTAAAAATTCTTCTAGGGTGGCAACTAAGGATATGGGGGAAGAGACTAAACAAAAGATAATATAAAAACTGGGAAAATTGAAGCTTTGTTATATGGATATGGATAATAAGACACAAGCAGCTACACTGTTTTTAGACCCTTTAGTCTTATACACAGGTCAGGCGTATTTTTATCAACCAGAGAAGAAGTTGTGGCTATCAATTAATAAAGAGCTAAAGGACTTTTTCTGGGAGGAGAAGATGGCAAGAGTCAAGTTGGATAATCCAATTCTTCCAGTAGAACAGGGCTGATTGGGTGTACCCAGTTTGAAGGGGTATTTCAGAGCTACACAATTAAGACTCCTATACACAGCACAAACAGAAAACTTTATTTCAAAGTAGAAAGGAATGATGATAAAAGGGGAGAATCACAAGAAACAAAGAGAGACTGGGATTTTGGATGCAGGCCTTTAATAATCATAGAGAATATTATATTCATAAAGTAACAGAAAGTATTCTAAGAACTAAGCCAACACAGGAATGGAGAAAGGAGATTCTGCTGACAGGGAAGACTGCAATTAGGGATATAGATAATAGGCAAGAGAGGGATGAAATTTATTGGAGAAAACTGGCAAAGGAACGAAGGTATTTTGAATAACTAGACAGGAAAGGATGATAGAATGCGAAGATGCCAAAAATGTATTTGAACTTCAGGTTAGAGATTTCCCTCCCTATCAAAAATTGAAATCAGAGTATAGTTAAAGAGAAAAAAATAGGGAAGTCCTAAATGAAAGACCAGCAGTGGTAGAGTTTTTAGAAGTATCTAGAACAGAAGCTGCCATTAAAAAAGGAATAATTAGTACAGTATATAAATATTGCATGGTAACTATAAGAATCAATCAGAGGAGGTTAGAAAGGATTGACAAGAGAGATTGGATAAGCAAGAAACAATAGGAGAATATATGTATGTGTCCAATATATACAACAAAATCTGGAAGATTTAGGATTGCTGCCTGGAAAAGTTTGCATAGATATTTCTATTCCCCAAGTAGACTCCAGAGAATTTTTCCTCAGGCAGGCAGCAAATGTTGGAGGTGTGATGGGAAAAAAGAGGTAACTGGGAACATATTTTCTGGAAGTGAGGTAAATTGGTGGAATTTAAAGATTCACTGTGGGAGGCACTCTGGAAGTGTGGTAAATTGGCAGTCTTTAAAGATTCCCTGTGGGAGGCACTGTCTGAGATGCTGGGTGAGCAGATTGGTCTGACAGGGGAGATTATTTTTCTAAGCTATGATCTAGAATTGTCATTGCCTATGCATGCTAAGTCCTTGCTGTGTCTAATAATGGTGCATGCCATAAAAGCAATTACTAGAAAATGGAAATCAAAATCTAAAGCAACTGTACTAGAAGTAGTGAATATTGTAACATAGATAAAACAAGTGGAATTGAGATCTTTAGAAAAGGGTAGGAACAAACTGCATAGGAAAACATGGGGATTGTGGGAACAATACCTACAAGGAAGGAATGAGGTTTAAAGGGTGGCAGGACCTAAATAAGCTATGAAATGTTTGACTGAAAATGATTGGGTAGACTCTAAGTGATGTATAATGTTTGCAACTTGGGAGTGTGTCAGTATGGTTTGTGATGTAAAATGCTTGCAACAAGGATTGTGTTGGTGAGGTTTGTTATCATTTGTATAAATGTATGATTGCCTCTGTAGTAAGTGATGGTTTAATAAAGATGTTTTTTGTTTAGAAAAAGAGGTAGGAATTGAATTATTTATCTAATGCTGCTTAGGTTATATGATATATTGCAATATATGTTGTCAAATGTTTGTTATATTAATTATAGTCTGATTACTTTTATATGAATTTAAATTTGCCTATGTCAGAAGTGATAACTCAATAAAGGTTTTTGTAAAAAAGGAAATGTTATAACAAAGTTGCTAAATTTGCAGCAAATACCCCTTTCAGAACCCAACACTCCATAGGACTAAAAAGCCTAAATTGGTTAGAACTACCCCAGTAACTAGCATACACACAGCTTCTTAGCACCTATAAAATTATCCAGTATCCATCTGGTTGTCCAGCACTAAATAACATTCTGCACAACTATGTTCCCAGCTAGCCATTACTATCCAAAAGGCCAAAATATCCTGTCTGTTCACAAATCTATCAAATCTGCCAGGCATTGTCTAAACTCATACCATGTTGCTAAGGCCTGGAACTCCTTACCTGTATCCATCAAGTCAATGCCTTATCTCTCTCCCATTCTTCAAAACCATTATGAAAGACTTCCTAGTCAAAAGCTGGCACTGTTCCTGCTCAACACCAGCCTAAACTATATCCCTAAATTTGGAGCAGCACCTAGTCATACCTTACATCTCCTTATTCTCCCTTATTAACTCACTTCCTTACTTCTATCAATTTCTCTCACCTTGAGTTTTGACAAACTGTCACATAATAAGATGTAGTTTGGCTTAGAATTATTTCAAACTCTTACTGGTTTAACTGTGTTTTCCGAGCTGATTTTTTTTGCAAAAAAAGGAGACAAATTTGTGCTCCAATGTGACATTGGTGGGTGGGGGGTGGGGGTGGTGCAGTGATGCAACACTTTACCATATTGAACAGTAGCAGATCCAGTATGTTTAATCTTCTGGATGCAGTGTGCAGTATCTCTTCCAGGGTCCTTAAGTTAATAAATTCCAAGTAGTGCTCTGCCTGTGAGTTTAAGGTAGTGCAAGTTTCTCAGTCTATGGGAAGTAGTTAAAATCATCCAAGAACAGGGTGTTTGGTAAAATGGTGAGTGCCTCTAGTAGAGTTATGTAAGAGCCTTGACACTCTAATGGCACAGGTGGTGACCTGTGCCATGCCATATGGTGACGGACTTTACCCATGATACATTCATGTAGATCAGCTCCATAATAACATCTTGTTTAACCAACCTGGAGTCTGAGCACTCAAAAAAATGGGGCTGTTACTGTAACATATCCCCATTATTTGGGTTTAGCCACTTTTGTCTGTCATATTTAAACCCCTCCTATCATGGTCTACATTCTACAGAGCTATGTATTAACTGTTTCTGCCACAGGAGAATGTAATGTACAAATATCAGAAAGGACGCACTGTTTGTTGGGTAAGCCACTCTTGTCTATCAATATGGTTTTGCACCGTACACATTACCTGATTTGGACCAAAGCCTATCTCGGATAAACTTGGAAAGATTGTATGTTGCTATTTAAATATGCTGAGGGTAAGTTAATTTAAACCTGTTGTTTATATTATGTGCTCAAGCCTATCTGCATCTCATTGTGTCTGCTATCAGGTGATATTGCCATGAATAGGTGCTGCTCGACATATAGGGTTGCTTAAATGCTTGCATACTCGAAGAGCACTACAGCACAACATACTAAGACAAATGAATGTGTATAAAGATCCACCTGCCAGACTGAAGAAATGTTATGATGAGATGTGTAAATATGGCTCAATTAACACACATACATAATGGAAACTGTCCACATTTTTAATCAGTAAGTGCATAGAAAGCAATTTTTACCTCTGAAGACTGTAGCTGCCCTTTGCAATTATAGCTAGTTATATAAAATGCATTAATTTTGTTATGAATTGTAATGAGCCATCCCTGATCATATGCTAGGTTGATCCTAAGGCTCCACTACCCAACTTGATATCATAGCAATATAAGTTACAAGATACGAATGAAAACATGATATAATATTTATTAATAATAAAAATACTAATACTAATATTAATCCTAATACTACTAGTACTACTAATACTAATTATAAATGTGCTGTTGTACACACTTATGTCATCTTATATGACTTGAATGACTGCACTAAAGTTGCAGCCAATTTATTATGGACAAGAACGAGGGGGTCTGGTTTGAGCTTTCAAAAAGTCTAAAGATGAAAAAAATACAAGCTACATTAAAAAAGGAATTTTAAGCTATGCAAAAGGAACAAAAATAATAACAGAATATTACATCCAGAAAAGCATACCATGACCACAGCAAGGGACATTTTATTTATAAGACTTGCAAAACTGTGGAAAAAAACTTCTAATATCCACTACACAAGTTTTATATGTGAACCAATTAAACACATTGGAAAGGTGCAGAAGACCCCCCAGCTTTTAGTAAACAAATTAAATGCATTGGCTTCCACAATGCTCTATAGCTGACGACTAACTATTAAACATTGAAACTAGGTGCAATGTCATACCAAGGAGCTCAGCACTGCACTAAGTTACATGTAGATTAGCGAAGCCAAATGAACAGGCTGACTAATTATTCATGATAGCTTCATTTGGAAGTAGCTTTCTTGTTGACCAGTCACCTCTTCAAAAGTTAATGCAAACTGCAAAGCTGCTCAGCAAACTTTATTAAATCCTATCCATGTACCATGAAACAGCGCTCAAGCCACTCAGCTCTTCAAGTGAAGAGCAAAAAAAAAAAAAAAAGAAAAAACTTTAGTTTATTAAGCCAATCACTGTATGATTAGCTTATTGACGATTCTCTCGCTTAAGTGCGTGCATGTGCGCACGCATGCACACACACACAAACACACACACACACACACACACACACACACACACACACCTATTCCAAAAGCAAAAAAATAAAAATAAAATACATGCTCCTTCTAGCCAGATAGTCAGATGAATACCCCCCACTTTCCTGCCCAGCTATTTAAGTCCTGTTAATGTGCCTTGCCCCCTTTCTTCCTCACATGCATTTAAACCTGAGCACTGTAGTGCTCTGTATGGAGTCTAAACTATAGCAGCAGTGGTTACAGTTTTTACCTTGCCTGCATAAAGTGCTATGGCATTCAGGCTTTATTTAAAAAAAATCCTTCTTATGAACTGTAGCAAGCTGCTTGCTGCAAATCTAGCAAACAGTTCCTACAGTTTATACCCTGCCTCCATAATGTTCATAATTTAGTTAAAAAAATCCTTCATATAACTGTAGCAAACAGTTGCTAGAGTTTATACCCTGCCTGCACAGATCACTACAGTGTTCAGGTTTTAGTTAAAAAAAGCTTGCAGTTGCTGCAGTTTAGCCCCCACACACTATAGTGCTCAGATTTGACCCCAAATGCAATACTGGCTTTTAAAAGCTGGTATTGTATTATAGAAAGATCAGGATAAGCTGATTGTGCCCCCAGCCCTTTGTATCCAGGGTAGTTGCCCCATCAACCCACCATAGCTACTACACTACTGGTTTTAGCAATGCTGTACCACAATAAAGGTAATTTTTAAGGTGATTCAACAAAATTTTTACATCACATAAAATAGGAAATTAAAGGAGTGAGAATAAGTAAAAAATGAGGACTATAGTAACTGTTTATTACGATATCCTACACAAACAAAATATTGGGGGGATTTCATAAACAATACCATGAGGTGAATGTCTGGATGCAGGCTATAGACAGCCTTAATGTAGTGCTTTTGTCTGAAGATTTGCAGTACCATGTTGGGCTGTCTCCAGCGCCATGTTGTTTTTTTTAATGAGACATTCAGGGGGAGGCTTATGCTAATTACCCATGTTTTCTCTTCCCAGAAAAGCTTCCAGGAAGGCATTTAAGTGTCAAGCAATTCATAGAGTTCCCTGGATGTGTAGAATAGCATGGCTGCCCTGTGCACCTTGTGGTAGTGAACACTGATGAAAGGCTACAACCAGCCATTGCAGTAGAATTAAGTGCTTCTCAGTGTAGTAGTAAGATAGAGCTTGTGTGTGTGTGAGTGTATAAGAGGGGCTGTATGTGTGCGTGCATGTGTGTGTATCTGCTTGGGAGATCACAAGGGGGTTTTTATATGTCTATATAAATGTATATATATATATATATATATATATATATATATATATATATATATATATATATGTGTGTGTGTGTGTGTACATGGTTGAGTGCCTTCATGAGTGCAACTGTATTGGGAGTGAGATCCTGGTCTGTGTGCATGTTTGTGTACCTAACAACCTAACCAAACCTGTCTCAACTTACATAGCTATTCTTAGTGGGTGCTTTCTACTTCTCACCACCCATTCATATTATTCTTACTATACTTTTAATTAATCTATTTCCACCTTTTCCTACCCATAACCCACTATTAATTTTCCCATCACATATATTTTATTGTATTCTCACCTCCTCTGTCTAATACCCCACTATCTCTCACTATCTATAGCAACAAACATTTGCTTTGTTGCTATTTATTTAAAGTAAAACATTTCTTGTAATATTTGGTATATCTCTTGTCATGTTACCTGCAATATTTCTTGTTATATTTTTTCAATGTTTGTTAAATAGTGGAACTTTCTTTCCCGAGCCTCCACTGAAAACAGGCCAATGGCCCAGTCAGACTTTCCTGGTAAACAGATGTAAAATAAAAAATATGTGTGTGTAAGCTGCAAACATGTGTGTGGTGGGAGTGAGTTTTGGGGATGTCATATCTTCACACACCCCATCACTATCAAACAACGTCTGACACATGTTAGGTTAGGAAGAACCACAAGCCACCAAGGAAAACCCTATACCTCTGCCTAAGCAGCACTGTACCAGTAAGGGGATCAGGGGTGGGGTAAGAATAACACTAGAGATCAAGGCTAACCATACATGATCGTGGCTTAATGGCATTGTACCAGTATGGAGACTGAAGGAAGTTTAGACACCAGGGCTAACTGTATGTGATCGTGCCTTAATTCCAATGTACCAATGCAGAGATTGGGGTTGGAAGAACACTGGACACCAAGGATAACTCTACTTGATCATGCCTTAATGACACTTTAAACGTCTGTTTTTCAGGGTGGGGGAACACTGGTCACCAGCGCTAACTGAAGTGAATGTGCCTTACTGTCTCTTTTACAATCCATTAATTGTGAGTAGGGTGAACACTAGATAACAGGGTACTTCTTTGTAGTCATGCACTGACAGCACCTAAACAGTACAGAATCAGGGTAACAGTAGACACCAGGGAGACGTGCAGAGTACACTGTAAGAATTCAATGTCTGGCATTAAAGTTAGACTGCAAAGAACTTTGATTTACTAGAAAAGGAAATGGAGACACTAGGGATATGTAGACAACACAACATTCTGAATAACCACCCCCAATAATCTTATTTGTATATGTTACCGTCTCACTGGTTTGTTACTGTAAGAAAAAGCACTCATCCATCATCATTAATATAGTATCTGCATTTCAACTCATAAATGGCCTGTGCACTTTATTGAGAGAAGACAACCACAGGATTACTTTTCTACTCTTTTTAGATGTTTACTTTTATTTTCACTAGCTCCTGCTATCCCACTGTATGTCCTATATTTACCAATGAACTATATGGTGTTGTAAAAAGTCCATAGACATCATACTGCATGTTTTATTACTGTAATCTCTGTTACCCTCCCTCTTATATATGTATGTTATTTTCTTTTATTTCACTCGTTATTATTTTCCACATCTGTCACAGTCCTACTGCATTTATTCATGCTTCATCTCATTTTTTATTGTAACTTTTTATATATTTTTATTATAATATATCTTAGTGTTTATCTCTCCAGGCCTCTACTGAAAAGTGATTTTATTGCCCAGTCAGACATCCCTGGTAGTGACCGCTCAAATAAACTAAAGTAAATAAGAAAATATAGAGTTCCAGGGAAAAAAAAGGTGTAGGCATGTGAAGTGTTTTACCGGCAATCAATGGCTTTGAAAACGCTTACTGATTTCATACAGACAGCAGGGAGAAAGAAAATGCTCCTCGCTAGAACTAATGGCTTTCAAAGCAGTTTGATACTTTATTCTGTCATGTTTTTGTTTATGTGTGGCAAAGCAAAATATCTAACAGCTTTTAAAAGCTGTTTTTTCTTATGCTTCTATTGTTTGTCAGTCAGTATTGTCTGCTGTTAGTCTTTAGCATCAGATTTGATCTTAACAGCTCCTATTTGTACTTACCTAGCTTTTGTTAAACACTCCATAAACACTAGGGATGCCCCTAACTAATCACTGTACTCCATGACTACACAGACTGTTAGTCACAAGTTAATCATAAAAAAAATGCAGATTTCAGCGGAGTCTGTTGGTAAGAAGAAGAATAGTAAATGATTTGTAAACAGATTTATTAGCTTGGTAACATGAATAAAAGTTCATCCTAATTAACTGGATGCTAAACTATCTGTAGCTATGGAAGGTTATTGAACAGAATAACCATGATGAAGATAACATTGAAACATTGAGATAATTCTGGGCAGTAGACAAACCACCATTGTAATTAGATGTAGGGGGTATCTGAGCTGGCTGCACCTAAACACAGCAAAGACTCAATTCAGAGGCACCTGTTGTGCTTAGACACAGCTGTTTGAGCCAGTCTGAGAAAGCAGTATGCAAATGAAGTTATAATGAAAATTAAACGAGAATGTGTAAAACCCCTTATCTGTGACAATCTTAGGGAAATTAAGAGCTCCTCCTCCCTTTGTATGATTCATATTTGCTTTTCATAGATTCATAGGTAGGTACTAGGCTATCAACCCTAAGGCCTATACAAGCTTAGCCAAAAAGGTACCCTGGCTTTCGCCACCCAAGAAAATTATTTTCCTGTGCCCCTGTCAAGCAGAGCCACAGAGGTGATCCCTGGGGTGAATTTCCTATTTCCCATCCGATCATCAAGATTTTTCTTGAAGAGTGCTAATGAGGAGCTTTGTTTGATATAGATAGGTAGTTTGTTCCAGAGTATGTGAAGTCTCTGGGACAGGAATCTATCCCTCTAGCATGTTCTGTTGATTGTGGTGACAAGGTTTAGGTCCCTAGAGCATGTAGCTCGGAGGAATTGGAATTTCTTTAAGTGGAGCATGTCCAACAGCTCTGGATTTGACTTAGCTTTGTATGTTAGACATAGGGAGTAAAGCTGGAGTTTTTTGAGACGGTCTGCGTAAGGCATCTGTTTGAGGCCGTTAATCCTCTTTGTGAGGTATTTCTGTGGCCTTTCCAGTTGTTGTAGATATCTTGTGAGGTGCATACCAAAAGGGGGGTCGTACTCTATAATGGGTCTGATGAGTGATGAGTAGAGGGGAACAATGACCTCTTTTTTCCTGGATGAGAAACCTTTTGTGATGAGGTGTGACACATAGAAGGATTCCTGACTACTGGTTATCAAAGGAGAGACTACTGTCCACGTGTATCATAAGGTATCTTATAACACTTTCAGTGTTAAGTAGACTACCACCTATGTGGTAGCTCATGGGTACAGAGTTTTTACCAAAGGGGATGACAATGCACCTTTTGGCATTAAGCCTGAGGCCATGGCTTTGACACTAGACATCTGTCTCAGTGAGGCCCTTTTGTAGGATGTTCACATCAATAGGAGTTTCAATTATGGCTCCTAGTTTGCAGTCATCTGTGAACTTTTTTTAGGCAAAGACCTTCTGTGTTAGCCTGTACTTCAGAAAAGTAGATACCAAACAGGAGAGGACCCAGGACTGAATCCTGTGGTACTTCATTTGTCACTGGACTGAAGTTGGATTTGGAGTCTGCTACTTTCACAGTGTGGGTTCTGTCAGTGAGCCATTTAGCAACCCATCTTGTGACATAGGGATTTATACATAGTTTAGTGAGTTTATCTATAATTCCAGAGTGAGAGATGGTGTCAAAAGCCTTGGCAAGATCTAGATAGGCTGTGTGAACCACCTTACCCTCATTTACTGCTTTAGTGACTGCTTCAAAGAAGTCAATCAGGTTTAGGAGACGTGATCTGCCTTTTACAAACCCAAACTGGGTGGGGTCCAGAGTTTGGAGATTACCAATGTCTTTGTTTATAAGTTCTATGATGATACATTCCATGGCCTTGCAGACCAGGCTCATTAGGCTAATGTGGTGGTAGGTCCTGGGGTCCATGGTGGCTCCCCCTTTGTGGAGTGGGATAACCATCACTGTGCGGCATTCAGTGGGCAGAAAGCCTCAGGTGAGGCTATGATTGAACATGGTGCTTAGGTGGGGTGACAGTTCATTCTGTAATTCATGTAGAATGCAGCCTGGGATGTTGTCAGGTCCCATGGATGCTGTGTTCTTGGCTTTGGACAGTGTGGTTTTTATCTGTGCAGCCATGATTACAGGAACTTTGCATTCTTCCGGTATAGAGATGGGCCCTTTAGTGGGTGAGGTGAGGTAAAGTTAGCATTGAACCTATCTGCCAGGATGTTGGCAATATCAGTTGGTTCTGTATATTTAGTGCCATTGTGCTGTAACTCAGAGCAGATCTGAGTGTTGTCATTGAGATTCTTGACATAGCTATAGAATGCTTTGTGGTTGTCCTTAGAGTCAGTGGCGATTTTGTTTTCATAACTAGCTTTAAAGGATTTTATGAGGGATCTCAGCTTCTTACTGAGGCTGACCAGGGTGTTCTTCCAGTCATGGGATTTTGCCCTTTTTTGCAACAGTTTCTTTCTTCTGTTGTAGAGTTTGTTTATGGCAGAGGACCACCAGATTGGCTTCCTTTTTTTTGGAGGATAGCAGCTTGGTTCTGTTAGGGATAGTACGATCCATGCACTTGTGTAAGTGCTTATATAGTGCATTTGTGTAGGATTCAGCAGTCATACCTCTATTGTCCATCTGCATGGCTGTCGTGACGTTTGCCACTTCTGTCTTAAGAAGCGTGAAGTTGGTTTTGGAGACATTTTTTTACTGTGGTTTCCCTAATGGTGGGTGCGGCAGGATGTGGATGTCTAGGCTGATTAGCTTGTGGTCAGATCTGACCAACGAGGAATTGACCTCTGATGTGGAACACCGGTTGCCCATGTTGGTAATGACCAGGTCTAGGATATTGCTGCCCCTGGTAGGGGTGTGGATAAGTTGATCCAAGGGGTTGGAATTTATGAATTCCTGAAAACGTTGAGCAAAAGAGTTGGTACATGAATAGTTTTCCCAGTTAATGGTGGCATAGTTGAAATCATCCATTATTAGGGTATTGGGTTGTACCCTAATATTTTCCAGTGTAACAAGAAATGAGGAGTGGGAATCCTGGGGCATGGTGGGGGATCTGTAGCAAGTTACAATTTGGATTGCGGTCTTGCCCAGAGTTAGTTGCACTTGGATAATCTTGGATGCATTATGCTGAGCAACTAGTCTGGATGTGTGGATATCCTTAATGACGCCTCCACCTTTAGTGTTTCAGTCCAAGTTAGGTGGCCGAAAGGTGTGTTATGAATTATAGCCTGGTAATGCAGGGGTGCTCTCTGGAGCCTTGAACAAGGTCTCTGTCACTGTACAGATGTTGATGTTCTCCATTTTAAGGAGTGCCTTGAGTGAATGCATTTTGAAGTTTAGACTTCTAGCATTGAGTAGCATTACCCTCAGATTTTTCTTGCTTGTACCTGTTACGGTGGTGAATTTGTCATTTGAACTTTGCCTAAAAAAGGCACTATACATCTGTGCCATATAAAAAACAGAGTTATGGCTTTCTCTTCAAATTTGCAGTCCAAGAAGATGCTTGTATTTTCTGATTGCTTAACTATTTTCCATTCTGAGATGCTTATCTTGGTAATGTGAAAACCAGGTGCACAGAGTAGTGCCTCCCAGCTGGCGAATATATAAACAAAGGCTGACCCTTATGAACGTTGATGATCCGGAGATCATAGATAGAGTTAGAGTGGTCAGGGGCACAGTATGTGCTTTGGTGAGCTTTTATGGCTCAGGTGGGGGACTGAGGGGATGTGTGAACTTCCTATATATACCCAAGGATACCAAGGCATATATAGCTCTCACTATACTTACTGAAGGCACCTTCCAGAAAGTATATATTACTAGGAAAGCAAAACAAGAAAACTATACCACCAAGACAACGAACAGTCCAACCTTTTATTACTTAGTGCCTCGGCTATACAGCCTTCACAGAGTAAAATAACATAAAAAGCATCAAGATTATATACATCTAAGCTTTACAAAACACACCCACTGCAATTAATCAATTAAGTTGAATTAAATTACATATTTCCAGTCACATTACTTATTTAACCCTAAGGGTTTCAAAGTATTAAACTTTAAAATATACAGTGTCTCCTTTTTACATAACCTAACATCCAAATTCACTAATTCCCCCAAGAGTATCTCAACCTTTTCCAAAACACAACCAATAATGTGATCTATCAGTTCTAGCATTTTTTATATCTCTTAGATGTTCTTGAAAACGAACTTTAAAACTTCTGCTTGTTTCACCAATGTAAAATTTATTACAGCTACATCTAAGAGCATATATAACCCCACATGTATTACAATTAGATGTATATAATCTTGATGCTTTTTATGTTATTTTACTCTGTGAAGGGTGTATAGCCGAGGGGCTAAGTAATAAAAGGTTGGACTGTTCGTTGTCTTGGTGGTATAGTTACCTTCCAGAAAGTAGCTGGGAACACACACATTATTTGACAGGTTTCTGTCAAGAGGATGCTTCACTAGTTCCCCAACCTTCTCTTGGTACATGTGAATCTGTACATTTGCTTCCCTGTGTCACCTCAGGCCTGAGCTGGCACCATGCATGCCTTCTGTTGGATTGATGAGGTGCCTGGCAGAACAGGCTGAACCCCATGTTGCCATTATGGTCCTATGTAGACTATAAGGTGGAGTAATATAAGAACAGAAAGGAATCCTATTCCGTTACCTGACAGTGTGTGATTCAAGGGCTTATATCACCAACATCTCTGCCCAACATCCTTTCAGTGCCCATGATTCTCATATCTGCACAAAGTCTCACTGTACCACTTCTTCCTGCATGGTAGGATGCCCCATGGTCACACTGCAGGCAAGTGCAAAGCATTTTACTGTTCTTAACAATAGGTATTTTAGCATTTGTTAAGTGACATAGGTAGTACTAAGTAATGACCCCACTCCTTTTGTTATATATCCCCTCCCTTTTTTGTTTTGCAGTCAATGCCAGCTATCCAGTCAAACCTTGGCTAATGACAACAGTTCATAACCTCAATGGAGCTGCCAAGGACTGATTTAATACCACCTTGTCAAAGACCTGTACAATCAGACCTGCTTAAAGCCCATTTTCATTGTCTGGGTGAGATGGAGGTGCCCTTCAGGATGACCACGCAATTGCATGCAGGATGTTTACTGTCTGCTGCATTTTGCACAGCAGGATCATGGATTGGTCCGCTGCACAGCTACTACAGCCACTCACTAAAAGTGTCAGTGTAGCTCGGTCTATCATCCCTCCAACCAGTAATTATACTGAGAGTAGCCTTCTGTGTGTAGTAGCACTACAACTCCTGCAGCAGGCTTGTACATGTATATGAATGTGCAGGTGAATGGCTGGTGTTAGTCCACAACTATGGGCCATGACACTCACTCACTGAAAGGGAAAAAAAACAAATCATACAGATAAAACTTGATGCATGCAGTGTTACTTGTAGGCTGTGCTATGTGGGGCATGGTCAGCTTAAACTATACAGCAGACAATTTCTATATTTTAACAAAAATTATGCTCTTTCATATGTTTAGCATCAGTCATCTTTTGTACAGTGTTGAGGGTAGCTGGCACACATGCTAGTTATACTGGCAGGATTTGACATAATTGTATAAAGGCAGGTGTTACAAAACATGTTAAGGGCTATTTGGACATTTTTCACCACAATGTCCAAAACAGAGTATGATGAATGTCACTCATCTCAAATTACTAGCATTGGAAATATGTTTTTATGTCTTTTTTATGTGGTATTATATCTTTACTGTTTTTCAGTTTATAGGTCCTCCTAAGGATAGTGTGGGTGATGGTCTCATAGACTTACAGCAAGTGCTGACATGTGAGCTTGATGCTCATTTGCTCCAAGGACTGAATTTGCAGGATGCAGTGGAACCTTGCCATTGTCCCAGCTGTGTCATAGACATGGATCTTGACTGAGAAGTTTTATCAGCAGTCGTGGAAGTCTGATGTTGCCTGACTGCTTCCTTCTTGGAGGAATCCACATGAGTGCCTGTAGCATTTTTTTGAGATGCATGTGGTGTCTGGCCTACTTGTCCATGGTGAATGTGGACAGTTCACTGACCATGTCCACCTGTGTTCCCAATTTGTGTCTGGAAAATCTTTATGAGTGTACATGGAGAGTGTAATATGGAATCATCATGGCATTGACCCTGGCCTCCGCATTTCCCATGTATTGGTGAAATTCCTCATATATTCCCTTCAGTGCCATAACCATGCCTACCTGACTCTCAGTGGCAGTAACCTTAGCTTTAAATATGTCATGGCACATCTGATGTTGAGCAGCAAAGCCCTTGTTTACATTTAGAACTAACTATGAAATATGCACTCAGTCGATACCACTGTGTACAGGTGTCACAGTTGGTAATGCTGACTACAGAAGAGTGGTCTCTTCATCAAGGAGTTCAGGAAGTGCACAAAAAGAAGGTGTTGAGCTGCATGGTTCCTTCCCACATGATAATGACATGCTATTATTGTGCTGAATGGGTGAGCCTGTGTCACTGCCTAAGGACTACATGCTGTGGTGAATTTAGCCCTACCAGGATACTTTGTGACTGTGTGCCACTGCCCTTACGCTGTGTCATTAGTATTAGAGTTATAGCATCATTATCGACAGCCATCCTGCTGTCAACAGCAGACAGTTATGTTAAGGGAGAGGATGTGTTAATGTCTAGTGATGACCTTGTTCAAGAAATATCTGAAGAATGAGGTAAATGTAACACGTAATAGGGAGAGTTAGTTTTATATAGATGTAAGAGTTAGTTTTATATAGATGTACAGGGCACAAATGCACCATGCATTATCTACAAACTTAGTACTACACCTGATGTTGATTGCATATCTCATTATGAGGGTGATATATGCACAGCTGTCACTCCAAATACAGCTTAGCATAATGTAGTAAAATGAACTACACCATACCTTTCTGCATTTCCTGACTGTGTTTGCTGCAGGGGTCAGAAAGTAGCGGAGTCAACACCACTTCTAATAATTCCAGCAGCATATCCTTATCTGCATTAAAATCATCACCTTTTATAACAAGAAGGTATTTCTCTTCTGGTGCTAAAGGTTGAAGTGTGGAAAAGCCACCACTGGTGCTACTACAAACATTTACATTCTGCCTAATATTTGTCCTTGAACATCCTTAATGCTATTCACATTTTACCTGCACTGTGCCAAGGTGCTGCTCTTTCACCATGCTGCAGTAATATCAGCCACTACCTAATTTCACCGCACAGCTCTTTTTGTCTGTTTGACTCAATGTTACAAAAAGACATTTTCCAGATGTCCTCAGAAATTCCATGAGGATGTGATTCTCTCCATGGCTGAAGTTGTGTCTCCTGTATTGTGTTCCCTGCTGCTGCTGCTGCATCATTTCATAACCTGCACTCACATATTATGAGAATCATATCTGTCTGTCTAATCATCAGCAAGTTGTCATAAAGTCCCTTTTTTCCATTTTCTGCATGGAGTCCAGGTGTCATATAAACTGTCACCATCTCTCTAGACTCAATGCTACTCTGACTGAGTAACTTACCTGTAGGTGTGGATATCCTTAATGAATATGGACACGCCTCCGCCTTTAGTGTTTCGGTCCAGGTTAGGTGGCCGAAAGGTGTGGTATGAATTATAGCCTGGTAATGCAGGGGTGCTCTCTGGAGCCTTAAACCAGGTGTCTGTCACTGCACAGATGTCAATGTTCTCCATTTTAAGGAGTGCCTTGAGTGAGTGCATTTTGAGGTTTAGACTTCTAGCACTGAGTAGCAATACCCTCAGATTCTTCTTGCCTGTACCTGTTAGGGTGATGAATTTGTCATTTGAACTTTGCCTAAAAAAGGCACTATAGGGGTGGCTAGAGCCTTAGCCAGTATCCGTAATCCCAGGGACGACAGGTGCAGGCCATCTCTGGCAAAGCATTGTGGTTTGTCGATCATGTCATCCCAGGCAGACAGATACTATACTCCCCTTAGAATGACACCAGAAGTTTAGCCAATTTATGAAGTCAGTCATTTTGTCCTTGTACTGTGGCATCATTCTGGGTAATGGCAGGATGCTACTCAGGGCTAGGGTCATACCTAGCTGGGCTACAAAATTGGACAGCTCCTCCATGTCCCTTTTCATGTAGTCCAAGGAGGTACGTCTCAGGTCATTCACACCAACACAGACAATGACAGAGTCATATTTGTACTTGTTGTGGAGTGACCAGAGTGCATGTGTTATGTGGCAGATCCTGGCACCCGATAGGCAGCTGACAGTAACTTTCGCCTTGTTTAGCCTGGTGAGTGGAACATCAGTATGCCTGACTATAGAGTCACCTATGACTAGAGTGTTGGGTACGTTGTTATGCCTTATGGGCTGTGTTTGACTGGCACACTGAGTTTGTGGGCTATGTGTCATTTGCGTTGTGTTGGGGGGGGGTGGAGGTTTCTTGTGTTTCTGCTTTGGAGGTCCCTGTTGCTTGGGCAGGTTTTTACTGAGAGCCTCCGCAAATGTAGGTGTGTATTTTATGTTTCTATTTGTGTGTTTTGGTTGTGTAGGTTTTGAGGGACTATGTGCTGAGTGTGGTGTGGTGCAAGTGTTTACCTTCTCCTCTTGACTGTCTAATCCAGTCTTAGGTGAAGAGAGCTTTGCTTCCAGTTTGGCTGTATAAGTGCATCTCTCACAGGTTGTAGTGTTGGGTGGTAGGAGGAGAGGATTGTCTGTGTACATGAGGCAATTGCTGCATTGCCCCAAGATGCCCAGATTCATCAGGTAGACAGGAGAAAACACCGGGAGCTCACCCTTAGACATGCCTGGATAGGTGCTTATTTGTTAAGTACTAGAAATGTTTTCCTCTAGACTGTGAGGAAAGTTGAGTGCTGTAGTCATTTGTAGCTTATTTAGTGCTTACAATAAGTTCTGAGCAAGTGCTGAGCTCTTCACAGGAATATTGTTATCAATTAAAATATGAACTTGTATGGAACTGCATAGTTGTATGGTCTGTCATAATACATAACTTATCATTACACAAAACATTTCAATGGTTATCATTTCAATAGGTATTCACCCTATATGGGTGTCATGGGTTGGGCAGAATGATGTCACACCCCAGTGTGTATGGTTTGAACTATACTATCCTTTGATCTGACTTTATGTCATTCAGCATGTAGTACTTATTTCTCTGCCATGGTGTGCATGTCATGCCCTAAGCAGTTCATTCAAGGAGATCAACATTCTCAACCTGCTGCACTAGTCATATCTGCAGGAGTTAGAGCAGGCCACCACCAAATATGAACAGAAACAATTTGATATACTGACATGGATCTCCCACTCCTGGGAGCAGGCTCACTACAAGTATGATGACTTGCAGAGGTGGATGAGGGTTCAGTTGGTCGAGTGGGTTTCTGAGGTACAAACTGCCAGCATTCTATATAGTCTGAGAGGGTGGCCTAATGGTTAAGGTGTTTGTCTTACAAACATAAAGTGCAGCGTTTGAGTCTCAAAAGGGTTAATTGGCTAGGTTTAAAATAGCTCATAAGGGCAGTTAGCCTAGTACTAATCTTTGAACTTTTGGTTGTGAGGGTGGCCTAA
>NC_056741.1:192438171-192725671 GCF_019279795.1 Protopterus annectens | reverse complement strand
ATATCAAGTTACATAGAATGATTTCCTTGCAACCTTAAACACAGGTTACTGTCTACAGAATTCCCCAAATCCTTGATAATTGTGTCTACTTTTAGGAGTGTTTTATCAATAAGGATGTTCACGTGGGGAGCCAAATTCCCAAAATGTACTATTGTTCCTTTCTTGGCATTGAGTTTTAAACTTTGGATTTGGTGCCAGTTGTTTGTCTGTATTAGACCATCTTGTTAGTTGTTAGCATTGTGGAGATTTCTATGATTGCTCCTAATTTGTGATCACCTGCAAACTTGGCAAGCCAGAGGTCCTTAATATTAGCTATGACTTGCAAAAAATAGATGCCAAAGAGGAGCCAACCCAACAGAGAGCCCTGGAGGACTCTATTGGTAACCAGCTTTTTATTGAGTTAGTCTCTCCAATCCTAAATCCTAACATCCTCAGTCCTGACTGTGAGCCAGCTGGCTCTCCAGCAAGTTACATAAGGTGTTTATGCCTATTAGTTTTTGCATGATGTCTAAGTAGGATATTACATCAAATACCTTATTTTGTCAATGTAGGTAGGATGCATGACATTGCCCTCATTCATTGCCTTGGTATCCTTCACAAAGAAGTCCACCAGGTTCAGTAGACATGACCTGCCTTTGATGAAACCAAATTGGGTTTGGTCAAGTGTCTGAAGGTTTCCTATGTTATTGTTAATCATGTTCATAGGTTCATAGGTAGGTACTAGGCTATTGGCCCAAGGGCCTACGTAAGCCTAGCCAACAAGGTTCCCTGGCTTATGCCACCCAAGAAAGTTATTTTCCTGTGCCACTGTCGAGCAGAGACACAGAAGTGATCCCTGGGGTGTATATCCTATTTCTCATCCACTCATCAAGATTTTTCTTGAAGAGTGCTAATGAAGAACTTTGCCTGACATAGATGGGTAGCCTGTTCCAAAGTATGGGAAGTCTCTGGGACAGAAATCTATCCCTTTAGCATGTCCTGTTTATTGTGGTGACAAGGTTTAGGTCCCTAGAGCATGTAGCTCAGAGGGATTGGGATTTATTTAGGTGTAGCATGTCCAACAGCTCTGGGTTTGACATAGCTTTATATGTTAGGCAGAGATCACCTCGGAGTAGGTGATGAAATTCTTTCCATGGCTTTGAATATGAATCTAGTCAGACTAATGAGTCTGTAGTTCCCAGGATCTGTTGATGGTCCACCCTTGTGCAGACAGATGATGGATGCAGTCTACCATTCACATGGCATGAAGCCTGTCCATTAGCTATGGTTGGACAATGACACCACTGGCCTGGATAGGTCATATTTCCGGCTATGTAGAAGGCATCCTGGGACATTATCGGGGCACAAAGCTGTATTCTTAGCCTTAGAGGGTTCATCTAAGACATGCTGTCCATGCTCTCCACTGATAGTTGAAGGGATTATGTTAGATGGTATTTCCTGGGATGCAAATGGGGTTAGAAAGAGGCTAAGGTTGGAAGTGAATTTGTCAGCCAGAAGATTTGCTATATCTCCCAGTTCTTTGCACTTGGCCCCATTTACCAATATTTCAGAACACTGTTGCATATTGGCTTTGTGGGTTTGAACATAGCTAAAGAAGGCCTTGTAGATGTCCTTGGCCTCAAACACTGTCTTTACCTTAAAACTTGCTTTGTTGCACTTAAATAGTCCTTGTAATTGTCTATTCAGTTTGATGTGAGTGTTGTTATCATTTTAGGTGTTACACTTCCTAATTTAAGAATGAGGTTTTTTTTTTGCTTTTGTTACACAACCTGTTTAATTTAGGATTCCACTAGGGCATTCTTTTTTATTTCTTTAGTTCATTTTGGGCTTAATTCTGGTAGATACGATAGCTGCTATGCAGTTATTGACATGGTTCTAAGAGCTTCTTTTTTATACAAATATATAAGTCCGTATGCATGTATAGGCATACCTCAGAAATCAACTTTCATGCATTTGTCGACACCGTTAATTCAATGTTTCATGGCTACCTTAAGAAAAAGTCATTTTGCTGCCACATCTGAATCATATATGAAATGCTTTGTTATGAAATGTTTATTTGTTATTGTTGTTAAGCATTGCTGTTCTTTCATGAAGATTTGTTTTAATGGTGATTAGAATAGTTGTCAGTAAAATTATTTTATTTTCATTATGTTACACCATGATACCCAGAACTCACTCTAACTTCAGCAATGACAGCATACACCAATACACTGCACCTAGCTTGAGGGTGGGGGTGTGTTGTACAGTAATTAGCTGCTCTGGATAATATTGAGTATGACTGCATTCAATCAAACTGCAATGACTTACGCCATGATAAATGGCAAAGAGAATTAAGAATGAAACATCAGATTATACAGCTAATGCCAATGATAAAGTCACATGTACACAGCTGAACATTAATGTGAATTATATAATAAAGGCTCACAAAATGTGCATGCTGATTGGACAGCTCAGAACACCCATTGTGAACTGACCATATACCAGTAAAAGAAGTCTGGCCACTGAAGTGTTGAGGAGCCAGATTTTCCATTAATGTGCTCTGTAATGACATCCTTAAATGTATTTTAGGTTGGAGGGTGTAAAATTTAAGAAACATCAGGGACATTTACAAAATTGTGGGCAATTCAGTGATACGGTTACTTACAATATGGTCTATCACACTGCCTCTAACTATTCCTCTCAACTGTCCACACTATTGTAGAATGTCTCTAATTTTCCTGATGTCTTTTTCCTGTTGTTTGTAACATTTTGTTTTTCTAGTAAATTACCAAAAGTCAGTCAGTTATGCCAGAAACACTTCATAGTTCCAACTAAAATTAAATAAATAAAAAAGTAGAAAACACACTGACCACCAGGGAGATTCAGTCTACTGCGTCTCTCCTACTGCATTACAATACACTGATGTGTTATGCAAGTGTGGGGATCGACATAGCATATGCATGTGCAGTGCATTAGGAAAGAGGTGGAACGTGGAAAACAAAATATTCTATAAGAAAGATTAGCAATTTTTTTCTTAAATAATGTTATTGCTTAATAGCGATAACCCATTCCTGGCTTTGCTCTACTGATGTAGCCACACGACTGTGTGTAAATCCTGTGATACCCACAGCCAGTTATGGGTTATTGCTACATAATTCATTGCACCTTAGACTGATCAGTTTTAAATTGTTTACAAGTTTAGCTACAAATGCTATTTTCAAGGTTAGCAACAAGTACAGAAGTGTTGACTTCTTGAAATGGACTACCTGCTGAGGTTGTTGTGGTTAACATAACTTTCAGAAGCAATTACTAACCTCCCACAGATACCGTATGAATGCATCAGTGCAGGCATGCTCGGTAATGGTTGTAACAATTTATTACAGCTTAAAACATACACTTTTTAGGAAGTAAACCTTCTCAATTTTGTATTAATTTTGTAACAGATATTTCTCCAAGTCTCAGTCAAACATTTACTCATGAATAACAAAAAAAAAAACAGTAGACAATTTCAAAAGATGAAGCATTGAAGTGGTGGGTGGTGTTGACCTTAGTTATATTTTTATTTATTTATTTATTTTTATTTTACATTTGTTAACCGGGAGAGTCCGACTGGATACATGTCCATTTTCAGCTGAGGCCCGGGGAGAAAAGCTCCAGGTACATAACAGACACATGAACATTGTTAATGCAAAAAAGGAAGATAGTTGAGTTCTAAATACAATATAAAGATACATCACATCTTGGGAAAAAAATAACAGCAGCATATAAAAAAAAACATAGGTCAGTTACAAAGGCGAGGCGCCTTGTTAAAAAGCGGTTAAAGATAGTGAGGTAAGAGAAGGGTAAATGATAGTGGTTAATCAGGTTTGGAACAGGGACATTGCCAGAGAGTATTGAGATGGGGTTTAAGCTTTTTTTTGAATTGTAGGAGTGAAGGTTCTGAGGTGATCATAGTCGGTAGGGAGTTCCACATTTTACCTACAAAGTTTGAGAATAGAGAATCCCCAGCAGAATTATTGGCTTTGGTAGTTTGAGCTAAGATCTTATTGGAGGAGCGTAAAGATTGCAGGTTAATATAGGGGTGAATGATGTTTTTCAGAGCTGGTGTTTTCTCTGGGTGATACAGTATCTGGTGAGCCATTTTGAGTTGGTTGAAATGGAGTTGGCTGGAAAACTCTAACCACCCTAGTTGCTTCAAGTTAGTGCAGTGATGCGTTCTAAAGGTGGAATTTGTGGCAAATCTAGCTATGTGATTGTAACAAGAAGCAAGTTTGTATTTCTGAATAACTATAGCACAAGTAGTAAATACTGAATCGCTTTCAGCCACACACACAAATGGGATGAGTAAGCAACTTTATTTTTCTGCTATTTTTTCTTCAGCACGGGAGGTGAGTTGATGTAATAGTGAGCAGGACCAAGGAAGAGTGGTTAGGATGGTGCAACACTCTTGTAACTATGATGAATAGAGAATGTTATTAAATAATACAAGAATAATGCCCTTTAAAAAGTTACCATTCATTAATGCAGCACAAAGCTTCATTGTTATGTATTATCATAGTTAGATCTTCATTCCACTCTCAGTACATAAATATAGAGACATAGATATAGATATATTATAGTGAAGTACTGATGTGGAATGAACTGTATTATATCAATGCTGAGTAGTTTAAAAGTTAAACTATATCCCTTCATTCAAAATACAGAAATAGCAAGGGAATGGTGAAGCTTGCATACAGCCAAAATGGAAAACATTGATTTATTTATTTGTTTGTTTGTTTGTAATTTGTTTACCAGGAAAGTCCACGGGGCCATAGAGAACCCATTTTCAGTGGAGGCCCAGGGATAAAAGCTCCACAGTAGAAAAAATTAACAAATTGCAATACAGAATTGAATAAAATCAGTACAAAGATAAGTATGTACAAAAATAGATGTAGTATAAAGTTGAGTTCAAAGAACACAATGTACAAAAAATGAGGGAAAATTTACAGTAGCAATCTGAATGCTGTAGAATACAGATTCACATTATGTACTGTCTCTATAATCTCTGTTTACAGAGTATTATCTCTCTGTCTACAGAAGAATTGTCCCACATAAAAAAAAGTAAAATTATAGTAGATAAGAAATAGGTGTACACTTTTTTTTTTTTTTGGGGGGGGGTGTTGGAGAAAGTTCACTTCCGGCTTGAGGATAGGTGGCTGTGAAAGGAAATTTTGAAGGTGGCGGGAGTTTAAGTTTTTGTAAAAATGTAAATATAGAATATTTCAAAATGATTAGACAAGCTGAACACTATTATAAGCTGAATGTGATGGAGAAAAAGCCTACAAGTTGAACATATTTTTATTGGAATCTGAATAAAATTAGGAAATTAAAGTTTGATTTGGATATTTGATAGAAAAAGATAGATATAGGAATGAAGAGACTATATGGAAGACAAACATTTTGGTCAGATGCAAATATGTATTTATTCTTGTATAAAACAATTCACTATAAAAATATATATGATGGCTAAAAGATTTTTTTGTTATCTTTTATCCTTTCTTTATTCAGAATTAATTTATGGTTATACTGTGGTAACTATGGTTACACTACTCTTAATTTGATGAAATCTTCCTAAGTTAACCTTCCTAATATAATTTATAACAGGACTTTGAACTTGACATCAGTATTATGCAACAACACATTGAGAAAATTTATTTTACTTTCATAGGCCCACATGTATATACTAAGCTAAAGACCACCAGGGCCTTTATAATCCTAGGCATGTGTCCCTGTGTATCATAAGCATTTATTAGTAGGGGGTAAGTTAGATGGGAAGTTTCCAGAGGTTATGTTAGTTTAGGCATTACTGTATGCCTCTGTCTATCACAGCTATGGGGGTCAGTCCCGGGTTGAATTTTCAATTTCCCATCTATTGGTCAAGGTTATGCTTAAATAGGATTTGGAGATGGTCTCTGTTTCACATGGATGGGGAAAACAGGATGAAGTGTTAAATTTTGCTTATTAGCTGTCAGTACCACAGCAGGAGATTTAAATTCGGGAGAGAACTCTATGATTGGTGTATCCTGTTTCTCCTTTTGCTCATGATTTATGCGACAGGATAGAAAAAAACATGGCATTTGTTCGTGAATTATTCTGTTTGGAAGTTTGAATCAATAAAGTTTCATCTTTGTTGTTGTAAGACTTTGCTGTTCTTTTGACTAGAAGTGGCCGTGATCACAGGTGTGCATTGGAGTGGTTTACTGATGAGTGTGAAGTGGATAGGAGGCTAAACATCATCTCCATTTCATGAGTCTCTATCAGAAACTAGTTGAATGTTATCTGCAGGTGAGTGAGGAATGAGTCTATATTAGAATCTCAAAAGGAATAAACCACGAACACTCAAATGAGCGAAAACGGAAAACATCAATCTTCTTGTTGTGGGGTACCCCCTCACCCCCCACTAACTATATATTCCAACACCGACATCGCACCACAGTCAGGAAAGGGCAAATATACCAATCCCCACTGTACCACAATTCCAAAAGTCCCTCTTCGATGTCCACCGTTTTCTCTCATATGAGCGTTCACTGTTTAGTCCTTTCGAGATTCTAATATAGACCCATGAGGAATAACTACTCCATATAGAAGAGAATCCATTTGTAAAAGCAAACAGAATCAAGATACTGGCCAATGGATGTGTGCAGTGGTGACAATATTTCATGTTTTCTACGTTATTACAGTGGTGAAGGAAGAAATGAGTCATATGATAAAGACCAAAATTTACAGGCCATTCTGTGACCCTGACTATGTCGCTGGTAGTGAATTCTAGGCAGTGATAAAAACTATGAAGTCATGGATAGAAAACAAGGAAATGAGGTTCCTAACACAGCTTTTATTTTCATTCCCCATAACACAGTGATGAGCTCCAATGTTTTGTTGGATCTTTGAAGAGAATGAATGCTTCTTCAAGATAAGAGAAATAAGTGGTGATTAATGCTGCAAGTAAGGATGGCCTGCTGGGCTATTCCTGCAAGGAATGTACCAGAATGGCCCTCAATACGTAGATGTCAAGGAACTCTCACCTTACCTTTCAGTGAGTGTGAGATCCCAATGGAGGAGATGTGGAATTTTGTTGGGTGTGTAGCAGTCTGATTTCCCTCTTCAGATTGCTTACTCAGCAGCACTCATGAAAATATGCAGTTTAAAATGGATGGATGAAGGGATGGATGAATGAGCCTGCAACAACTCCACAACTATTTGGGTCTATATTAGATCGTTGAAGTTCCGTAACTCCGAACAACTAATGGTCGAATCATTATGTTCGAAGCTGCAGAACTTTGAGTATGTATAAAAAATAACTACACAACGGACAAAACAATAACTTGTTGTAAGCAGTGGGGCAAGCCACCCTGCACCCTCCACACCCAATACTACTCAAATATACCAACTCCGA
Source organism: Protopterus annectens (assembly GCF_019279795.1). Lineage (NCBI taxonomy): Eukaryota > Metazoa > Chordata > Ceratodontiformes > Protopteridae > Protopterus > Protopterus annectens. The sequence goes on along the minus strand of NC_056741.1, from coordinate 192,718,260 downwards.
GATCGCACCACATTGAAGTGAATGGAAACCTCCACTTATGGAGATTTCCATTAAAATGCTTGAACTTTTACAAAGTCGAACGTATGGTCTCGGCCATATGTGGTTTGAACTTGTAAAAGTTTGACTATGTGATAGGAACCCCAGCTATTTTAACCATTTTACTTTTCTCATAACTTTGTTCCGTCCTAAAACTTCAGCTGAACTACACCGTGACTCTTCTTTCATAACATTAGCCTTGGAGAGTGTCTGTGCATATGTGTGTGTGTGTGTGTGTGTGTGTGTGTGTGTGTGTGTGTGTGTGTGTGTGTGTGTGTGTGTGTGTGTGTGTGTGTATGTGTGTGTGTGTGTGTGTGTGTGTGTGTGTGTGTGTGTGTGTGTGTGTGTGTGTGTGTGTGTGTGTGTGTGTGTGTGTGTGCATGTGTGTCCTGTGACTCTTCTTTCATAACATTAGGCTTGAAGAGTGTGTGTGTGTGTGTGTGTGTGTGTGTGTGTGTGTGTGTGTGTGTGTGTGTGTGTGTGTGTGTGTGTGTGTGTGTGTGTGTGTGCATGTGTGTGTATTTGATAGGGGTATTCTGAGGCTTGAAGGGTCTGACTTTTCTTTTTAAATGTTCATGGCATGTATCATCATCAGGCCAGTTACTAAGCACTTTCTGATAACTGATAATCGTCCCTAAAATGCATATTGCATTTTCTACTAGTGGTGTTATTTATTTATTTAACATTTGTTTACCAGGAAAGTCCAACTTGGAACAAAGCCAATTTCCAGCAGAAGCCTGGGGAGAAACACTCCAGATGCATGTCTTTGTAATGTGGGAGGAAACTGGAGTACCCAGAGAAAACCCACAGGGAGGACATGCACACTCCCCACAGAAGGCACTCCATCCAAGAATAGAACCAGAAAACCTCTTGCTGTGAAATGACACTGCTATCGCTGCACCACTGCACCATCCGAAATAATAAAATAATAAAAATAAAATGCATATTGCATTTCCTACTAGTGGTGAATGACTAAAAAGGACCAAGTCTTCACTATCATTGAAGCAAAAAGGAATTTCTTCACCCTTTTTAGGAAAGGTTGGCAAATCTCAGGCTGCTTAGTCCTTCTAACCCTTCTTTGGCATAATAGTTAACTGAAATTCCACAGGAATGCAGGTGGACACCATGTTGTTAGACTGTATAGTTACAGTGTTTTACTTTAAAATTCTAAAGTCACATTATTATAAGAAAGAGACTCACTTTCCCAGAGATGTGACTAAGCTGGGTTCAAAGAAGTGGCTATTGGCACTGGGGTGCACGGACAGCAGTTACTGATGGAGTTGTGTTGTATTATCAGTATTCAGAAATGGATGTTAAATACTGTATATGTTGCCATGGCTGAAGCAGTGACGCCCTGCATGAGTGGTATTGTCACTGTAACTACAGATTCAAGGAGAACGCATTTGTTTTTGGTTTTCAAATTACAGAAGTATCAGATAAGCTAGATGCTCGATAACTACTTCTGTGCCAGGTGCAGATAAGTAGTAATAATAGGCATGTCATCTGCATATAATTTTGAAGTGCACTCATTGATAAATAAAAATAGAGCTCTTTGACAGGAAACAACACTAGATATTGGATACAATTATTTTACCAAAACTATATAAGTTTTTGCATTTAAAACACACCTACCAATAAAACTGACTGTAGCAAAAATATGAATGACAAAACAAGGTATCATGAAAAGGTAAAAAAAAATCAAATGAAGGCAAGAAGGCCCAGAGTGCCTACTAAATTCAACAAAAATGTCCAGTTCAAGTTTTGACCAATATAATTCCATTTTTTTTTGTTTTCTGCAGCAAATGCCATTTAAAATAAATTAGTCTGTAGCTATTCTTCATCTGACATTAAGAAAAGGGGAACAAGGTGAAGCTCTACTCTACATGCCTGGATTTTGAATCATTCATGTTTAAAAGAAAGTTTCAAAAATGCAGGCAAACCACCTGGCAGGAATCAGAGGTTACCTGTTAATCAGACTGTAGTATTTTGAAATCACTTGTTTATTCAAGACTCACAAGGGGCCCAACAAATAAAATAATCTCAGAAGTCCCATACAAAGCATTAGGCAGAGTGTATGAAATTGTAAGGATGCGATTAATTATGTCTGCTTTTTGTTTACTTACCCAACTCTTTTAGAGCTTTTGTAAGTACTGGTGTAGCCAAATTATCATAGCAGGTACAGTATAATGCAAAGAGATACATTGTGAATGTTATGTACATTTTACCTGAATGTTATGTACATTTTTACCTGTTGGTATCATATTACTGTTCACTTCAGTGATGCCAAATTCAGTATCTGGAAGAGTGGTAGACAGAGTACCTTCCAGGTCATCTCTGGGGGCAGGTACTGATTCAGCATCATCATAACCATAACCTATAAAATATTCAGAAAAATATCTGAGACCAGGGATTTTAGGCTAATCATAGCTATCAGTTGACTTAATGTATGTGACTTTACTATGCAACTGCAGTATATGCTACTGATTTAAAATATATGGCTAACGTTTCTATCTTGATTTCTACATTTTCCTGAATGATTTTGTGTTGCCCTAACCTTGTTTATCATCCATATCTATATATTGTCCTTATGTTTTCAGAACAGAAACACATAAGGCACACGTGTATAAAATAGACTAAGTAACAGATGCTATTGGTGTACCTTCAGTCAGAGGGATACCAGTCTCCACATCATCATAGTCAGCCCTCTTGATGACCCGAGGATAATCACCTTCCATCTCTAAAAGTATGAGAAAGTAGTAATTTAGGTAAACATCAGCTATGTTTCATTTCAAGTAAATTAACAGTAATTATTTACCCACTGAGTATATTTCCAAACTTAAAATGCAAAATTATATAGCCACTGAACAAACCAGAATCAGAACAACCATAAAATAAACTGATTTAAATTAAAAACATTTAATCACAGTCACAATTAAAATAAGTAAGCATTTTCCCCATATATCTTTTTTAAACCTTCTAAAACACTAATAAGGAAACACAGTTTTAATAACATTTCAGTTGAACTTAGTCAATAATCATAACAGTGAAACCCATAATTAATTATACAGTCTTACATCAAGTCTATAGATTGATTGACATCAGTGAGATAGACAGAATGAATAATAGAATTTACAATACTTTGAATGATTACCTACTAAGTAGACTAATTTCAATGGACCTGTACAAATTCTTGTTGGTAGAAGAACCTTTGATACCTTTAATCCAAGGTCTACCAAAGATACAGAAGGACTCCTTATATCCGTTCTTGAGGCCAATACTAGCAGGATGTAAATGGTGTACTGAACCTTTCTCAATATATGTGGAAAGGCATTTGAGACCTATATTGGATAGAAATAGTATGGGTATAAACGATACAAAACATTTTTTGAAAGATCTGTATTGCTGTACAAAGAAGCATCTGAAGACTTTGGATTATTATTTTGTAACACTTGATGTACAGTCTTTATTTATGATGATCCCCAATAACATCGGGATAGATTATATTAGGGGCTATTTACTTAAGCATAGTGATTATACTCAATGGTTAATAGATTTGGTTTCTCTATTTATGGAAATAGTCATTGAGAATAATGTTTTTCCTCTTATAACAAATATTATTTACAGAATGATGGCGTAGGTATGGGCACATCTAGTGCCTATAACTATGCCAACATAGTTATGGCCTCATGAGAAGAAACATTTATGTTTGAAGCAGATTGGTATAAATTATGTGTTCCTTTCTATCGCCAACTTGTGGATGACTTGTTTTTTATTTGGATCAGCACAGAGAAGGAATTTTATACCTTCTTAGATTATTTGAATAGAACTACATTTCTTAGCTTTTCCATGTTTTTTCCAATTTGAAGATTAATTATTTGGATGTTTTTATTAAGAAATTGAGCAATGGTAATCTAGATACAGTGATTTATAGAAAACCCTGTTACAGAAATACCCTTCTACATAGATGTAGTATGCATTAGAAACAGAATGAATGGACAAGGTTTAAGGACATCCAGATTAAATGCCTCTGAAGAAGGTTTGCATATGGAATTTGTCCCGTCTCCAGGATAAACTTACCACTAGGGGTTATGGTGTGGTTGATATGAGTGAGGCATTAGCCAGATATCTATGCTGAGACAAGATAATGGTTTAGCCCTAGTTTTCTGATGATCCACACATTGACCAGAATAATTCCACCACTATTATGACCTTGAGAAAGGTAAATGTACCCTTTTATATTAATGATGTAAAAGATATTACTCAAATTATTAAAAGACATTGTGAAATTCTCACAGCTGATCCACATATCAAAGAAATTGTAGATGATCAACTGACATTCACATGTAAAAATAAAAAGTCCTTAAAATGACTTTTATGTTATCCTAAAGATTATGTTGATTTCGGAGAAGGCCCTATAAAGAAGTTTACAAGAGCATGTTTGAAATGTAATTATTGTCAGTATATAGATAAATCCAGCTTCTTTGTACATCCTGATACTGGCCATAAATATTTATTTAATATTGGTATCATTATCTGATCTTATTAATATACAGTCATTAACTAGATATATAAGGATTGAAAATCTTCCACACAAAGAAGTTTCTTATACTGTTTTGATTTTATTGAATACACAACAAAGTGACATTAGGAATATAATGCAGAATAAAGAGATTAGATGTATCATCAGGTTGCAGGCAGATCAAGGTAAAGGCTTAAATACAAAAGCCTCTTTAAGACCTGTACTGAAAAAGCATGGTTTAAAAAACTAACCTTTGAAGTTTACTTCGTGTTCACTTTTTATTTTTCATATTTTTATATTCATATACTTATTTAATGATGTCATTTTTACTTTATGTTTGGCTTTATCTTATATTTATAGGTTCATAGGTTCATATGATGATACTAGGCTATGGGACCAGAAGCCCTTATAAGCCTAGCCAAGAAATTTGACCATGTTCCCTCAAAGTCAGCACCTGTTTCCCCCATCCAGCAGGGCCACAGGTGGGATCCCAGGGGTGTATTTTCTGTTTGCCATCCAGTCATCCAGATTCCTCTTAAAGACAGCTAGAGAGGTACTCCACTTGACATGGAGAGGGATTCTATTCCACAGATGGGGAGTCTTTGGGACACAAATCTATCCTACCAAAAAGTTCTATTAATGTCATAGACCAGGTTAAGGTCTTGCATGTGGGTTGTGCAAGTGGAGTTTGTCTTATGAATATGCAGCAACTCCATCAAGATTGGGTCTGAAATAGCCTTGTATGCCAGACATAGGTCACCTCTTAGCAGTCTGCATGAAACTCTGTAGAGGGACAGGGCTTTTAGCCTATCTGTATAGGATAGGTGTTTGAGACCCTGGGTTTTTCTGGTCAGGAACCTCTGTGGTCTTTCCAACTGCTGCATGTGATTGGCAAGGTACATGCTGAAGGGGGCATTGCACTTGATAATGGGTCTTAATAGGGAGGAGTACAGGCATGCTATGACATTCTTGTTCATGAATGAAATACCCTTATTTATGAGGTGGGCCATGTAGAAAGCCTTCCATACAGCAGAAAAATCATGGTGGTCAAAAGTCAGGTTGCTATCAATCTGGTTGCATAACTCCCTCATGACTGATTGCATGCTTAGTACATTGTTATTAATGTGATAATTAGTGGGGATGTAATTTTTACCAAAGGGGATAATGATGCATTTCTTAGCATTCAGTTTGAGGCCATGTTTCTGGCACCAGTCATTAGTTTGGGTAAGCCCCTCTTGGAGGATGTTCACATCACTTTAAGGCAGCCCCGAGCTTGCAGTCATCTGCAAATCTGGTCAGCCACAGACCAATGGATTTGGCTTGCACCTCAGAAAAGTATATCCCAAACAGTAGAGGCCCCAAGACTGATCCTTGGGGTACACCACTCATTATGGGTTTACTACTAGAGGTGGCTTCCACTACTTTGTCTGAGAGGGTTCTATCAGTGAGCTAGTTAGCTACCCATCTGGTAACATACGGGTTGATGCCTAGCTGGGAGAGTTTATCTATTATGCCTGAGTGGGGAATAGTGTCAAAGGCTTTGTCTAGGTGGTATGCACCATCTTCCCCTCGTTCATGGCTTTGGTGACTGTTTCAAAGAATTTGACCAAGTTTAACAGGCATCATCTCACTTTGACAAAACCAAACTGTGGGGAGTCAAGTGTTTGGAGGTTGCTAATGTCCTTGTTTATAATGTCAATGATAATGTGTTCCATGGCCTTGCAGATCAGGCTAGTTAGAATGATGGGCCTATAATTGACTGGGTAAGTGGACGCTCCACTTTTGTGCAGAGGGATGACAGTGGCTGTCCTCCATTCAGCTAGGATGAAGCCGGTGCTCAGGCTTTGGTTGAATAGGGTGTCTAATGGAGCTGAGAGGCCCATGCCTGAGTTCATGTAGAATACAGGTAGGGGTGTTATCAGGTCCCATGGAGACTGTATTTTTTGCCTTTGAGAGAGCATTGAGGACCTGTTACCTGGTGATGAGGGGAGGGGGCAGGTGCTAAGAATGTCCTGGTTTACTGAAGGGGGACAGGGGGTTGATGTTTTCATGGAACCTGCCTGCCAGCAGGTTGGCTATATCTATGGCGATTGTGTATGTGGTGTTACTGACCAACAGTTCAGAGCAGATTTGGGTGTTGCCTTTGAGATTGTAGACATATGTGAAGAAGGCCTATTGATTGTCATTGGTGGATGTGGCCAATTTGGACTCAAAGTTAGCCTTAGAGGATTTCAACAGTCACCATAATTGCTTGTTCAGACAAATGAGAGATTGCTTCCAATTTGTCACCTGCTCCTTCTTGGACCTGGAAAGCAATTTTTTCCTTCTATTATAGAGTTTGTTTATTGCTGCTGTCCACCAGACAGGTTTACTCTTCATTGAGGAAGATGATTTGATCCTGTTAGGTATTGCTGAGTCCATACAGCTATGTAGGTGTTCATGTAGTTTCTTGGTGGAAGCTTGGACATTAGTGCTAGTTCCATCTGAAGGGATGGTGGCTGTGAAGCTGCTTATACCTGCTCTGAGGAGACTGTAGTCAGCTTTGGAAAAGTTTATTTTGTTGCTTTACCCTGACAAGGGGGGGGGGGGTCAGGGGAGATGCTGAATTCAAAAGTGATTGCTTTATGGTTGGATCTTACCATGGAGGATGACACTGTAGGAGTGCTACAGTGGCTACTCATGTTGGTTAGGACAAGGTTCAGGATATTTTCTCCTGTCGTAGGGGTGTCGACCAGCTGATCCAATGTATTGGCACTGATGAAACTGAGGAATCTCTGAGCATTCATGTTTGGGCTAGAATAGGTCTTCCACTCTATGGCTGGGTAGTTAAAGTCACCCAGGATTGGGCTAGAGAGTTGAATCTTGATGGATACAAGTAAGTCCAGATAGGTGGAGTGGGTATCTTGAGTCATGGTTGGGGGTCTGTAGCTAGCTAGCATGGTTGGGGGTCTGTTGCTAGCTATGATTTGAATAGGTAGTCAACAGTTAACTGAACTTGCAGTATCTCCTGTGTGTCATACCCTTTGACCTGCCTGGAGGTGTGTATGTCTTTGATAAATATTGAAACTCCACCTCCTTTGACTTTGTCGCCCTCCATTTGTGGACTGAAATTATGGCAGGATGAGTAACCTGGTAAGGTTGGGGTACTCTCCACAGCTTTGAACCAGGTTTCAGGGACTGCACAAATGTCAGCATCCTCCAAGGCAAGGAATGCTTGCAGTGAGTGCAGTTTCATGCTAAGACTCCTAGCATTTAGCAGCATGACCTTTAAATTTTGTTTGTAAGAATTTTTCATGTTGGTAATTTTGTGCACATGAGTTTGCCTAAAAAAGGCACTATGTGGGAGGCAAGAGCCTTTGCCAGAAGCCTAAAGCCCAGGGGACACAGATGAAGGCCATCTCTAGCAAAGCATTGTGGTCTATCAGTCATGTCCTCACAGGCTGTCAGGTACTGGATCCCCTTGGAATGACACCAGAAACTAAGCCAATTGTTAAAGTCAATCATTTTCTGTTTGTATTGAAGTATCGTTCTGGGTGATGGTTGGATCTTGCTTAAGTCTAGGGAAATACCTGCCTGGGACACATATTCAGTGAGCTCAATCATGTCTCTCTTCCTATAGTCTAGAGAGGTACATCTCAAGTCATTCACACCAACATGGACTATGACAGAGTCATAACAGTACGTGTTGTTAAGAGACTTGAGTGTGTGCATTATATGGTGGATAGTAACACCTGACAAGCAACTTACTGTGACTTTCTCCTTGTCTAACCTGGTGAGGGGTACATCTGTGTGTCTCACGATATAGTCTTCTATGACTAGTATGTTGGGTTTGGGGTTGGGCCTTAGAGGCTGTGAAACAGACGTGTGTACTATGTGTGATGCTTGGTGCTGTGGGTTGTGATATGCATGTGTGTTTTTTCTTTGTAGTCTCTTTTGTTTGGTATGTTTTTGTTGAGAACTCCCTACATATGTAGGAGTATGTTGTACAGATGTGGGAGGTGTTAGAGGTGTGGTGTTCGTAGTGTTTGTGCAGACAACCTGATCAGTGCCAGATGTACTGGCTTGTGAGTGATACAGCAAGGATTCCAGGTTCTTAATGTGACTGCATCTCTCACATATTGTTTTCCTAGGTGGTAGTAGTAGAGGGTTGTCTGTGTACATAAGACAGTTGCTATACTGTCTCAGGATACCCATATCAACCAGATTAGCAGGAAAAAACATAGGAAATTGTCCATCCATGGTTATCAGAATCTCTGGAAGAGAGGTCAGGGATAGCAGAGGGGGGTGCTATCTGAGGAGAGTACCTATAGTTGTGAGTAAGGCTGGATAAAATCAATACAGTAACCGCAGGTGAGGGCCTCACTCACATAGAATTGCTGCTAAGGGAAAAAGTGCAACTGAGCTACCTTGCAAAGTGTTAAAACAGCACAACGATGGAGCACAATGGACAAACAAGCACAAACCCATGCAAATTCTGGGTTTAAATGCCACAAAAATGAAAGTAAACTAGAAACACTGGAACTGGCCAATACGCCGTTGTCCCTAAGCTCTTAGCTCAACATCTTATGCCAGACCAGTTCCAGCCAGCTCAATTAGTCCCACTAAATGCAGGCAGTCCCTGGCTAACACAAGATGGTGTAGCAGGAAAAACAGGAATCACACAAACAGATCTGAATACAGCAAAACCTGTAACTAGACTATGCTAAAGATATTTAAACTCTGTTTAGGTCAATTTAACACAGGAGAACAGATTCACACTTAAGTATAACAGTAGCAAACAAGAGCAAACTGATTTAAACAAATTAACCAATTAACCAATAAAAAAGCTCAGAACTGAGTTCTGTTCTAGCAGTCTTCAATCAGACACGTTCTAACTGCACACTCCTGCCACTAGGGTGCAGGGGAACCCTGTCCAAAAAAGATGACCTGGATTAGTGCTCAAGTTATACAAACAAAGTTAGATTCAGCAGGTCTGAATCTAGTCTTTGCTACAGCAAACAAAGGACACCAATTTCAGAAAGAAAAAGCTCAAATAAGGAGGCACAATAAGCCTTTAACCAGCAATTCCTACCTCAGAAGACCAGAATCTACCATCTAATCCCACAAGAGTGCAGACTACAAACCTTCTTAATGTAAAATAACTGGCTTGAAGCCCAAGTGCTTAAACCAGAACTAAGACACTTTTAGAATAATAGACACCAAGCCTTCAACCAGCAACTCCCAACTTAGAAAGATGTAAGCTACCTCTCCTGACACAAGAATGCAGACCACAGACCTTCTTAATGTAAAACAACTGGTCTGAAGCCCAAGTGTTTAAACCAAAAGGCTTAAAATAAAAGTTATGATTTAATTAGGCTACTGACAAGCAGCAATAAATGCAGCAGAATAAGTGCAATTGAGTAATTTTAAGAACAGGCAGCCAAAGCAAAATAAAGTAATAAAGTAGGAAAAAACACAAATACAGTACTTTTTTTTGTTAGGTTAAGTGGGAAGGGATAAAACACAATAATTTAAGGTTGAGAAACCAAGGGGTGTGGGCCTTCCCAACTGATGTCTCTCTACTCAGTAGAAAAAGCTTAGATGGTGCTGGGAGGAGTGTCCAAAATGAGATTTATAGTAGGAGCAGGCAACTCAAAAGCCACCAAGTTTAAGAACACAATGAGCACTGGGTGGGTGGGAAGGGGAACTCTTAAAACTCCAACAGAACAGAAAACTTAAAACAAAACAAATGTAATACTAGAATAACATACACAATAGAAGTGATCAAATCTTAAATAAAGAGCTTCAAATCAAAATTAAATGCAGAGATGAGTGATACTCAGAGCGATGTAGACCACAACTTGATGTGATATAGGTATTTGACGTTATGTGAGGTATTTTCAGGAACTGGTGTAAGTGATTCCTTTACTCAGAAACTGATGTAAGATAGTATAACTAATTCTGGGTTTCACTGCAATGATTATTGGCTACGTTCAGTTGGAATGTTATTTAAACTGTTTCCTGATTAGTGTTTTTAGAAGGTTTGAAAAAGCTATATGCGAATGCACTTACCTGTTTTAATTTTGGCTGTGATTAATAGATTTTTATTTGAAATCAGTTTATTTTGTGGTTGTTCCGACCGTGTTTTACTTATTGGCCACATCATTTTATGTTTTAATTTTGGTGTTTTGTTAAGCCACCAAGAGTTCATTCTCGTTTCAGTTCTTATATCTGATATTGGCAAACTTCCCTTATTTCTAGTGGATATATCTTACCTTGATCATCACTGAGTTTTTCTTCAGGCTCATTATTTCCATCTGTATAATACTCCAGCTGATTTATTGAATCATTTGAATACAAATCTAGGGGAAAAGCAAAAGTAACACCCATATTGTAGCAAATGCAAAGCAATGGGGTGCAAGAGTTAAAGTTTGATATAAGTCAAAACTGCCATCTATAATTACTGTGCTGTTAGAAAGCAGATACAGCAAAAGGCTACTGTGGATAGATTGTTATTTGAGCCACATTAGTAAGATCTGGCACAATTTGTATCCCTCAGTATTACTACATGAATAAACTAGTAAATGAAAGTTATTGAAAACAAATTGTTCTTTGTTTGTAATGATTGTGGGATGAAGTCTTTCCCTCTCTGGCACACCTATGTCATACAAAATTAAAGTATTTATGTAAGTCAATTACCATCTCATTCATAATTTATAAATTTATAACTTTATCTGAGACTTTGATCTCGCTAGACCACTCTGAGGATAGTCAAAAACAACTGACAAAAAGAGTTACAGAAAATAACATGTTTAGTGGAGATATGCTTGTAGAGGGGAATTCATAGCTGCTAATGCAGTGACTGCACTACAACAGAAATAACACACTATGCACTGTATGCAAAGAACTGTATATTGGCATATGCCTATACCTGTTGAACCCTTTGCTCCACAGGCAGATATCTGTTATAGCTCACTATCACCACAGATCCTCCTGTGCATCCAAATTTTGAAACCCCATCCCACTCACCATAACTCCTTTTAAATGACATTTTAAACAGTATGAAGGCAGTGTGGTCATGTTCATGCCATTCACTGGGGTAATGGCTCAACTCCATAGTGCCCACTATCCCTCATCATTCTAATGTCATAAGTATCTATACATATGACATAATTCTTATTGACATCCTGCCTACCCATTTCTGTAACAAGCACATTTTATCTTCTAATTATTAAACAATAATCGTTAATGTTTTTATTAGACTTGCACTCCTCTCTTACTATAAACTTTTGTAAACTTAATGTATGCATTTTTGTGGAGATTTTTTTGAATGCACTACATTGAAAATTGACCTTGGGCTCAGACAGACTGTCCAGGTAAGCGAATGCTAATTAATAAATAATTAAATTGCTTAATTAAATAAATAAGTAAATACCAGATGAAAGTCAACATGCTAATAAGAACCATTGTGGATGCATATGGTGACACCACTATGTGGGCATTCTACATAGCCCATTTCTCTCAGGTCTTGGGGTGCTATTGATTATACCCACATTGCCACTGATGATGCCATGCAGTATATCAACTAGAACAGTTTTTACTCCATCAACTGACAGGTGGTGTGTAATGCACAATGTATTATATCCAAAGTGTTTGTGTGCCATTCAGGTAGACCCTATGATTCCCACATCTGACACATGTGCAAAGTCTGTGGAGTAACTTTTCATAGGGTTATTTAGTCCATAGATGCCTACACTGCCAGATACAGAGTCCTGATTATGCTATTCACATTGGCCTAGGCAGCAGGACAGTTATAATATTGTCCAGTGCTGTGGGGTGTAGGTGATGCAGTATATGCCATGAACTGTGGCTGTTTAATCTTGTCCAAAACCCCCAGACTGTGGAAGAGATAATATATAACACTGCATTTTTTCAAACGGGTTTGATGTCTTAAAACCATGCTTTTGATGGTTGACTACAGTATGCACTGCAGTATGCACCAAAGATCTATCATCAGTTATTTATGGTGTGGCCCATGTTTTACAATATGGTAGTACAGAAGCAATTATATTATGGGAACATTGCACTACTGCCAGACAGACCTGTTTCAGCAGTAGATGAATAGTGAGGTTCTGTGTCAATGAAAGAGCAGTTTACAGCAGTATTTATGCAAACCACAGGTGGGTACAATATGTTATGACACTAGCAGTGAGGTGGCATCTGGTCATAGCTACAGGCCATAACAAGAACACCATGAATGCCTCTATTAACACATCTGAACTATGCATGAAATTGCATTGTCTGTCGATGCTGGGCTTCTGACATTGTCTTAACCACACAGGCCAGAGAGTGGAGCAGGACACAGTCATCAACATTTACTCAGGTTGATGGAGACTATGACAGGTGGCAGTAAAGATATCATTAGTGTGAAAGTGAAGACATGTGGATATGGTTGTCACACAGTTAGGCAACAGGCAGAGGTGAGACAGGGATCATATCCGCCATTGTTGAAGTAGAACTTCTGTGTTGTAAAGATTGGTTGTATGTACAATGTGGCCTTGCAGTGATAAGGCTGGATGCATCTTTTACAAGGGATAGTGTAGCATTTTGGGATCATGTATTGTACCGATGTCATAGTTTCCCATTTCTGGAGAGCAATAGATGGATGGCATTCATTAACCTGAGGATGGACATGGTTAGTTGTCACTCTCAGCAAGCCAACAAAGGACAGAGACAGAGTGTCAGTGCAGGACCTAAAGTGGTGGATAAAATAGGGTTTCCCTGCAGTAGAGCCAGAAAAACATTTCCCATGACCACAAAACTGATTATGTCTAGAGTTGGTAGCTGCTGTGGCTGTGGTGACAGTCATGTAGTCTCTGGAACAGTTTGTGCCATCTGCTAAAATCTGGCTACTACCATCCACTGCACATTAAAACCTTTGCATGACTACAGTGGGATTTGTCAGTATTCTCACAGCTGTGCAAATAAATCCCTGTTACGTTACCACTGCCCTAAGTAGGCCTGTTTGCTTCAGGTCAATATATGACACATCACTCTGCATGCAGGGCAAGTTGAAAGTCTGTCCCTGAGGTAGTTGCACATCATTACTTAGAATGCTCACTGTCTCTGCTGTGATTTGTGTAGCAGCTGTCTGTACCTGGACTACTGACCTGCACAGTTGCTGACTGATGCTAAGTGTGGTACTCATGATAAGGACTGAGCTAGAGTCATGGTGGTGGCACTCATCTACACATCACTAACCTATGTTGAGTGATGTTGTATGTGGTGATGAACCCTGTGTAGCCTGGTTGGATGTCACATGCAGAGGATATCAAATGTGAACAAAGGTGATGTCTCAAGTTCTGCCTACCCTGCCCCCTTCACCTCATACATGAGGAATTTGTGTATGCCCTCCAATGTTAGCATTGCTGATTGTGCCACTGTGTTATAAGACATAGTATCATCACTGTCAACCACAGGGGACATGCTGCCCTCAGGAATGTGACATGCTGCTCTGCTAGAATCCATCACCAGTAGAAAAAATCAGAAAGTTAATATAGCTGTGATACTGCTGGAATATATGCTTCACTACCTGCCCCCAGTAGTGCATATATTGTTACAGGTTACTTATGTGAATAGAATATGAGCACTTCCATATCATGTTTTGTATGCTGTCACAGAGGCAGTCCCAGTGTACCTAGAGAACAGATATACATGTGTGTTCATCTGAGTATCCCCTTCACAATTTTGGAAGATCACACAACTGGAAATGTATATGTTAGTGATAAGCTGATGCATATACTGTAGACACTCAGGCAGTCATCAGCAGCCCATCTCTCATATCTAAGCCACTGCCATGTATGAAATTTGCCTAATACTACAGTTCCATAGCTGTGCACTTAATCTATTTTACTCATTGCAACAACAGTCAACACTAAAAAAAGGATATGCATGTATAAAGGAAATACTCCTTAAATAGCCTGATAGTATGGAAATATGCTGTCAGGAGAAGTTATTCTTTCCCACATAATTGTCGATCCTTGTGTAAATAAAAATATAACACACCATGTAGATGTTCATTAAGAATGATTTGCGTGGGGTTAGCATAAGGGTTAAGGTCTTTACCTCACAGACCCAAGGTTTAGGGTTTGATTCTGACCTTTGTTTTTTGCCTAGACTTGTAATAGTCTGTAGGCTGATAGCCTAATAGTTAGGTGTTGGGGGGGGGGGGGGTTGGCATAATGATTGAGGTGTTTTCCTCACAAAAACAAAGTACAGATATTGATTCTCATGTTTGACAGCAATTGGATAGGCTAAAAATGGCCCATAAGACAGCTACCCTAGAACTTACTTATGAACACGGTAAAAATGATATGAACTGACATTCCTTGCAAACAGTTTGTGAAGTTAGGAACTTGTGACTTTATCTTTCTTACCATTTTGTTTACCATATTGTACCAGTATTATTTTGAAACTGGGCACCTGCATAGCTTGAGCAAACATATATCAGTGGAATACAGCTGCATCAGTGTTGCTCAGGAAACATTGGACGGCACACTGGTGCAGCGGTTGCATTGCCACCTCAAAGCAAGAGATTCTCTGCTTCATTTCTTGGCTGGAGCGCCTTCTGTGCAGTGTCTACATGTCCTCCCTGTGTCTGTGTGGGTTTCCTCCCATGTTACAATGATATGCGTTTGGAGTGTCTCCCTGGGCATCTGCTGAATAATGACTTTGCTCCAAGTCGTACTTTCCCGGTTAACAAATGTCAAATAAAATAAATAAGTTTTGTAAAACAGAAAACTTAGCATGTGGAAACCTTGCCCTCATGCTGCTCTTCCAGCCTTAGAAAGTAAGATGATTTCAAAATGGGTGCCTTGATATCATATTTCTTTACAGAGTTTGACATTATGTTGCAGTGCAAGCACAAAAATGGGATGTGTACACACCTGTTATGTACACACTGTAGTAACTCAGCAGTTCTGATTTACATTGAGGAGGAGAATGGGTCCAACATCTATGGGAGGCATTTAGAAAAGAGTAACATAAGAATTCAAAATGAAACACATGCAGGATATCACACTATATGCACTGAGTTTACATGACTTACATTTTATCCACTGCGCCCTGTTGAAATAACTCACATTCTCTATTAGGAGTCTCAGAATAGCATTAGTTTTTAAAGATACATGATTTGTGGATACAGTCTAATCCATTTTCTGAGAATGTTATGGAGTCTCAGTTCAATGCAGGCAGTTAAGCCCAAACACAATTTATTCCAAAACTACAAAATTATGGAACTATTTTTTTGCCAGCATTCTATCTGTACTATACTTTATCAGTATTTATTTATTTATTTATTGCATATATTTTAGCATACATACACACTGGCTTTTTTATTACTTTATTAACCAGATAAGTTCTCTAGGCACAGGTACCTTTTATCAGTAGTACTGCTTCATGCTAGTATAGATAAGTGACATGCTCATATTTTTGATTTCTCAATGATTAACTATTATTATAAAATTACACAGAAAACTCAAGAGATTTGGGTCTCTAAGGAGAAACAGACTGTAAAGATACTAAAAAGACAATTATTTTCATGGTCACACAAAGAAAAAAAATACTGTATCGTGACTGGATTATTGGAAGAGATGTATCAATAACTGTTGAAGTCAAGTTTCGATAAATAATCTTTCTGTCTATATAGTTCTCTTGTATAAGGATTAATTGAAAATGCCATTGACTGAGAAATATTTACATAAATAACTATTAAGAATTTTGACAACCACTTAATACAGCAACATAAAAGATATATCAGGTTTAGAGCAGCACTATGGAAACAGAGGGATCATGCCCTTCTATGGTCCAGGCAATCAGGTTTAAATTACCTGATTAGGTGTTGGAGATGCTGGCAGGGGGTACAGGTGTGCATATCCTTGGGGGAAGGGAAAAATGCAAACTTGGGGAAAAACTAATGTCTCATTTTCCATTGTGGTGGTTACGGAAATGATCATCAGGTGGTGGGCAGTTGGGAAATCTTACTCAAATCAACTCCTTCTGAGAGAGAAGGGCAGTCCAGCTCTGGTACCCCTTGTACCTCTAACCTTCGAGATGTTACTAGGGGTGCACAACAGAAGGCAAATAAAACTAGAAAAACTATTCCAGGGCAGCAGTGTGATGCTGTTCCAAGACTCATTGATTTTGCAGGCTCAACCATAATTGCAGCAATTCTGGGGGACTATGAGGGAGTAGACAGAGATGGCAATTGGGCAGCGGAACCAGAGTCAGTAGACAGTTAGGTTTTAGGAGTAAAATAGACTTCCAAATATGGGTCTACTGTAAAACACTGAAATTTCAATTACTCAAAATTCTTAAGGGTGAGACAAGGACATTGAAACTTCAGAAAGTCGAACTCCTGGAACGTCGCAATTTCACTCTGGGAAGCTAACCACTGGGCCACTGTGGTGAGTTTTTCCCTGTATTCCACTGTATTTCAATTTCTGAGTTGGCGTATTTAGTTAGGGGGCTGTGGGTAGGTAAAGTCCCTCACATTGTTGGTTTAGTTTGCCTCTGTTCATATTGTAGTCATTGGTGACCCAGTGGTTAGCTTCCCAGAATGAAATTTTGGCAATCCGGGAGTTTGGCATTCTGAAGTTTCAGCATTGTCGTCTCGATGATTTGAAAGTCGATGTTCTGGTATGTTGAGTAGACCAGTCAAGATATACATATATATATATATATATATATATATATATATATATATATATATATATACATATATATATATATATATATATATATATATATATATACACACATACACACAGACACATAGTATATAGATAGATATGGATATAGATCTATATATATAGTTATTTATATAGATATATATATATATATATAAAATATATATGTATATATATATATATATATATATATATATATATATATAGACAGATAGATATAGATATATAGATATATGGGTCTATAATAGAACAGTGTGTAATACAGAAGCACAACCCACGTATTCTGCAGTACTTAGCTCTGAATCTGTTTTGCTATTTGATGATATGTGGTTTGATGCTCTTATCGTTTCTGATTTTCACATTTCCTGTAATTTATCTTGATGTTCTACCCTTTATGGTACTGATGTTCTCTGATCATTATATAGACCCATATATATATATATATATATATATATATATATATATATATATATATATATATTATATGTATATTATATATATATATATATATATATATATATATATATATATATATGGTTTACTATTAGATGTTCGAAGCGAACTCCGTCGACTGCACTGTTGTCGAACACAGAAGTTCAAAAACAGTAATACTGAACACCAAAAGTCAACCTAGGAATGGGTTTTAACATGGGTCGAGATAGGTGAGAGGTTTGCAGTTCGACAATGACACTGAACACCTATCTCGACCCATGATAAAACCGTTCCTAGGTTGGCTTTTGGTGTTCAATATTACCGTTTCGAACTTCTGTGTTCGACAACAGTGCAGTCGACTGAGTTTGCTTTGAACATCTAATAGTAAACCTAATATATATATATATATATATATATATATATATATATAGATATATATATATATATAAAATTTTTTTTTTGGAGGGGGGTCTGGGATCATCAGCTTCCATAATTAATTATATTGTGCTCTAATGTCACTGCACTTTAAGGTATACATTTTAGTTAGTGCAAGCTGGCAGTTCTGTTTTCTTAAATATGAACATTTTCTGAACCCACACTTTTTTTGAATGACAGTAATGAAGAATGCATGCATATAAAAGCTGCACATAAAATCGCATTTTGGTTGAATTTCAATAGGACCACTATAACCACTTGTGAATGTCCTTAAGCTTTTGTCAACATCAGCACTGTTTTTTTAACATTACTTGAAAAATGCTCAGAAAAATATTGGCTATGGTTTTATAAGTAAAACACTTTATGATAATCTAGCTCTTGAAAATATTTCTGCTTTGTTCTCATTATGTTGTAGTCAAAGTAGGATTGCTTATAAAAATAGTGCGTAAAGCTTAATAGGAAAATATATATTTAATTATTTTAAGTAACCTGGATCTTGAAACTGTTTCTGCTTTGCTCTGAGCATATTGTAGTCAAGTTCTTCATAGATGGCATCGTAGAATGCACCACCAGGATATTCCTCAAGGGCTAGCCCTGTAAATCACAAACACATGCATTTTAGGAACATTTTTAACACCGAAAGCATTTATATGATATAAACTTTTCTGCAGCAACACAGCACTTTTTATTAAATTTCTGAATGTTATTCTATTTATCACTTCATAAAATCCTTTTTTATTCATTAGTTGAAGGGTAACTGACATACATTTTTATATGACAAGACACATATGTCTTAATCTCATCAATAAGCAGTTATAGTGTAGTAAATGTTATATTACAAAACTACTTGGACATTAATATGTATCTCCATGTCCAGGAAAGCCTACCTTTTCCTGCTTTGACTGCCCAGTAAGGCACATAAGGTAATTCATTTACTCTCAGTGAAAACTGAGACCATTTAGCATAATAGTTAAGGAGTTTGCTTCCCATGCACATTGTAGAAGAGTTGAGCCTGACATCTGTCCAATCTACCCATCTCCCAAAAGCATGCTGTTTCCACTTCAAACTCACCAAATGATACAGTTGTTTGCAGCAGCATAGACACTACATATCGTGCCTCTAGGGAGAAGAGTTGTATAGACCAGCTGCTTTCAGCATCAGCTCTGGTGTGCAGTATCCTCAACATAAGGAGAACATGGGTCACAGTCTGCGAACCATGTCAGAGCTATCCACTCAAATATGGGACCTGAATGTACATATCAGGAAATCTTTTGACTGTCTCTTGCTGAACCATGTGTTAGCCACCATCAAGCCATTTGACAGAGAGAAGTCAAGAATGACCTTTCCTTCTTTATTCCTGTTGCCCCAGCCATGTGAATCAGGTAGTCTTCATATCCTGTTCTGTATTTCCTGATATGGGAATTCAGATCACCTATTAACACCTATTCATATTGCCATGCTTTATATAGTTGGTCTTGCAAGTGCTTTCTGAATGCTTTCTTTTCCTCACTATCATAACCCTGCCATGGGGCATATGCTGAGATTCTTAATACTGCTCTATCATTACACTGAAAGTCTAATAGCCATGTGTCTGTCACTACTTCTGATGACATCCATCTCTGTCTTCTGAAGCTTCACCACAATTCCCATACCATTTCTATTCTGTCCTCCTCCGAAGTAGTAGGCTTTGAATCCCAAGCCAAGTGGCTTTTCTGCACTGACCTTTCATCTTGTCTCCTGGATACAGATGGTGTCCACCCTCCTCTTCCTTACCATGGGCAACATCCAACTCAAGTAGGCTTCTAGTAAGGAAAGAGCACTGGGGTAGAATTAGGATTGCAAAATCATCCCTGGTGAAACAACAGGCCCACAACATAAATCATTGGTTACCACAGTCACCTGTAAACAGTGGTTAGAGAAGGACTAAGGTTCACAGAGACTAGGTTGAAGACCTGGAAGTTAAATGCTGAAAAAGGAGTTCTATTAATTACTCATCAATCTAGCACCTCAGGAAGAAGATAAAATAAGTGAAGCTGAAGAAGAAGAATGGCAACACTTTAAAACAGCATGTGCGAGGAATAAAGAACAGATATGCAGCTGAGCCAGGTATAGAAGCAAGCTGCAAAAAGAATGCTATTGGTGGAATGCAGAAGTCCAGGAAGTAATCAAAAAGAAAGAAGTAAAGGAAAAATGAGAGATGGATAAGATGGACAAAGCTAAAAATGAGTTCTGATAGGTTATCAAATAAACTTGGAGAGATGTTGCAATAACTGCCTCAGAGCTTCCTTGTGCCTGGACTGCAAGATGTGGATTGTTTTTAAAATCATTTGGAAATACAAAGCTCATTTAAGTATATTTGTTTGCACATGCTCTAACTATTTCAATGGTATTTAATAACTCTGTGCTGCATTTATTTATTTGGATGAGTTTATCACTGTTTTTCAGCCTTCATTGTTAAAGAAACTCCATCTGCTTGTTACTGTACTGCTCTTAGGTTGTTGTTTGCCTTGCTTCTATTTTGATATCTGTCTCCATTTTATTTACATGGGAACTACTGTTCAATAGCTTTTTGTGTTTTTATCTGACTGGCCTGAGGATTTAACTTTAGAAAAGTCTTTCATCTTCCCGGTATAAAATAATTACATGTTGTAAGATTCTGCTCAGAACTTCCTTGTGCCCATGGCTACAAGATTTGGATAACTTCTAAAACCATCTGGAATATAAAGCTGATATAAGTGTATTGTTTGAACGTGGTCTAATTCTTTCAGTGTACTTAATAACTCTGTGCTGCATTTATTTATTTGCTTGAGTTTATCAGTGTTTCTCTGCCTGCTATTAAAAAACTCCATCTGCTTGTTACTGTACTGCTCTTAGGTTGTTGTTCGCCTTGCTTCTGCTCTGATATCTGTCTCCATTTTATTTAGTTGGTAACTACTGGTCAATGCCTTTTTGTATTTTATCTAACTGGCCTCAGAGTTTAACTTTAGATAAGTCTTTCATCTTTCTGGTCTAAAAAGAATTACGTTTTGAAAGATTCTGCTCCGAGCTTTCTTGTGTTTATAGCTACATGATTTGGATTGCTTCTAAAATTATCTGGAAATACAAAGCTGATATATAAGTATATTTTTTTCACTTGCTCTGTTTCAGTGATATTTAATAACTCTATGCTGTATATATTTAATTGGTTGCTTTTATCACTGCTTTTCAGTCTGCATTTTTAAAGAAACTCCATCTGCTTGTTACTCTACTGCTCTTAGGTTGTTGTTTGCTTTTCTTCTGTTCTGATACCTGTCTCCATTTTATATAGGTGGGAATTACTGGTCAATATCTTTTTGTTTTTTTATCTGACTGGCATCAGGGTTTAACTTTAGAAAAGTCTTTCATCTTGCTGATCTAAAAGAATTACATTTTGTAAGATTCTGCTCAGAGCTTCCTTGTGCTTGTGGCTACCTGATTTGGATTGCATCTAAAATCATCTGGAAATACAAAGCTGATATAAGTATATTTTTTTCACTTGCTCTGTTTCAGTGATATTTAATAAATCTGTGTTGTATATATTTATTTGGTTGATTTTATCACTGCTTTTCAGCCTGTTTTGTTAAAGAAACTCCATCTGCTTTTTACTGTACTGCTCTTAGGTTGTTATTTGCCTTGCTTTTGTTCTGATATCTGTCTCCATTTTATTTTTTTCCCATTCTCCTGCCCACCTGACTGGTTTCTATTTTTAAAACTTGGTGGCTTTTGAGTTAACCACCTCTACTATAAATTTGATATTGGACACTCCTCCCAGTCCGATCACATCAGCTCATTCTACTGAGTACAGTGAGATCATTTGGGAAGGCACACCCCATTAGTTTCTTACCTTGAATTATCTTCTGCTTCCTCCCTTACTACTTAATAAAAATTACACTTTGCTCAGCTCCTTTTAATGTATTTGTGTCTCTCCTACTTTATTATTATATTTTGTTTTTGCTGCTTGTTCATAAAAGTGTTCAATTGCATTTATTCTGCTGCATTTATTACTACTTATTAGTAGCCTGATTAAATTGTCATTGTTATTCTAAGCCTGTTAGTCTTGGTTTAATGGATTGGGCTTCAGGCCAATTATTTTACATTAAGAAGGTTTGTGGTCTACACTCTTGTGGGAGGAGAGGTTAGCCTCTGGCCTTCTGAGCTGGAAATTGCTGGTGAAGGTTTAGTGTGCCTGTTGTTCTAAATGTCTTTGTTCCAGTTTAAGCACTTGGGTTCTAAACCAGTTATTTTACATTAGGAAGATTTGTGGTCTAAACTCTTGTGGCAGAAGAGAATAGTCTACACCCTTCTAAGCTTGGAATTACTGGTTGAAGGCTTTTTGCAGCCACTAAGCCTAGCCTCAGAGGTACCAACATACCTCTCACCCACTAGCCATTGCTAATCGTTACCTATTTTCCAGACCATATAAATTTACCTATCAGTATGGATGGATAATTTCCAAAAGTTTCTCCAGCCAGCTTGGTCAACATGGACATCCTGAGCCAGTCCAGCAACTGCCTCATGTTCACTGACAGCCCTCTACTGCTACTCCACACAAACTCAACATGTGAGAGATGCAACTATATTAAGAACCTTGAATCATTGGTCTCTCACACACTAGACAGTACATATGACAATTAGCGGGTTGTCAGCATGCAGTCCTCACCTCATACTCTATCCAAACACACATCACACATACTTACATATATGGAAATCCTCACCAGAAACATACCTAAACATCAAAGACTTCACAAACACAAACACAAGCACTCTACATATAATACTTCATCTGCCCAATACAGTATGCATAAAAGCACACACACCAGTGTCTCACCTGTCAAGCCCTTAAGGCAAAACACAAAACCAAACATATTAGTTATAGGTGATTCTAACGTGAGACACATATATGTACCTCTCACCAGGCTGGATAAGGAAAACATCACAGTCAACTGGGTCAACTATCTGTCAGGTGCTAGGATCCACCATATCACAAAGCACTCAGGTCTCTCAACAACATGTACTGTCATAACTCAATAATAGTCCATGTTGGTATGAACAACTTGAGCTGAACCTCTCTGGATGACATGAAGAGAGGCATGACTGAGCTCTCAGATTACATGTCTCAGGCAGGTATGTCCCTAGCCTTAAGCAGCATTTTAACTTCACCTAGGATAATGCCTCACTACAAACAGAAATGATTGACTTCAATAACTGGCTTAGTTTTTGGTGTCATCCTAAGGGGATCCAGTATCTGTTAGCCTGGGGTGACGATCAGCAGACCTCAATGCTTTGCCAGAGATAGTCTTCATCTGTCACCTCTGTGATTTTGGATACTGGCTAAGGCTCTTGCCACCCAATTGGTGTTAGGCAGTGACTCAACGTCAAAATTACTAATGTGAAAGCTCCATCTAAAAACTACCCAAGGTTATGATGCTAGCAGTCGGATTCTTTACATGAAACTGCACTCACTGGAAGCAGTCCTTCCCTTGGAAGATGCAGACATTTGTACAGTCATGTAGACCTGGATCAAGGCTGTAGAGAGTACCCTAACCTTACTGGGTTACTCCTTCCACAAGTTCAGACCACAAACTGAAGCCATGAAAACTAAAGGAGGTGGTATATCAATATTCATTAAAGATAAATACACCACCAGATTGGTTAAACAGTATAAATCCCTGGAGATACCTCAGGTATAATTAACTGTTGGTAAGACACCTATTCAATTCATTGGCAGCTACAGGACCCCCTCCATGAATCAGGACACCCACACTGCCTATTTGGATCTACTTCAAGAAACTACAGGATATAAGACTGGATTGCGAGCTTGGAGGGCAGAAGCCGTCATAGGCATGTGTGTAAAAACATACACATATAGAGCACATAGGAAGAGAGCATGGGACAATATTTTGGTGATACAAGTGCCCAGGTCATGCATGAAGGGTATGGAGTAATGATTATTTTGAAATATGCCTTAATTGTTGGCATGATGTCAGGGTGAACAACACCCCCAATACTGTCTGTACATGACAATCCTCTGGCCATCTCTGACATTCTCTGGAAAATACCCAGGGTGAGGTAAAAGAAGGGCTAGGCTTGTGGGGGGGGGGGGGCCTCTGGATGATTAGCAGGTTCAAAAGAAAACAGTACATACAAATAAGTAATGGTAATGCAATATTGTATTTGTTACCCTAGATAGGACAATTACTGAGGCAAGTGGTAGCTGCTCAATAGCTGCATTTTCCTCCAGATATCAAAGCATTATGCTTACTCTTTCATAAGGATGATAAATAATTTTGTAATAATGTACCATTTACTTGACCTCTGCATCTCTAGAGAATAATTTGTAATAAAAAAGCACAGGACGTCATTGGAAGGGGAATTTGCTTATTTAATCTAATACAATTTTTTCTCTAGTTTGCAATAAACTCTACTATGAATGTCTAAGTTCTGAAAACATTACAGAAGACTGCTGTTAGTTTCACTCGCCATGTGCATTTTCAAGGCCATCAGTGTTAAATTGAGAGACTTGAAGGACTACCTGACATTGATTTTCTTATTGGAAGGTTTATTTTCCAGGGCACTTGCCCCACAGTCAGAAAAATGGTCAGACTAAAAGACTAAGTTCATAGTGTCCATCTCCTATGCTTTTAAACAGCCTTTATTTCTTGATGCATCTGGGACACTTTACATTAACACACACAGACATTTCTCTTCAGGATTATCAATCCTTCTTTACAAAATGTCTTTGAATCTTATATTGATATCTGTTTTCTCAGGCATATGCCTCAGCTGCCGAGAACTTCAAGAATATTCCTGATTTTGCCTCATATTTTTGCCTTGCCTCTCACAACACATTTGATTTTTTGGTAAATAAATAAGAATTACAGTCAGTCGATAATGCATAACATTTTAATTTTATACTTCTTATTACACAGAAAATGAATGTTGACACAAAAGCATTGCTCTGTTAACTTTTAAAGTGAATTAAAGTAATATTTAAAAATTGTCCCTGATTTTGGCCCTTTGTTCTCCCATTATTTTTACTTTGTCCAGATTTCGTGAGCAAAGAAGTTGACATGTTTGCCTTGAACAAACTATAAAAAAAATTTGATATTCAACAAAACCCTTAGCGTAACTTAATCTTATTTTGAATGAGCAATGTTTTGATATACCCTGAGATGAGATAATAGACACCACACACACACACACACACACACACACACACACACACACACACACACACACACACACACACACACACACACACACACACACACCACTCATGGCATGACATTCCTATGTCCTTTGCTGAAGTTTTTGATCAGAGTCTGCCTCTAATGCCACATTGTCTGCATAAAGTAACATTTTTGATCTGTCCCCTCCATCCTGTTTGCTAAAGTAGTCCAACACCAGTATGAATAGCAGTGGGCTCAGAGCTGAACCCTGATGCACAACTACTATCACTGGGAACCCTCTCTGAGACCAAACGCTGTTCTTACTTAAGTTACTGAGTCCTTGTCTATAGCCTGCACTAATTCTACCAATGTTTCTGGGATTTTAGAGCACTGGAGGACTGTCCAAACCAGCTTTCCTGTGGCCTTGTCATATGATTCTCCACATCTAGTAATAGTAAGTTCATTTGTCTGTCTCAGTGCAAACACTGGGTCTTATGTGCTGCATTCTGACCTGTTTCCAAACTATCATCATCTCCTATCTTACATTCTACTAGTTTATGTATTCTGTTATCAGTCACCTTCACCAGAACTTTCATGCAGTGTGACAGGTGTTTGATACCTGTATACTGCCCACTGTTGTAGATGTTCCTGAACACTGGCATTAGTATGGTTATTCTCTAGTCATCTGGGATATGCCTTTCTCTCCACAAGGCTAAGAGTACCCTCAGGAGCCATTTTGCCCTTATCTCATCCAACATTTTTATCATATCTGCTGTAACCTCATCTGAGCCTGCTGCTTTCCTGACATCATTTTCATTAGTGTGAGTCTTACGTTTTTAGGGTGGGCTCCTCCTTTTCTTTTATTGGTGGCTATTTCTGTGGCAGTACACTTTCTGTGTTTCTTTTCTTTTCTTTTCACTCTGAAGCTGCTGGAAGTACTCTTTCCACTTGCCCTTGATGTCCTATTGACTGGTGAGCAGGTTGTTGCTGGTATCCCTTATGAACAATGACTGACTATCTTCTTTATCTTTCTGTCTTTTCTTTGCATCTGATAGAACTTTTTTGTGCCACCTAATAAATAACTTTCCATAACTTTCCATAATTTGATAGAATGCCTCTGCTGCCCTGTTCTTTGCTATTCGTAGGATCATAGGAATTTACTAGGCTAATGGCCTTAGGTTCTACCCTTATTTCCACAATCAGCACCTATTTCACTTTCCAAGAGAGAAACAGGGGAGCCCTGGAGTTAATTTACAGATACCCATCTAATCGTCCAGATTGTGTTTGAAGAGGGCCAATGAGGTGATCTGTTTAACATAAGTGGGAGTCTGTTCCAAAGTTATGGTAACCTTGGGGAGACAAATCTGTCCTTCCAGGAGGTTCTATTAATGTCACATACCAGGCTGAGGTCTTTAGAGCGAGTAACCCGTGTACTATTTGACTTGTGGATATGCAGCATTTCCATTAAAGCTGAGTCAGTGATTGTCCTATAGGCAAGGTAGAGATCACAACTTTCTCAAGAGCATTAAACAGACCAGGACCTCTATTTCCTCTTCCTCCTTCCAGGATGTGTGGACTGACATAATACGTTCACTTCCTCTCACCCATAACTAGTTTTTCCAATCACTGAGCGGCTAATCGAATGCAAATCTCCTAGGTCATAGTCAGATTTTTATCCATCTATACCACATATTTTACCTTCATTAATGTGCAATTTATAGATTTTAAAAGCAAAAGATAATTAAAAAAGTCACTGAAATGTAACTTTTTACTTACGGTAAAGGAAACATCAGACTTGAAGAAGATCTTGAATTGCTCATTTAATTATGGTGTTAGACCCAAGACATTGATATCTCATCATTTAAAAGAAACGGATAATGTTTGCTATTTTTATTTCATCTTCATTGTCAAATCGAGATTAGAAATAGCATCAGAAATATGTGCAGTTGGGATTTCAAGGATTTTTCATAAGAGTGACAGCGTACATACAGACATCCTCGCAAAAGCTTAGGACTAAGGTTTATGACTAATTTAGCAATTAATTTTAATTAAATTAGTAAATGAATTGGCTGGGTTTATGTCCATAGCAGGTAGAATCAGAAATGCATCTCAAAATCTTAAAGGCTTTTTCTTTCAAAAACAAGTCAGAAGGTCTCAAGAGAGCTCCTCAACCTACAACATTAGCAAATATGTTTGATTCTGAATCCACAAGAACAACTGTTGCTGACAGGCAAAAAATAGAATTGCTTTTGCTACTTCAGGCTATGGCTGTGAAAACAAAATTTTTTTAAGGGATGATAATGCTCAATACAAAGAACTTAAGCCCCTAATCACTCTGAATTAGACACCAGCAGCATCACATAGACGTCTTACATGATTGTAGAAAGCAAAGTTCAGAAAATTTAAATCAAATATAATATTCTAATAAAAATAGTTTCTGTATCTAAAGATTTCAAGATCAGGACAAATACAAGAATTTGGTGGGCAATTTTGAATTAACTGTATCCCAAAGGAGTAGTACTAACTGAAAATACTTGCATATGGCCTGGGAAAGAAGAGTATTTCTTTATGGCCATAATCCCTTTTATAATCTTAGATGTTCATAGGCAATTATTAGGCATGTTGCCAGGAGACAATTTAGAATCCTGCAATTACCCAACTGCTTTAGAGCAATATCTGGTTGAGACATTGCTCAGAGTTACACCATAGGTAAATAGGACTTGTGGAATCAAACCCTGGACTACTGAAGGCAGCTTATTGACAACTCATATTATTAAACTTCTGCAGTAAATGCAAGAACAAATACAAAGAACCATTTTCACTAGGTGTTTTTGACCCCATGCCTGTCTATTATAGTTAAAATTGTGTTGTTTCAAAATAAATACTTGGTAGAAAGATTGAATTAGTTCTAAGTTCCACTGTAGGCCACGGTCAAAACCATTTGATCGAAGAGTGGTTATTCTTATTACGTGCTACATAATAAGGAAGGAGCATCAGTCATTAAAAATATTTAAATCCCAAAACATTAAAAGTCAGATAAGGGGGCCAGCTCATTCATTGCTCTAGACATTTCAATTTTTTCTCTCCATACGCTAGGAGCAGTTCCATGGTCTCTTCTGTATCTCTCAGGGTCTATCCATGTGCTTTTCCTGCTATAGGCATTATAGTTTTTAACCTGTCCTACATGTTTGGAAAATTACGTCACATTTCTAAAGAGCTAGTTTTATTGCTACCATCTTTCTTTAGCTATGCCAAGCAAGAATCTGGCATGTGATCCATACAGAATTTCAACTAGTATAATTACAGTTGCTCAACCAGCTATAATGTTTCATATAAAAAATACACAGTTCATGTATTACTGTCAGTATGACTATTGGACATTAGTCAGGAAGAATTTCTTGGCGGAATACATACTCTAGAAAGCCTTTTCATTGACTCTTCATAGAGGTAATGTCTTAAGAAATGTTGCTGCCTAATCACTAATCACCAGAAGATGTTAATGACCCTTACTTAGTTTTAACAGTTGGATTCACAATGTCCATTGCTCTGTATTCAAAAGGTGTTTGCACTGTGGGTAAGGATATCAAAAGGGGCATTAAGTTGGGTGCTGCTCTCTGACAACTCTGCATGCTGCCCAAGCTGCTCTCTGTCCTTCATAATACCACATGCCAGTAAAATCTAACTAACTTTGTTTCATCCATTCTTAAAAGACCACTCAGAATGTGGTTATGTGGTAACTTCATTACTCTAGACCAAGGAAATCTTGTAACTAATAACCAGCTCAATATCTGTTCTCTGTCTTTTGGTACTCTGTAGAACAGATCAATTCTTACTTCAAAGTAGGAATATGCAGTTGAGTTCAGTGATTCAATTAAATGAATTTCAGGCCCAGAGCCTATGAAGGCTAACTAGGGGGCTTGACTCTGTTGCATTGGTGAAATGTTTAAACTATAAGTTGAATAATGATTTAAACATTAGCAAACTAATAGAACACTTAACATCTATAGCTAGATTGCTAGATTACCAGCCCTAAAATGGAAAAAAAAAGACTTCAGTCTAGAATTAACACTGGGTAAATGCACTAATAAGTTATTATTCCTGTTATTTAAGCAATGGTTGATAAAATCAACTCCCACCATTTCAAGAAAAAAAACTGTATCCTTATTACACCTGTACACCAAAATTAAATAATCCTTTAACAGCTTATAAGCTATTGAAAAAAGTGATACATTTTCAAGACACATAACATATAAGGGTGCACACCCAACTCTATGTTTAGTAAATGTTCTTTGAACATGCTCAGACTTAACCTGGTGTGAAATTTCCAACACATAAAAAGAACCACAATATTGTATCATAGGTTGAATACTGCAAAAAATAACCTTACCATAGCAACTCTGTTCCTAGATGTAAAGGTCCTAAAAATATTCATTATTAGATCATAACATTTCCTAACAACAGAATTTACATGACTATTAAAAGAGAAAGAGAGAGAGAGAGGAATCACAAATTACTCCTAAATCCTTAATTTATTTAAAAAAGAGGCATATGCAGTTATCCAAATAGACATGGATAACTATTATTAATAGCACCAAATGAACAACTTATTATTAAATTTCATGCACTGGCATTTTAACAGGGGTGTGTACACTTTTTATACCCATATACAGTGGGTATAGAAAGTGTGCATACCCCTGTTAAAATTCCAGATTTTTGTGATATAAAAAAATGATACCACAATAAATCATTTCAAAACTTTTCCCACCTTTAATGTGACCTATAACCTGTAATAATTTAACTTAAAAACAAATCTGCTAGGGGGGAAAATATATATAAAAACATGTACAATAAGCTGGTTGCATAAGTGTGCATACCCTTATACTAATGCTTTGTTGAAGCACCTTTTCATTTAATTACAGCATTCAGTCTTCTTGGGTAGGAGTCTATCAGCATGGCACATCTTGAATTGGCAGTATTTGTTCACTCTTCCTTGCAAAAGCAATTCAAATCTGTCAGACAGCAAGGGCATCTCTTGTGCACAGCCCTCTTCAAGTCACCCCACAGATTTTCTATTGGATTTAGGTCTGTGCTCTGGCTGGGCCATTCCAATACTTTAATTTTCTTCTGGTGAAGCCATTCTTGTGTTAATTTGGACGTATGCTTGGGGTCATTGTGATGCTGAAAGGTGAAATTCCTCTTCATCTTCAGCTTTCTAGCAGACACATGAAGGTTTTTAGCTAAAAGTAACTGGTATTTGGAACTATTCATAATTCCCTCCACCTTGACTAAAGCCCCAGTTCCCGCTGAAGAAAAGCAACCCCAAATCATGATACTGCCACCTCCATGCTTCACCATGGGGTTGGTGTTCTTTTGGTGATGCAAAGTGTTGTTTTTGTGCCACATGTACCTTTTGGAATTGTGGCCAGAAAGTTCAACCTTGGTCTCATCAGACCATAGCACATTTTCCCACATGCTTTTGGGAGACAATGTATTGTTTTGCAAATTTTAGCTTGGCCTGGATGCTTTTCTGTGTAAGAAAAGGCTTCCGTCTTGCAACCATACTCCATAGTACAGACATATGGAGAATATGGGAGATTGTTGTCACATGTAGTACACAATCAGTACTTGCCAGAAATTCTTGCATCTCCTTTAGTGTTGCTGTAGGTCTCTAGGCAGCCTCCCTGACTAAATTTCATCTTGTCTTTTCATCACTGTTGGAGGGGCATGCAGTTATTTGCAATGTCACTACTGTCCCATATTTTCTCTACTTTTTGATGACCGTCTTTATTGTGTTCCATGGTATATCCAATGCTGTGGAATTTTTTTTGTACCCTTCTCCTGACTAATACCTTTCAACAATGAGATCTCTTTGGTGCTTTATAAGCTCTCTGCGAACCATGGTTTTGCTGTAGCAGACAACTGAGTAAATGTCAGAAAAATCCTACTAGGCCAGCTGAACTTTATTTGGGGTTAATCAGAGTCTCTTTAATTGATGGCAGGTGTGTACCCAAGAAGACTGAATGCTGCAGTTAAATCAAAAGGTTCTTCAACAAAGTATTAGTTTAAGGGAGTGCACACTTATGCAAGCAGCTTATTGTACGTTTTTTATTTTTTTTTATATTTTTTCCCATAACAGATTTGTTTGTTTTTTAATTGAATTGTACAGGTTATATAGGTTACATTAAAGGTGGGAAAAGTTCTGAAATTATTTATTGCGGTCACATTTTTTTATATCACAAAAACCTGGCATTTTAACAGGGCTGTGTACACATTTTATATCCACTGTATATATCCCTAGAAAAACTAAACATATGCTTAAATGATAAATGTAGAGCCCTCGCAAAACACTTCCCTAGGATACACATCAAAGTAAAGGGAGGTTAGGATAATGCTTAATATGTTTACCTTACAGACGCAATATACAGCGTTTGATTCTCACACAATGTAACTGGCTAGGCTTAAAGTGGCCTACAAGGGCAGTTAGCTTTGTACTAATCTATGAACCTATGAACCTAAATAGCCTTTAATCAGCAATAGTATAACCATTCAATCCAGCTGTTGTGTTCTTTTTAATACAACCTGAAGATAACTTTATATGTTCTTCAATTAATGGTTACAACTACATGCTATATTTGTTGGGGAATGAAATTCAATACTGTTTATGGAGAATTTACAAAGATCAAAACACAAATTAACCAGAACTTCAGGGTCAGTTATATACCCACAAGCATCTCTTAATACCAAACTTGAGGCATCCTCAAAACCATAGCCTCATAAGTGTATAAGCAAGCCCTTTTTGTTATCCAATAAACTGGTAGACAACTTTATTTTAGTTCATATCCTATGTTTGCTAACTAATGTTATAGAATATTCTGAATGTCCATGACTTTTTCTTTTACTTTTACCTTTAAGTCTATTTATGGACAGTTCAGGCCAATAAAGCCAACCCCCTTCAGAATTGCCATTTAGCTGAAATACCTGATATCCTTAGGAGGTAATTTGCATATATCCCATGTTGCCTTTGATACAAGAGGTTCAAGGTATAGCACAGTGGAAAGTCTAGCTTTGCTAGATTTTACTTTTTGTGCTTTTTCACATCCTCTACCTTAAAAGGTTTTAAATAATGTAGTCAAATAGTTACAAAATTCACAATGACCCACATGGCTCCAATGTATCAAATCATTTGCAAAATAATGATTCTTGATGTTAAAATTTAATAAAAAATGGAAACATTTCATAAAATGCTCCAAGGAGTCTCTTCTAATAAAGTTTGTAAATGGTCTCACTTTTAAGTCTTTTTTAGACTAAAATCTAGGAGATGGGAACAATATGATAAAGGATCAGTTTAAAGCCATAGATTTTATTTAACTCAAATATGTTACCCACAGTTTTCTGAACTTTGGATTCTCTTGATCTATTTACAGCATCAGACACACCGACAACAATAATAACATATCACAAGTGACTATTACATAACTTTCTAACACTCATGTTTGTCTCCCAATTTACATCTGTGCAAATAAAGAGAGGTTGGCAGAATTGTTAAGGTGTTTATCTTACAGACAGAAGGTGCAGGGTTTGACTCTCACACAAGGTAATTGACCTGGCTTTAATGGCCACAAGTGCAGTTAGCCTAGTATAAGTCTATGAGCATCTCTTAACAAAGATCTCCTATAATTTGTGTGTTTTTCTATGCAGAAGGATTTGTAAATAAATTGCCACCAGGTCACTTGAGCATGCCCTACCAATTATATCACTGTTTAGGTTAAGAATATTACCACCAAGAGCCCTCCTATATTTCTTTTTTTATTAACTAAATGGTAATCATCTGTTTCATCTTCCTCATTCCAGGTGGGTTTGCTGTTTAAATTTAAAGAAACAATATTACTAGAGCCAACCTGATGTACATTACTTCCATTTGGAAATATGGTAACATCATTCAACACATTACTTAGACTAAATACATTATCGCTAAGTTTAGCTCAATATACTGTTCACTCTCATTTCCTATAGTCTAGGTACCAGTATCTTGTGACAAACAATAACTTTTAACAATAACCTCAAAGTCAGTTTGAGTAGAGGATTAGATAGCATTATTATCACTGTTATTAGAAGTTTCAGAAGCATTATTTTTTAATCTTAACAACAGGAAAATGATTTTCACAATTTGGATTATCATCCCTAATCCCGGCACCTTCACTAGTCAGATATTTTGAACAGCTGTTACATTTGATGCTACCAGTTGTAAACTCAGAATAATTCATACCATACATATTTAACTAAGTAATCCCTAGATAGAACATAGGTCATTTAAACAAAATGTATCCATCAAGTCCATTTAACTAGCAAGAGAGTAATTCAGCAAAAGATCTACTAAATTATTTGTTTGTAAATCACAAAACTTTAACTATTATTGCCCTACGCACCTAAAATGCGAAAGATGCAAAAATGTGCATTTGCTTTCTTCCCATTGACACAAGATACAAGACACATCTGTTTGTAAGTGGAGCAGTCATAGTTTAGCAGACAGCTCAAGATAGGAAGGCACACACCCCCTATCACACAGCACACACTTTCAGAGCTGTAAAACTAAGAAAAATAGAAAATTCAAAGTTTTTTTTTTCACCTGTGCCCTTAAAAGGACAGCCAGGTAAGAGTTCACAGCATACCACCAGCAATTGATTGCAGACTGTGTGTTCTCCCTCACTCATTTCATTGTCTTCTCACTTAGCCTTTTAATGTTTGAGTGACTTATCTTAGGTCAGCCAAGGCAGCATCATTTTTGTTATTATTCTGATTTGACTTGGAGGCCTCTTCTAGAGATATAGGAGCAAACGTTTCCCCTTCATCTAATTCCTCCAGTGAAAAAAAGGGACGTTTATATTTTCTTCCACCAGGGAAACAGCCACTGCTCCTTTCTTCCCTTCAGTATTCTTTTTGTTTTCTAAAGTCCAGTTTTTGTTCTTCTGGATCTCCTCATTGGTGCTACATGGAGAAACTCTGTTTGTTTCCCCTTTCTTAGCATTCTCTTTGTTTCCCCTATCTTAGCATTCTCTTTGTTTCCCCTTTCTTAGCATTCTCTTTGTTTCCCCTTTCTTAGCATTCTCTTTGTTCCCCCTCTCTTAGCATTCTCTTTGTTTCCCCTTTCTTAGCATTCTCTTTGTTTCCCCTTTCTTAGCATTCTCTTTGTTTCCCCTTTCTTAGCATTGTCTTTCTTTCCCCTATCTTAGCATTCTCTTTGTTTCCCCTTTCTTAGCATTCTCTTTGTTTCCCCTATCTTAGCATTCTCTTTGTTTCCCCTTTCTTAGCATTCTCTTTGTTTCCCCTTTCTTAGCATTTTCTTTGTTTCCCCTTTCTTAGCATTCTCTTTGTTTCCCCTTTCTTAGCATTCTCTTTGTTTCCCCTATCTTAGCATTCTCTTTGTTTCCCCTATCTTAGCATTCTCTTTGTTTCCCCAATCTTAGCATTCTCTTTGTTTCCCCTTTCTTAGCATTCTCTTTGTTTCCCCTTTCCTAGCATTCTCTTTGTTTCCCCTTTCTTAGCATTCTCTTTGTTTCCCCTATCTTAGCATTCTCTTTGTTTCCCCTTTCTTAGCATTCTCTTTGTTTCCCCTTTCTTAGCATTCTCTTTGTTTCCCCTTTCTTAGCATTCTCTTTGTTTCCCCTATCTTAGCATTCTCTTTGTTTCCCCTTTCTTAGCATTCTCTTTGTTTCCCCTTTCTTAGCATTCTCTTTGTTTTCTCTATCTTAGCATTCTCTTTGTTTCCCCTTTCTTAGCATTCTCTTTGTTTCCCCTATCTTATCATTCTCTTTGTTTCCCCTTTCCCTTTTGTCTTCAGTAAGACATCAATTTCTTGCTCAGATTCTGCACCTCCGTCTCTTTGTGTAATATTAATTACAGGTCCTCTATCAGTTACTACACTGATACCTGTTATTACTTTAACAGCAGGAATCTTTTTGACAAGGCTCACATTATCTGTAGCTTCTATACTGACATTTATAATTATTTTACAAATGAGATTCTTTTAACAAGACTAAACATTTGATATAGCAAAACCTTCCACATAGAGCTAAAGCTTAGCTCATTTTGGGTTTTTTTTTTTTAGCTCCATACATTTTGCTTTACTGAAGCTATATATTCCTAGCAGTACACCTGTTTGAACACCCCACACACACACATAACTTTCATAGCTCTTTAAAGTGGGGAAAAATCACTGCCAATACTCACATCATGTGTTAATGGTGTGTTACGAGGTATTCCTTCTTGAATTTATGCATACATATCATTCCAATGTTCTGCTTGCTAGATTTCTTTTTTATTTGCAAGCATATTGTGATTTAACTGAATTAATCAAAATTTCTGAATCGAACAACCCCTATATTAGTTTTCTGTTAACCGCAATATGGCATTTCAAAAGTTGTGTAACAGCATTGTGACAGAAAGCAGATTCTACATTTAAAATGAAGAATTAATGCATGACTAGCATATCACAGCTATGCTTGTGGTACAGTCTGTTGGCTAGCACGAAACGTTGTTGCAGGTAAGGTTTTGTTCTCACTAACTGTGCAGCATTTGGCTATATGCCCTGCTTTACAATATTGAAACAAGTAAGCACAGAAGACAGAGTAATTTTTTTTTATTGCAAGTAAGCCAGGGTACTTAGTTGAAGTTTTGTTACTAGCCCTTCATGTATGCAGATTTTAAGTTAGTATTTGCATGTTCACTAAATAAATATTTCATTATGGCCATGGCAGTGGTGTGAATGGATAAAGCTCTGACTATGGCACAGGTGACATGAGATCTATCAGCAACTCATAAATTTGGAAGAAACACAAGGAGAGGAAGGAAATACCTACCCTGAGAGGGTAAACATGCTAGGTTAAGAGTCTCAAGGAGCCACAGTGGAAACCCATCATCACAGAAGGATCACTGTGTTGTGTTGAGTTGGGAAGCTAAGGAAGCATTGTTACTGTGTTTAGCAAGGCATGCCCTTTGGCTAAATGTAATGGCCTTCTAAGTGTATATGCAATATTTAAGTCTGCACAGAGGATGGGAATTAAAACAGTGAAAAATCCTTCATTAGCTGCTATATGATGGCACTTTGTAATATCCTGCTATACATTACTGGCAGGTGCATGCAACAACACCCTGGAATGCAGCGGGATATTCCATGCAGTGGTACTCTCCTGATAAGGTGACCCTACTAGTATGGTAACACTAGAGAAACTGCCTAGGTATGGCAAATGCAGATCAGGGACTATGGGGTGTAAGCATGGAGATGCCTGAAGTCAGAGGGGCTAGGATGAAATATAATTGTTTCATTAACACAACTAGCTGTTCAGAAGATTTAGGATCACTTTGGAATACCCACTTTACACATTAACCAGGAGGTTCTTTTTTAAATGTTTTAACTCCAATGTTTCTAAAGTGTTAATTGACATTGTTTTCTTGAGGGTATAGGCACAGTTTTAAAACATGCATTATAGGATCATAGGAGATTACTATGCTAATGGCCCTAGACCCTTTTTCAGCCTTGCCATTCATGCCTCATTTTCCCAGTTATCAATGACCATGGGCTAGAATGTCTTTGGTATATGCCTGGGACTTAGGAAATCTGCAAACTGTCCTTGTCCATAAGGGTCACAGGCAAGAAGAGAGGGGTAAATTTATCATATCCCATTCATTGGTTCAAATTACATTTGAATAGGCCTTAGAAAGAGCTCTGTTTCACATGAATGGGGAGTCTGTTTTGGAGCAGAGATAATCTCTGAGACACATACCTATCCTATTAAGTCAACTAACTGTGACCTTACCATACTAAATAGCCAGTTACGAATATTTCTCCCTACAGTTTTTGGTTGCCTCAGTTATTCCACATCATCTATGTCCATTTAAGCCTTCAGTCCCCAGTTAAATGTAATGATAGGATCACAATCCAAATGGTTTGCTGGAAATTGTTCTTGAGCTGCTTGTTCATGATTGTGGCAATCTGACATTGCAAGAGAAGATGTTATTGGTCAGAGGCTGCAGGTCTCTGCACTAGGGCCTCAAGAAGTTTTTCAATTTTATTCAGACTCACTACTTACAGTTAAGCATACCCGGTGCTTTGGGTTCATGGTTAAACTCACAACCAGAGCAGTAGTCAGATTTCCTTCTGATAATTCTTTAACTGCCACAAGGATCCTATCCAGAGCAATTCCCTGTATATGCACAGGATTTTCACAGTAGACAGCCATTCTCTGTTCAAATTGCCACAAGGACCCTTTCCAGAATGAACTCCTCTACAGGCAAAATGTTTCAAAACTATGCATTCTTTCACTCAATACAGCATGGAGTTTCAACCAACAAAGAACAGGTTTCTCCCACTTTAAACGGCAGTATTTAGTCTGGGGCTCTTAAGCAGTCAGCACAAGCTGCATTTGTGGTTGGGGAAACATTTTAGAGCCCCCTGGTCTCAATACATGCCTTCCCCTTAAACCTGCTCTTTAGAGGCATAGACTGAACGATTGCACTTGACTGGACTCAATGGATTTTAAATACCTATGTATGTCTGAATGTGATCTGATGAAGTGTATAGCATTTACCCGAAAGTACTTACGTTTTTATATGTTTTATGCCTTTTATGTGTTCCTTTGTTGTAGGTTGTGCTTAGGCCCAGCAAGCCAGCACATAAAAATCTATTGCCAATCATTAGTGGACCGGAGTTCCACTGTGGTGACCCCTAACTGGGAAAAACTGAAAGACACATACATACATACATACATACATACATTAAAGTGAACCAGTTCATGATGTACGCTGTGGTGGTTTTGATATGTTTCAGTATCTACTTTTGGCAGCTGTTTTCTTAGTTTCCTTTTGCTTCACTGTTGTTTTAATATCTATCTACCTGCATATATATGATTGCCACAGATGAAGCAACACCCTGACCCCATATGCAAAATGGGAAAGTGGTTGATGATGGATGCATAGATATACATACATACACACACATATAAAATATACCTGGTGGTGGTGCAGTGTCAGCATGCCCTTTTTGAGTGCTTAAGGTACAGGGTTTAAAGCTTTTGCTGGTATGGTACACATCATTAAGGAAGTGCTAGGTAGAGTGAAACTGGACAGAACTGATGGTTCAAATCCCCTCAGAGATGAATAGCTACACATCTGGCAGTTGGCTCAGAGGATTAAGACCATGAGTTGTTCACCAACTGCATCTTGTGGGACAGGGCTTGATTCTTTCAGATGTAATTTGCCTTCTGTGACCCTGAGTGAGTTACTTAACCAGGAAGTGCTTTGAGGCAGTTAGTCAGTATGTGCTGGCCTGCTTGATGGTCTCCTGGACTGCAAGTCAAATAAATATGAGTTTCTATCACAGTATTGGCTTTTACATTCATCTTAAGCCAATATGTCAGAAAATGTAAATGAACCCCCATTTCACTGAATCCTCTAAAATAAATGCATTTGCTAGGGACTAGCCTCCCTGTATTCCTAGCAACTTAATATGTACTAATTGTGAGGTCATTCAGCAGTGTGGGTAAGTGGAAAGCAGCCTTACTGCACTATGTTGTGATAACATACAGTACGACCACAACATTCTCTGCTACCATTCTACAAAACACAACACAACCACCAGTTCCATACATCTCTGAACTCTACAAGCTCTGAACTGTGCACTCAAAGTTGTAACATCAATATGTGACACTTCATGTTTCATATAATAAAAGCATCACTCAACATAGTGTGTGTGTGTGTGTGTGTGTGTGTGTGTGTGTGTGTGTGTGTGTGTGTGTGTGTGTGTGTGTGTGTGTGTTAATCATATTGTTTGTAGCTGTATCTGTTTATGAAATATTTCTTGCCAAATTAGCAAGAAATTATAAAAAGCTCAAATGTTACTATTCTAATCAAGAACTGCTTAATCAATGTGCTGGATAAAAACTATTGGAACAGTTTTGCTGTTATTAAAAATGTTCAGTTCATAATTATTCTCCAGTTAATAGTTATTAATGTTTTTAACTATTATGTTTGGTCTCATGGATTGGCCATGATAGACATTCTGATTCCAGGTGCTTAAAAGGATGCATTTTTCTGTGTTATATCACCTTGACAGTTGTGACAGTATTAGAGCAGATCCTGTTCTAATAAGTAGTCTGACGAATTACACTCAGTCTGCCAGATGTTATCCAGTAGTTCAGTGTGGAGTATGTGCATCCATCACCTCATTACAGTAGGAGTGTATTCTGGTGCACGTGTTGGTTTTAACATGGGCATGTATGGCAGAAGTCAATCCCGTTCTGGACAAAACATGACTTGTTGACATTGTTTTATACCTAACAGGAAAGCTAGAATTATTGTTTGTTTTTTACGTGTCCTTAAGATGTATCCTGAAATTGTACACCTTGTATAATGCTACCATTACCTGAGGACAACAAGTGTAACTTAAATGGAGCTCTGCTCTTACACTCCCTTTTTCTTATTTTAAACAGTGAGACCTATTTGACTTGTTTAATAACAATATGAATAAATGAGATGACATTTGAAGGAATAATTTTACATTCTGTGTCACTATTTGCAGGTTACTCACTTGTCAGTTTCATTTACTATTAGTTTAGAGCAAAAGTCAAAAGGTTCACTTAAATTAATACGTGTAAGCAGGGACAGTTACGCAGCTTAATTGAAGGTTTAAACAGAAGGTACAATACTCTAAAAGAAGGATCACTAAGGGTATAATTTATCCCAAACTCATTCATATATTATTTCCTGTTGTACTGAAATACTCTTCATACATGCTTTTATGGGGCCTATATCATAACTTCAATGATATAAAACTTCAAAAGTTAAAATTCGAACTCAAAACATCGAAAGGTGAAAATAGCGAAGCCCTGGAACATCAAAATCTTACCTAGGGCAAGATTTCGGTGGGCCTTTCCATGGATTCGCTATTTCCTCCACTGTGGTGCAAGAGTTACGGACATTAGGGTTAGGGTGCGGGTTAAGGTAAGTTGATAGTAATGTATGTATGGTTTAGTGTGGGGTTGGGTTTTTTTGACTATGTGTGTGGTTTATTTATTTTGGTGTGCTTGTGTTGTGTGTATGTTTCTCGGAACAGCAAATTTTTTTCCCTGGGAAAAAATTTGCTATTCTGAGTGTTCGATGTTATCAATATCCGAAATTCCAAGTTTGAACTTATGGTGTTCGATATTTTGGAATTTCGAATATATGATATAGACCCCTTTTATGACTTTTTTCAATATATATATATATATATATATATATATATATATATATAATATTAGGAACATTTAATAGATTAGACTTAGAAGGATTTAGTGTTTCTATGTAGTGTTTTGTTACGAAGGTTAATTTTTTATTTTAAAATGATGAAATGTTATAGTAAAGCCTTAAAGTATATGTGCCTTATTACGAGAATAATGGTGATTGCGCTTTAAATGTAGGAACACGCTCACTTTATTAATTGAATGTGGAAATGATGTCACTGCATTGTAAAGCATTTAAAGGCATTATTTTAATGAATTTTGTACTGGCCTGATGAAGCCTTAAACGGTGAAAGCGCTTGCCTTTTTAATAAATACTTTGTTTATATTTTCGTTGCCTGGAGGTTACTCGTTGAAAACTGAAGATTTTTATGCATTTGAAACTGGTATAAGTTATTTATACAAACGTTAATTGTGACTTTATTCAGTTTTCTGGAGCATATCGTTCTGCCGTCTCCAGTGTTTGTTTTATACTCTTTATATATGCTTTTATGGCTTTTTTTTCAATCTATATATCTAAATATATATATATGTATATATATATATACACACACACACACACACACACATGTGTGTGTGTGTGTGTGTGTGTGTGTGTGTGTGTGTGTGTGTGTGTGCGTGCGTGTGTAAGAGAGAGAGAAAGAGAGAGAAAGTGTGTGTCCATTTTTTGATAGACTGGTATCCCCATTCAGGATTAGTACCTCTGTCTTGTGCCCAGTGAATGTCAGGATAGACTCCTGCTCCCCCACAAAATAAACTAGATTAAGTGGATAATTAGAAAGTGAATGAGCAACCAGTAGAATTAAATGCCTG
The DNA here is from genome assembly GCF_019279795.1 of Protopterus annectens. Taxonomy (NCBI): domain Eukaryota; kingdom Metazoa; phylum Chordata; order Ceratodontiformes; family Protopteridae; genus Protopterus; species Protopterus annectens. The sequence continues at coordinate 192,676,841 of NC_056741.1, read as the reverse complement.
CCAAGAAATAACCATTCTATAATCAGCATTATTGCCGAGAATAATTGTCATTTTAAATACATGCTTGAATTTCTATGTACTAACCTTTAATTAATCTCTTGTGTTTCTGTACCTGCCGACAGAGGATGATTGTCACGAGGAACAACAGAGCCCCCAGGATAATGCAGACAATCAGTAGAACAGAAGAGGCTTCATTGCCGGGCTCTCCACAATTTGTATCTGTAAAGAAAAGAAGTGAATCAAGGGAGTACAATACTGCAAGAGTCCATACAGAAAACATTTTAACACAGAAACTGGAGAACAGTCAAATATTGGAAGGAAGGGAGTAAAAAAATAAAATAATAAGCATGAATATCTGTCACTTGGAAATATGTACTACACAAAAAAATAAATAAATAAAATTCTCCAGTGTCCTTAAGTAACAACTGCCATTCATTATGTCAAATAAAATATTAAAAGACCCTTCCTTGCAATGGTTTGCATAATTATTTCTAAATTGCTCCTTGAATTTATTTCTGTATAGTGACCCCCAAACAAGGAAAATGTGTATTATCATGTACAGCACATGCAAACAACCAGAATAAAACAGGCATCAGTCAGTTTGATTTGGTGAGGTGTATTTCAATGATGTCTCATTTTCTTTAAAGTAATGTAGCTTACAACCAGGATATATAAACTTAACTAAGCTTATATTATATAAAGAGAAGCAAGATATGTGGGAGCTTGCAGTTATGTACAAATACCATAAATGTAGATGTTTGAGTGTATTCACTGTTGCAGTCATCACACTTGGGTTATCCTGCCAGGGGTAGCCCTCAGTCGGCCCGAATACCAGAGGCTTAGTATTTCTGCATCAGTTTCCATCACTGTTGGACTGATGTCAGGTCGTTAGTCGTATAAAGTCAGGCAGCTGACACGATTACATCAGTTTTTCTTGCCATAACTGTCAGGAGGCCCCCAAATAGGTAGTCATACTATGGTGGAGGAATACCACCAGTAGAAAGTAAATACCTAAGTAATCCCTGCAAAGATAGAGGAAGGAAGATAGATAGGTGGAGAGAATAAAAGAGACAAGGTGGGTGGAGGGTGGGAAACCAGGACTGCAACAGTGAATACACTCAAACATCTGCATTTATGGCACACCTGTACTATGTTCTTTTTGTTTCACTGTTGCAGTCATCCCACTTGGGTTAAATACCAAAGCTGAAGAATTGGGTGGAGGCCATCAGGAAGATTGTGGACTAGCTAGGATGCCCTGCAACACTGCAGTGGCAAAGCCTGCTCTGGATTTGGAGAAGATAGGCCGATGGTAATGCTTAGTGAAGGTATGGACACAAGTCCATGTTGCAGCCTCCAGGATGTCTCTGGTAGTTACCCCTCTGAGGAAAGCTGCAGAGGTGGAGGTTGCCCTGATGGAATGCATCCTGATCCCCTTTGAGGGTGGTTTCCTGTGCTGTTTGTAGCAGAAATGGATGCAGTGGGCTATCCATTTTGAGATTGTCTGTTTGGATATGGGCTTGCCCTCTACGCCTGATGCAAAGCTGGCTAACAGCTGGTCAGTTCTTCTAAAGGTTTTAGTCCAGCCCAGATAGAATCTGAGCTGTCTATGCACATTGAGGGAGTGCAGGATTCTTTCCCCCTTGTTTTGTGGATTAGAAAAAAAGGTAGGTAAGTGGATGGATTGATTTAGAGCCATACTGGACACCACTTTAGGCATAAAGGATGATTGGATTAGTCCTTAGGGAGATCCTGTCAGCATGGAAACCATGAGTGCTTGTAGCTCTGACACTCTTCTAGCCAAAATGATGGCCAGAAGCAAGGGTGTTTTCCAAGAAAGGAATTTTAACTCTTCTGAAGCTGCAGGTTCAAAAGGGGGAAGGGTGAGTTTTTCCAACACAAGGTTAAGATCCCAAGCTGGGGAAGGGTCCCTTCTGGATGGCCTTAGGTTGTTGGCCCCTTTAAGGAACTGTTTGATGAGAGGGTGTGAGAATAGAGGTGGTTCTCTGTTGTAATGAGCAGAGATGGCAGAGGCAAGAATTTTAATGGAAGAGTAGGCTAGACCCCCATGCAGTAGATCTGCTAGGTAATCCAGGATGAGGGGAAGAGAGGGTTCAGTTGATTTATCTCTTTTAGCCTGTATCCAGCTGCAAAACCTTTTCTAATTGCCAGCATAAGATTTTCTAGAGCTGGGGCACCTGGCTTCCCGAATAACTTCCAGGACTTGGCTGCTTAGGGTGGCAGTCTGAGGAGAAGCCACAGAATAAACCATGCTGCCAGGTTCAGTGTATTCAGATGTGAATGCATGAATTCTCCATCCTTCTGGGTCAGGAGTGTTAGTATTTGAGGAAGATGCCAAGGTGGTAGGGGTGACAGGCTGCGCAGTAGGGGGTACCAGTGTTGGCATGGCCAGTCTGGGGCAATCAAGATTGTCCTTGGTTTCTCCTCCCTTATTTTGAGCAGAACCCTTGGTAGGACTGGTAGAGGAGGGAATGCATAAATCAAGAGGTTGACCCATGGGAAGGATAGGGCATCCACTTTCCAGGCCTTGCTGTGTGGATTCCTGGTGCAGAATGTGCTGAGTTGTTGATTTTAGTGAGACGCAAAGAGGTCTACGTTTGGGGTGCCCCATTTCTGGGTTATGAGATTGAAGGTTTTGTGGTCTAGCTGCCACTCATGAGGGTCTAGTATGTTTCTGAATAAGCTGTCTGCCAGGGAGTTTAGTGAACCAGGCAGGAGTTGTGCTAGCAGGTGAATTTGCATGGCTGAGGCCGTGTGCCAAAGGGTCATGGCTAACCTGCAGAGAGGGTAAGAGTGGGTACCTCCCTGCTTCTTGATATACCACATTACTGTGGTGTTGGCTGTTTTGATCATTAGACTCCCTGGGATGAGAAGAGGTCTGAAAGCTGTTAGTGCATATTGCACAGCTAGCATCTCTTTTAGACTGATGTGCAGATGAATTTGATTTGGGCTCCAATGGCCCTGAATGCACTTGCCGGCCAGGTGTGCACCCCAGGCATAGTCTGATGCATCTATGGTGAGGGCCTGGTCAGTGTGGGGTTGTGAGAAGGGAAGTCCCTTGTTGAGATTGCAAGTTGTTGCCCACCAAAGAAAATCTTTCCTTAGACAGGGTATCAGGGGAACGATAGTCTCCAGATCTTGTGAGTGTTGACACCAAATGCTTTTTAGGTACCACTGAAGTTTCCTCATATGCAGTCTGCCATAAGGAATCAGTAGAATGCAGGAGGCCATAAACCCTAGAGCTTGCAGGATTTTCCTTGCAGAAAGGAGGGTTCTACTGGCTAGTTGAGAGAAGTACTCTGTCAGGAAAGTTTGTTTTTCTGGAGTCAGGAATGCCTTCTTGGACGCAGTGTCCAGGCTCACTCCCAGAAATACAATTTGTTGTGTGGGGATAAGGTGGGATTTCTTTTCGTTAATAGTATACCCCAGTGAGGTCAGCAGGTCCCCTATGAAACCAGGTGCTGTAATAGCTTTTCCTGACGTCTAATAGTTCTGGTGTTGAACAAAGCACAAAAGCGACAGAGAGGTACGTCGTGCTCAAGGCCTAAACAGGTGACGCAGTAGGAATAAAAATCTCTGTGTGGTATTTGCTTTCCACAGGCAAGGCAATTGTTTACTTTTTCTGACATCGGTTGGAGCAAGAAAAAAGGTACCCAATGGGATACTTAGCTTTAGAAGACTTCAACTTCAATTCGGAACGAAAACTCAGGTAGCGGTCGACCGGCACTCATGTGAACTGCTTCTGCTTTGGGCTCCTCGGCAAGAAAGACTGATGTAATGGCGTTGTATGCCTGACTTTATACCACTGATGACCTGATGTCAGTGTAACAGTGATGGCAACTGACGCAGAAATACTAAGCCTCTGGTATTTGGGCCGACTGAGAGCTGCCCCTGGCAGGATAACCCAAGTGTGATGACTGCAACAATGAAACAAGAACATCAATAGTTCTTGTATTACTTTTTTAACAGGGACTGAAGTTTGGCAGCAAGAACATAGTCATGACTTTTTCTACAGTTTCCCACCAGCTAAAAGAACAACTCATCAGTAAATACTAACAAGCAGAAAAGTACATAAAATATAGCTTTAAATAAAGGAAGAAGTGAGGTAGAAAATCATGAAACACTAATGAGATTTGAGAGAAACAGGCCAGCCTGATGATACTAGTTATTACACAGGAGATGCCATCAATTAGTGAAATAGAATGAGAAAAATTAAGATGGTGTAGTGAAAGAGGGTTAAATAGGTAAAGGAAATGAAAACAAAGGATAAAATAAGACTGGTGAGGTAATGAAGGAGCTAGATGAGGTAGAGATTAAGACATGACCTAGAAATACTAGTTAGGATGGCAGATAGCACTGGATAAGCAGTCACAGACAATGACAAAACAGTGCTTAGTTTACTTTACTTACTCATGTTTTTAAAGTAGGAGCCCTTATCTAGACTACTTCTGCTATTTAGCTCTTGGTCACAGTGAGCTGTACTCCAAAATGATCTGAAAAATTCTTATTTTTTCACGAAATGATAATACAGTACTGCCTGTTAAAATGCATTTAGATGGTGCCAGTAATTTCTAAGTTAAATAAAGAGCTGTACATTTAATTGCATGTAAAAATGCAAAAAGAATATGTATTTTGTGTGACAACATAAAAGATTTTTCACTTACACAAAGAAATGTATCATAGGGTTTGAGCCTGATGTCGCAACAGCAGAAGTATGTTAAGTTTTATTACATTTATGCTTGTAGCCCTGGAAGAAAAATGATACCCACACATTTTACTTTTAAACTGAATGTTTTGAAAATGCTGTAATTTAATGGCCTTCAGTGACAATCCTTACCTATTATAATCCTACTGATAAATATCTGTCTCGCTTGTTTCCACTGTATTTCAACATTTTAGGACAAATACTGCATACAGTGCACAGTATTATGCATTCTGTAGGTTAATGACTGCTCAAAAATGGAAACCACATCAACCATCCTGCAACTTGTCAAACCTGATTTTTTTTACCTCAGATCAGAAAATATCACTTTTAAATTATATTGTCTTAGTTCCAATGCTATAGTAACAAACTAAAAATATGATTCTAGTTTGATGGGCTTGCTGCACAAATCCTATAACGTATTCCTTTGATATATACACATATACATGTTATAAACGTATTAGCAGAAAACTGATCAACCTAATAGCTATGTAGGTTATGCGTCATAATGACATGCATAAATAAGACTATCACTGGGATTCAGAAGCATGTTTCTGACATGTGGTCTAAAGTTAATTAGCAGTCTGCATGAATTTTAAAGGTCAGGCTGGCAGTAATTAAATAATCCACCCTCAACAATCACAGGCAATAAAAGCATTTAGTTAAAAAAAAAAAAAAAAGTCGCAGACCCAATGATTACAGATAATTTCCTACAACTCTAGCCAGGAATGCAGCAAAGAGTGGTGGCAAGAAAGCAGCATGTAAATTCCCAAGTCCATGTACACAGGCCACATAATGATATGAGAACAGCTGGAAGTGACAGCAAATAGTCTCCAAGTTTGTGTACATTTATTTTTATTACTTTAAATGGGAAAATTTTATATAGGAAAACAGACATGGGATTGAGTAAGCAGTAGACGATATATAAATACAGAGAAAAGGTAAGACTGGGAGTAGTGGAGTTATGGTCATTTTTTTGAGTGATGGGGTAGGTGTCCGTTTTTAAATTTTATTGAAGTAGAGCTGGAGAAGCATGCAATGGCAATGCAGAGGATGGAAGGACTGTAGAGGCATGGATGCAACTACACATAAGCAAATATAAAACACAGGCGAAGACCAACAAGGGAGGTTCTGACACATTAGGGGTTATTACAGTGGAATAATAGACATATAGGTAAAGGGAGAGCACTGATGAAGGGGAGAACTGAACACAAAACAGGAAATGGAGGTAACAAAAAGGAGAGGGAACATCACAATAAGAGAATGTGGTTGGAATGGATTCCTATTACAAGAACGAAAGTTCACTACTTCGAACTTGGAATAGGAAGCCTCACTTCTGGGAAAGTTCACTTTAACGAAAGTGAACTTTTTCTTAAGTGCACTTCACCGAAAACACTGCAGCACAGTGGAGGACATAAAAAACAAGATATGTCCTCCACTATGGTGCAATAGTCACTGACCTTACGGTTAGGGCATGGGTTAGGGTAAGGGGATAGTTAGTAAAGCTATCCCCTTACCCTAACCCATGCCCTAACCCTAAGGTTTGTGACTATCGCAACATAGTGGAGGACATTGTTATGTCCTTCACTGCACTGCAGTCATCACGGACCTTATGGTTAGGGCACGGGTCATGGTAAAGGGATAGCCCTACAGGCTATCCCCTTACTATGACCCATGCCCTAACCCTAAGGTCCGTGAGTACTGCACGGAAGTTCAGTACAACACCCGTTCGTTGTACTGAACTTCATGTAAGTGCACTTTCGCTGCTGTGAGCATTCCATACACTATTTCAAATTAGTGAAAATTCGATCTAGTGTATGGAACCCGGTTGGAATACCTCCCCAGCTTCTGTACTGCCTGCACTAGTCCCAGGGAGAAGTCAGTCGATATACTAACCACCCTGTCAGCTGTGCCCTGCTTGAGCTGGAGAAGGTAAAGTCAGAGAGCACTAATCCTTGAAGTCATTTCAATCCACTTTACAGATGGCAGATGTGGCCTTCCACCTGTCTGCCCACCAACTTTCCTTTCATCGCTGCTATCTCCCAGCATGTAACAAACTGTAAACCCCTGGCAGTCCAACTGGAAAGAACATTAGCATTCCCTTCCAGTGAGCGACTGATAGTCAACATAACTGCAAGATAATAAGTTTGACATAAGGTAAGCATATGACCAACAGTGACTAACATTGACAAGCATTCAAGTTAAGTACGGGCAATATTTTGCCAAAGGGTCCATTGCCAAATAGGCCCCAAACACAATGTCACTTACACTACTCCCCTCTACAGGTCACTCTCTTGGTGCTGGCACTGCTCACTCGAGCTGGGTATGCCAGTTGAATCAGATACTGCAGCAGCACAACTGTGCCAGGCATTGCTTTAGACTGGGTAACTCATGGAAGTCTCTAGTTAAGCATCTGGTGGCCCCTAAGGAGTAGCAAAAGAAAGATTTTCAGGATATTGTGTAACACTGCCCAGACTACAATGATTTTACTGCTTGTTTCCTTCAGTTAAAACATTAAACCAAAGTCTCATCTGATTGAGTGGGTGGTTGGTAATGTGAATGTATAAGATCCCACAGCATACACTGAAAAGTGTAGTGTAAGTTTCCTCATACCCTGGCCAAATTTCCTCTGGTAGTAAAAATACCATATTGGGTCTACCCTGAAAAGAATCCAATATCCTAGAAGGACTAGCCCAGTCAAAAAATGGTAAATTAAAAAAAATGTGTCATAGTCATAATGAAATGCATTGCCAGATGGATCTGTACAGCAGAAGCAGGCCTCAGTCAAACCCAAAACATGCTCAACAATGATCTAGGTCTGTAAGAGGTCAGTACTGTATCCAATCTCTGCTACAGTCTGAGGATTTCAAACTAGTGTCATTAGCTATGGCTCCAGGGCATATTCAGCATTACCAATATGATATCCCTGAAAAAAAAATCACCTCAGACAAACTACTGGTATAGGTTGCATGTATGCCAAAAGAGGAAGTTGTGGCACTGCTTGGGTGGCTTGCATACAAATTATATATTATACACTGCTCATTACAGATAACCTGGCAGTTGATATAGTGGAACCCTTTGATATTGTCATGCAAACATGTACTTCCCCATCATGCTGCCCTATCCCTGTATTGTCTCTGCTCCTCGGATTGGGTATTTATTTCAAGGTTTGTGCAGTTTCTGGCCCCCAGTGCCTCAATAGAGATGCCCTATGTCATTAAAAACCTGCATAGTGTTGTCCTTCTCCTCTGTGATATTTAGCAATCATGTATACTCACTCCCATGCTTTTGCATGGCATCCCAGAACTGGTGGGTATCCTTTTATTCATTTATGTATTTATTAATTTATTTCATATTTGTTGACCATGATAGTCTGACTGAGCTAGTGGCCTTTTTCAGCAGAGGCTTGGGGAGAGTAATTAACACAGTAATAAATGTAGAGTACATAGCTCGTTAATAGAAAAAAAGCACAGTATTACATCATAAGGTTACACATTACATCACAGGGGTTAGAGAGATGATCGATTTGTACAATTAAGTACAAAGATTGTGTCAAATACAGTTTGTTAAAAATATTTACAGAATACATTCATATATACAACAGGAAAACAGAAGAAACCTTGTACATAGAGGCAGTGTCCTGAGTATAATAAAATATATCTTTTAATTTGGTTCAGTAGTAGCATTTCACATACCATAAAGATAATCAGTAAAGTAGCAGTTTAATTTGTTCCGGCAGTGTCCCGAGCATAATAAAGCACTAGGTCATCAGATTACGTAGAAGTATTTAAATACCATGTAGAGATTCTTAGTGGAAATAGTTGCAGTAGTCAGGGGTAATATTAAACTTGTGAGTAGGTTTATAAAAGTAGTAAGGGGTTTATGAAGTTTAGAGAGAAAGCATGAGAGAGGCGAAGGAGGAGAGGAGAGAGTTTTTCATTTGATGAAGTTGTGAAAGGGGTGTTATCAGAGTCAGGGATGGCAGATAGGCTGGATGGAGAGACCCTTAAGAGGTTCAATGATCTTTGGAGCAGATGACTGGGATATAAACACAATGTGCCCCCTTTTGTCACTGAAGCTCCCTGTAGCTAGTGTTCTTAAAGTTGCACATACTTTGGTGTCCACAAGGATAGGTAATCCTGAAATCCACTGGGCCTGCATATGAGGTGACATATCTCAACTAGCTCATGCATAGTGGTGCTCTATCCACCTGGATAGAAGTCTACAATTTCTCTCACAAAGGATGTGATATATTGGATGTGCATGAATGAATCAGTGCCACTGAGGACAACAACGTGAAACACCATCATTACTAACAGCAGTAGCACCTCCTATATAAAGTTATTCATCAGGGTGTTGGCCATTCTATACATGGTTTTACAGTCTGTCTCCTACAACTCACATGTTTTGCTACAGTCAACAACATTTGAGATAGCATTTCTCTGTGTTGAATATGCACATTTATAAATCATCCCACCACATTTTTTTCTCTCATTTGCATCTAAGATGCTATAAATACATTAATTGTTATTGTATGCTATTTATATATTCAGTTATTAGACAATTTATGTTCTCTCTTGTTTTTTGTGTTAAAATGTTATGTTCATGCAAGAAATATTTAAAAATATTTAAAAATCATGTAAATAAGCTTGTGTATAAATGTTTTTTCTCTGCAAATTTCAATCATGTAAATAAGCTCATGTATGAAAGTTTTTACTCTGCAATTTTAAATGTACATCATGTGGAACTTAATTGTGGAGCTATTCCACAACCTCTGGTATGTAGCTTACCCGACATCTGCAGAAAATACAAAGACTTTAACGGTTTCTTACAAAGAAAATTCATGGTCTTCAGCATATGTTGCATGTTGACAGACTGAAAGCACTATACTTTATGTCTTAAAAACTACTCAGAGGCGACCTCTGCCTTGTATATAAAGCAAGTTCAGATCATTAGCTAATGGAAATGCTGCACATTTGTAAATCAAATGGTATAAAATGCATTCACTCGAGGGAAATCAACCTGGTATGTGACACCAACAGGACATGCTGGTGAAACAGATATGTCTCACAGATGTTATCCCTCCTCTGGAACAAACTTCTAAGTCAGGTGAAGCAGATCCCCTTGTTGACCCTATTTAAGCATAATTTGGATGATTGGATGGGAAACCGCAAATTCACCTGGGGAGTTTCACCTGTGTCCCTCTTTGACAGGGGCCGTAGTTCTTGACTTAGTTTTGCTTAATACCTTGATATTCTTGGGATCAGAGGTTGCACTTGGTTAGGCTTTTAATGGCCCTAGGGCCATTAGCCAAGTAACCTCCTATGATAATATGTTCGCAAGATCCAATTCTCTCTGGGACTCCACTGAAAATGTGTTTTACCCATTCAAACTTTTCTCAGTCAACAAAGACAAATAAATAAAATAAGATTCCTTCCTTAACTTGGTTCACATCTTACTTAGAAAACCGGCAACAGGCAGTTCTCTGGAAAAATTCACTATCAGATTACCTTCCTATCTCCATAGGAGTGCCACAAGGCTCTATCTTAGACCCACTTCTGTTTTCCATCTTTATTAATGACCTGCAATCAGCCATCCCAACTGCTACCTGCATTCAATATGCAGATGATTCTACCATAATTTGTACAGCCACCTCCCTAACTGAACTCCAAACTATTACCCAGAAAGCTTTTACCATTGTAGAACAATGGTTCTCTCACTGCTGCCTGCTCCTTAACCCCAAGAAAACTAAACTGCTACTCTTCTTACCAACCCGAAAGTCCGCCCCTATATACTTCACTCTCACTTCCAATAACAATACTCTAATTTCTCCTGACCCTACCACTAAACTATTAGGAATAACAATAGACAACAATCTCAACTTTGATTCTAATATCAACACTAGAATAAAATCAGTTAACAAAAAAATTGGATCCCTATATAGAATCAAACCCTTCCTTACACCAGCAGCAAGGACCACAATAGCCAGAACGCACCATATCTCGACTCTTCTCTATGCCTCACCCATATTCACCAATCTCTCTAAAAACAACCCATCACTGCTTGAACCTAAAAATACTAGGCTGGCTTGAACTTCCTAACCACCGTGTACTTCAACAGCTCACAATAGCCCACAAGACACTCTACCAACCCTGCAAAACCCCAAGACTCTCTAGCCTCATTACACCTTATAATAACCTGAAACACCTACGCTCTTCAAACAAACTCCTAATCTGTACTACTAAACCCAATAATTCAGCAGGTGACTGCCTGTTCTCCAATGCTGTTGGTAAAATATGGAACAAACTACCCTCTAATATCTCATCTCTGACTTCTCTTCCACTATTTAAAAGGAATCTAAAACTATACCTCAATAAACACTGGTTATGCTCTTGTACTAACCCAGACTAATCTGTTTATTTTCTTTTCTTTACTCAGCTACTCTCCCTATATTTCTTATACCTTCCCCTTAATACTTCAATACACTCTACCAATTTATAATTCTTTTATGTATATATTTTATGTCATTACTATTTATTAGTCTATAAATATATATTCTTGTCTAAACATTGTATTAGCTATGCAAGTTGCACATCTTATGGATAAAAAAAAAAAAAAATCCTGTCAGAATAATATCTGTTAAAACTTCTATTGTAACTTCTTTATAAACCTTATAATTCTTACTGGAGCTTTTCTCCCCGGGCCTGTACTGAAAATGGACATATATCCAGCTAGACTAGCCTGGTCAACAAATGTAAAATAAAATAAAATAAATAAAAAGATGTCCTTAGTTTAAATACTGTAACTGAGTCATGTCTCATTATACTATCATTTGAAATGTGGGATTTCATGGCTTTCTGTAGTCATACTCACTAGCTCTCTGAAACATCCCCACCCTGCACGTGTAACACTTTTACTAAAATCAACAACTATGACATGAAAACTGCATTCCTCATGTAAAATCAACTACTGCAACACAAAAACTGCTTTTGAATCCCAGCATTTGTCTGTTAAAATACTTGAAATATTTCTATGAAAAATTCTTTGGAAAAGTTGTTTGAATTCTACACTACGTAAAAATAGGATTCAAAAGCAGTTTTTGTGTTGCAGTAGTTGATTTTACATGAGAAATGCAGTTTTCATGTCATAGTTGTTGATTTTAGTAAAAGTGTGACATGCATATGATATCTATCCCAGCAGAGTGCTGCCCCCCTGACATCTCAGATGCTCAGGTAAGAGCCGCCCTCTCCAAAGCAAAAAACACAGCATCAATGGGACCAGACGGTGTCCTGGGCTGCGTCCTACATGAACTCCAAGAAGAGCTAAACCCAAACATAAAACTACTGTTCAATCTCAGCCTTACTACAGGATATGTACCCAAAGAGTGGCGTACAGCAACAGTGGTCCCTCTCCACAAAGGTGGTGCCTCAACGGATCCTGGAAACTATTGCCCCATAAGCCTGACTAGCTTGGTCTGCAAAGCTAAGGAAAGGATCATCATGGACCTCATAAATAAAGATATTGTGGACCTACAGACACTGGATCATACCCAGTTTGGCTTTGTTAAGGGCAGATCCTGCCTCTTAAACTTGGTTGATTTATTTGAAACAGTCACCAATGCCATTGAAGAGGGGAAGGTGGTCCACACAGCCTACCTGGACCTCGCAAAAGCCTTCGATACAATACCCCACTCGGGCATTACAGATAAGCTCACCAGCTTAAATATAAACCCCTATGTCACTAGATGGGTTGCAAACTGGCTCAAGGACAGAACCCACATGGTTAGAATTACTGGAGCCATGTCAGACTCCAAACCAGTTACAAGTGGCGTCCCACAAGGCTCAGTCCTGGGACCTCTCTTGTTCGGTATATATTTCTCGGAGGTACAGGCCAACATGGAAGGACTGTGGCTGACCAAGTTCACAGATGACTGCAAATTGGGCACCATAATTGACTCTCCAGCCGATACAAGCATCCTCCAAAAGGGCCTCATAGAAACAGACAACTGGTGCCAGTGCCATGGCCTCAAGCTAAACGCCAAAAAGTGTATAGTCATCCCCTTTGGCAAAAAAGAAGTTCCCACAATTTACCACATAGGTGGTAATCCATTAAGTACAGAAGAAGTAATTAGGGACCTGGGGACCCAAGTTGATAGCAATCTCTCATTTGACAACCACGTGGCCAAAGTGGTTAGAAAAACATTTTATATAGCCCACCTAATCATGAAGGGATTCACATCTAGATCAGGGGAGGTCATCGTGCCTCTTTACTCATCCCTCATCAGGCCCATAATTGAGTACAATGCTCCTTTTGGGATGTACCTTACCAGACACCTGCAGCAACTGGAAAGACCCCAAAAGTACCTCACCAAGAGGATCAAAGGGCTCAAACAGATGTCATATGCTGCCCGGTTAAAGAAATTCCAGCTCTACTCAGTAGCATACCGCCTGCTCAGAGGCGATCTGTGCCTGATGTATAAAGCCATGTCCAAATCAGAATTAATGAACATGCTGCACCTCAGAAAATCCAAATCCCATTGAGCTATGCGCTCGAGAGACTTGAACCTCAGCACTGAAATAAATAGGACATGCTGGAGGGGCAGATTCATAACCCAGAGGCTCCCTTGACTCTGGAATAAAATCCCAGTCAAGGTTAGGCAGAGTTCCTCATTGACTCTCTTCAAGAGGAATCTTGATGAGTGGATGGGAGATCGTAGGTTTACCCCGGGTATCACTTCTGTGTCACTGTTAGACAGAGGCACAGTATACTAACCTCGAAAAAGGGCATAGCAAAATTAATTTAAAATGGGTGGCAAAAGCCAAACACACTCTGGCTAGGCTTATAAATGCCCTAGGGCAGATAGCCTAGTATGAACCTATGAACCTACTGACTTGATGATTTTATGTATAAATATATGCACACCTTTATTTAATACATATTTTTTCATATGTGCTAATACTCAGGCAGGCGTACAAGCATATTTCCAGTGAATGAAAAAGGACACTTTTGTGAATATAGTCTTATGACTTACATCTACTGTAATACATAGTTCAGATATGTTCTGAGCATACTCTACATCTCCGACCCAGAAAGCTACCATATTCTAGATATATCCAGCATTTTCCATCCAGGAAATAAGTCATATCTTCTTCTGTATGCTGTAGACATGCACTGTATTCCTCACCATGAAAAGAAATCATCTCCTCATCTTAAAAAACTATAAAGGTTTAATATATTCAAGTAAAAGCTAATAAGTACAATTTATAGGTATTTATTTACAATTTATAGGTATTTATTTATAAACAACATTAATTATGCTTCTAGGTGTGAGTATGAGAGAAGAGCTACATTGTTAATGTTCGCATGCATACTGATGGTGCTTGCGCATTTTTCCTGCACCTTTCAAACACCTGAAAGCATCAACTTTATTGCCATTTAATACTTGTTTTATTCCTGTGTTTATACTAACCCAATATAGTTACTATTTAATAGATTCTGTATTTGTCACTATGAATAAGAGTAAAATGGACATGGAGAATGCGTAGGTTAGTGCAGGAAGGAGCATCCCTAACTGCGATTACTTCTGCCATGGATCAAGTAACTCCAACCAATATAAGCTGATTCGTGAATTGTTTAGCATTATAAGTAGTCTTCATATATATATTAAAGTTTGGTTGTGGAACATTGAAGTGCCATTATTATAACAACTTTTGCTTTCCCAGCTCTACCTGCTATTCCTGATTTCATACCATTTGCATGTCTAGGTTATAAGATGGCAAATGAGCCTTGATGAGGTCAGGATAATTCAAGCCTCTTTATATGTTTTGAGCAAATGTATTAGAAGTACAGTAGGGAGTGTTCGACAGAGTAAAGCTGTGATGGAAAGGAGTGCCACTCAGTTTCATACAGTCAGCCAATACATAACGTCAAGTTGAATGATTAGAGCAAGGGGCCATCACAGTTGCACACTCAAAAGGTATTCAGCATTTGCAAATATGGTCACATAATGTCCAACAAAAAAAATAAAGATCTTGAAATAAGGGCTTGCAGAAAAAAACTTTGCATAACTGGTCTCACATAAAAAATGGAAGGCACAGAACCAGCATTATTTATCAGAAGTGAACTCTGGACCATCATAAATTCAAAAACCCTATGGTATTTCTGCATGAACATACTGCCCAGACAGTTTATTATTAAGTGTGTGGACTACACAGTCAGAGATGCTATTCTGCACAGAGCAAGGAGATAGGATCTTAAACAATCTATAGCTGAATATCATGTATGCATTACCCCTGATTAGAGCACTATATAACTCAAGAAAATAGATGGCACTCTTCTCAAGGTGTTGCAGGAACTTGGCATTTGTTGCAGATTCACTTATCTGCAGTATTAATGGCAATTGGAGGGAATGTGCAAGTCTCATTAAACTCCATTGAGGAGGCAGAAAGGTTTATACTGGGACATTCATCTGCAGTCAGTGGATTATATGCTGTAGTTGCAAAGCAAGGGGCTGTCAGTAATACCACTCAAAATAAGAGGGACAGGACAATATCACTGCCACCCAATAAGGCACCAGTAAGTAAGAAGGGGAAAAGCATATCATAAATAATATCTAGGAATGACATGGATTAATAACAGATCAAAGGCACAACTCTTTTCCTCTCTAGTTCCCCTGGAAAAAAAGATTCCTGCCACTTACTACACTGGTAGATTTGGACAACATTCTGCAGAGGAAATTCTGTCACTAGAAGAAACATGGCCAGATGTTACCACACCAGTCAATGTGTCAGCAACTTGAGAAATTAACGGGATGTAACTGGAGGATTTTAGGACCATGTACTTGGCCTTTGTGACTTAGTTTGTTAGTCTCTGCTTTGTCATTGATTAGCCCATGATGTGAGATGATGTGGTGAGATGCCTTCTGGCAAATACCATACTCGTGACATAGAAGGAAAGCTGGCCATCAGCCATCAAACTCACCAAGCATGTGTGATATCACCCATCATTGTAGCAGTACTTGTGGTAATTCATGAACTATCCTGATGCAGCAGCAATTGTCCCAATGAAATAGTGATGTGAATGTGGCCTCATTGGTCCTAGAGAGCAGGGAAACCTCCTTACCTGAGCTACTTTTGCTTCTGGGCATGTTTTGTTGTTGTTGTTGTTGATACAAGGTGAACTGCTTATAGCTTGATGTTTCTAATGTAAGAGTTAAAAAGCTGACAAAAAGTTAAAATGGAAATCAAAGTCTAGACCAACTTTACTAGAAGTAGTGACTATAGAAACAGAGATAAAACAACTGGAACTGGGATCATTAGAAAAAGGACAAAGCAAACTGCATAGAAAACATGGGAATTGTGGGTACAATATATGCAGAGAAAGACTGAGGTTTAAAAGGCAGGATTTGAATGAGCCATATAATGCTTTGCTGGCAATGACTGGACAGATTATAAGAGAAGTATAATGTTAGTAACTACAGTTGTTTCAATGGTGTCTGTAGAATGTTTGCAACTAAAGAGATGCCAGTTTTTGTTTTCAGTTAGAGAAATGTAGGATTGCCTATGCCATATGTGATAATTTAATAAAGATGTTTATTGGAAAAAAAAGTTAATGAGTTGCTCACAGATCAAATGTTTTCCTTGTTCTTGTTCGGGGAGAGAACTGGAGTAACTGCACTTCCATTGTTGTGTATATACTGTTAGGTGATTTTGCATTCTGAGTATAATTACTCTAAGATTACCTGGTCAAAGTATACTAATTATAAATATAACTGAGTCAAACTGATCCTCTAGTTCAGAGACCAGTCAATCCAATTAAGATAACCTTATCTTACAGTAGAAAAGTTGAACCATGTTTTAAGCTCACTGTGTGGTTAAAAAGACCCATGGAGAATATGCTACATATCCTGTCAGGTGTATGACTCACAATACAGATAATTTAATCACACGCATCAGTTGTAATGGAAAAGAGGCTTTCATGGCCATAAAGCCCACAGCTATAGATAATTATTCTAAGAATGACTCCCCGAGGATTTTCCTGTTACAGGAAACTGAAAAAAAAAAGACGTTTAAGGCTGATGGTTTTATGAAAAAATAGATGGACCCAAAATACCTTAGTTGTGCCTATTCATCCAAACCACAGGTAGTGACCCCCTATTCACAGATTACTGGATAGCCGAAACTGGTAGACAAGCGATGAAATAAAGATTTAACTGGAATTCACTGATGGTTGTGTGCTGCGAGTTTGTGTATTTGCCTGTATTACCGGACTTTAAGCCATGCACAGTGTTTTACTTGCATGGATTTTGTTTTTGCAACACATTACTGGGTTGTTATGTACACAAGTTCTATAAAACTCAGAGGAAAGTTGGTTGATTTTAAAACTTAGTTCTTCATTAGGTCTGATTCTCTTTGGGAATTTCAATCGCCGTAATAATGATGACACTATGCATGTAAGAAACTCTGTGCAGACAATAAAACAAGCTGCGAGTAACGTTAAACTAATTGTTATGAGGGACTTTAACACTGTATTAGACTCAGAGATGGGCAGAATTCTAGAAGGAAGGAGCAGGCTTTCTAAGATGACAAAAGGACTACAGGCTCTGATGGTTGACTTGAATTTAGTGAACACATGGAGAGTTCATCATCTGTATGAGACTGACCACATTTTATGGACCAGTGGGAGATGCTGGTAGCAGGCTTGACATGTGGCGCATCAGTGCTGGACATACGCATAGCACAAATGAAGTGGGGATTATGTCAGGAACCCTCTCAGATTATACAATTAGATGGTTTAAGTAAGAACTTTGGCCCATACCAAAGTCTAATGGTTAGATGAAGCTCGATCCACTTCTACTCCAAAAATACACCATTTCAGACAGAGCAGAAGCCAGTGGATCAATAGGGTTTTGGTGGACACCAGAATGAAAAGAACAGAAGAAGGAAAGTAACATTTAAGGGCAAAATCAGGCCTTTCATAGACATTTAAGTAAATTACCTGATGAAAAAATGAGAGCCTTAAACCAAGACATCTTTAACAAAGAAATGCAAGTGAAAAAAAGATGCTTATAATAACAAGAAATTGGTGGGGAAAACAGGAGTTTAAAAAAAGAACTTGGAGTTGTTATTTCTGACTGATGGTACCACATGACATTATTCTATTGGGCATAGGGAATTAATTAACCAAAGTGTTTGGATTACAGTGTGAAGACGGTAACAGGGACATGAGAAATTTTGTGCTTAAATCCCTGAATGAGAAAATTACCTCAGACCGTTTACAAGTCTGTTACATCTTCAGGAAAGCTACCAATTAGCTGCACAACAGAGCAATCAGGTGGGGATACCTTGTAGTACCTTAGGCAGTTTCTAATCCTGATTATATCATAGCAAGACGCAGAGGCATAAAAAAACCTCTCAACCTCAAGGAAGTGGAAAAGGCTATAAAGAATTAGTAGGTGGGAAAGACACAGTTTAGATAGATTTACAACAGATTTTTAGCACTGCTTCAAAGCCAGTTTAACTGTCCATTGGTAGATCTCTTTATTAATGGTATTAGTGAATAATTTTCATTTCAGACAACTAGAACCACAGTAATTGTATCAAAACATAATAAAGATAGTTTAGACCCCAAATGGTACTGCCCTATCTCACTCTTACAATTGAATATAAAAATTTACACCAACATGTTAGACCATAGACTGGAAAACATTATTCCTAAAGTAGTAGGCAAAATCATCTAGGATTTCTTCAAAGGAAGGCTGGGTGGACCAAATTTAAACAGGTTCTGGTTAAATATCCATCATCATCTCAGTGACCTCTTGACTTCAGGAGCAACTCTCTTACTAGACTTCAACAAGGGATTTGATTCCGGTCAATGGAATTTGATTTAGACAGCAATGGAGATGCAAAGGTTCCCAGACTGATTTATAAAGAAAGGCCAATTACTAAATAACAGTGCCTCAGCTCAGACATGCACTTACCTGACTCTCTCAAAACTCTGAAATTCGATTTGTCATTCAGTGAGAATGCTGTCTATCTCCACTATAATTTGTTTTATTGGCCTTTACATTAGACTGTATATTAGCAAATAAATGCTCTGGATATGGAATAACACTACCAGAGCTATTTCATGACCTGGTGTGCTTATGATTGCGTAATTTGTGTCAAATAATGCATAAAATATTAACCACTGATTAATGTTTTTCAAGAATCAGCACAATATTTAGGTGTACATTCAAGTAATAAGAATTTTATTTATTTATTTATTGACATTTGTTAACTTTGAAAGTCCACTGGGTTGGAAACCCATTTTCAGTGGAGGCCCGGGAAAAAAAGCTTCACAATTAAAGTACAATTCAAAATTAAAATTATAAACAAATGACAAAACAATTTCTAAAGTGCAAAAGTAAGCAAACCAGTTATAAGCTTAAAAAGGTAAAACATATATAGGCAATATAAAACTTAGTATGAATCAGAGTTCGTATAAACTTAGATAACAGTTGGTACTGTAGTACAAAAACTTGAGTTGTTTCTTTTGGCATTGCCTGAAAAAAAATTAAAGACATGGCAGTTCTTGTTGAAATCAGTAATAGCAATAATGGATCTGGGTTAGGAGTAGGTAATGCTGATTTTATGGTGGTTTGTTTCATTGTTCTGATATTTTAGGTTGTCAAGGAAGTAGGTTTTTAATACTACATTGTATGTCTTTATACAGTCTATTTGGGTAATATGGGAGGGTAAGGAGTTCCATTTTTTAGCAATGCTGTGTGAGAACAAGCCTTGTCCAGCTCTTTTATTGGGCTTGGTTACACTTAGTAGAAATTTATTAGAAGATCTCAGGGTGTATGAAGGGATATAAGTTTGTAGTATTGATGAGAGTGCAGGGCAGTTATTTGGTCAATAAATTAGTTTATGGGGTAGCATTAGTCGGGTATAGCAAAGATAGTTTGGGAAGTCTGACCATTTCAGTTCAGTGATTGCATGGCAGTGGTATAAGTGGTTAGGCTTTCCTGAGGCAAATTTGGCTATTTTATAGTAAGTGGACTGAAGTTTGTTGCTGAGGGAAGAGTGAAGGTTAATAAAGATGGCACTACCATAAGGTAAGGCAGGGATGAGTAAGGTACTTGCCAGTTTTGTTTTCATGTTATTGTCCATGTAAACTTCATAACGATAGAGTTTGCCAAGTTTAACATATGTTTTCTTTATTGCATTGAGAATGTGTGTGTTTCAAAGGTGTTTGTCATTGATTGTGATGTCTAGTAGTTTGGCTGATTTTACTACTTCTATTTCAGTTCTGTCTTTAGTGTAGATTTTAAAGTCTATATCTGGTGGTTTTGAAGAGAATAATAGCTGTTTCTTTTTTTGGTGTTTAGTATTAGTTGTGAGTTGTTTAGCCATGTTTCAATTTCTTTAAAGGCATTTTAAGTAACTGTGAGGATGTCAGAGAAATTGTTTGAAGTAGAGATTATAGTTGAATGATCCACATATTGGATAACTTTACCTAGTTGTGAGACTTTGTGGAGGTCGTTAATAAAGATTTTGAAAGGTAATGGACCCAGAATGGAACCTTGTGGGACTCCTATACTGTTTGACAGATAATCTGATTGGATGTTATGCCACTTTACAGATTGTTGTCTGTTATTTAGGTATGACGTGAACCAGTTGAGGGATGTAGGGGCACAGCCAAGTTTTGTTAATTGGATCAGAAGTTTAGTATGTGAAACTGTGTCAAAATCCTTAGATAGCTCCAATAGGATTACTGATGTAGAGTGACCTGTATCTAAGGGTTTGTTGACAGTACCAGTGAAGGAGAGCAGGGCTGTAACAGTGCTGTGCTCTGGGCGAAAGCCATGCTGGGTGGGAGATAAGAGATTATTATCAATGCGGTATTTGAATAATTGTGTGTGAACATTCTCAAGGATTTTCAATACTGGAGAAATTATAGAGATGGGGAGATAGTTTGATAGGTCATGAGAGTTTCCTCCTTTATATAGTGGATTAATCGATTTTTTCCATAGATGTGGAACATAGCCTTCTGCAGGAGAGTAGTTTATAAGAATACTAACCAGATGCACACTTGCATTTGTTGCCAGGTGTAAGTATTCTGGGGGAAGGTTGTCTGCATAAAGATAGCAAGGTTTAAGCTTTTTAATAGCTTACATATGAGGGATGTGGGTACTGGTTAAATAGAAAATGGGTGAATTGCAGAAGGATTGGAATTTTTGTCTGGAATGGGTGGTGCAGTGTTAGTTAGTTTGGTATTATTTGTGTTCTGGGAGTATGGGTTTGGGTTTGTTGAGGAGACTTTGATTAATTTTTGAATGACTGTAATGAAGTGGGTATTAAAGATATGGGAAATTTGTTGAGGGGTCTTATCAGGTGCGGGCGATGGATTCTGTATAGTGCCTGGAATAAGAAGGGTGGAGACTGATTTCCAGAATTTCTTAGGATTGTTTTGTAAGGTTGTTAGGCTAGAGGAGAAATAGTTCTTTTTATCTTATATTACTAGCTTCTTGGCTCTTTTTCTTAGTTGTTTAAAGTTAATTTCATTTTGTTGTACTCTGTCTTTATGCCAAGTTTTCCACACTTTCTCTCAATGACGGATGAATTGTTTGGCCTTTTTTCTTAGCCATAGGGCATGATTTACTTTTGTTCACTTGACATTCATGTGTAATTATCTGCCTCATCTGGGGGGAGGGTTTAGTGGGAGCCAGTTATGGGTTTTTAGAATGCTTGAGAATTTATTTTAGTCAAAATCAGTGAGATTTCTGGATGTTTTGTAGGAGTGAGTATTGAGGGTGGGTCATATGGGTGTATGCTGGGAGGTGGTCACTTAGTATATTGGGTAGGGTTCCAGAGTTAGAGTAGTTGTGGGGGATGAGTAACTAATATCCAATCTAAGATAGATTTTGATAATGTAGATGGACCATGGGTGGGAGTGTTGATAAGCTGAGTAAATTTATGATGTTGGTTGGGGAGTTAGAAGTAAGGTTTTGCCAGTTAATATTTGTATCTTCTAGGATTATAGTTTCATTTGATATGTTTAGGTTTATCCATGACAGAAGTTCTTCTAAAATGTAAATGTTCTGGCATGGGGGGATATAGACTACTGAGATAGTTTTTTATTGTTGTTTATTTGAAGAGTTGTTAAGATCAATTCTAGGTTTTGGAAAGTAGGGGTTGGTTTGGAGTAAGAGGTGACATTTAGGGAATTTTGGTATATTAAAGCAACACTGTCACCCTTTATGCTGAGTCTATCAGATCAAATTATGTTGTAGCCTGGAGGGAGAATTTCAGTGTCTGAAATATGTAGTTTTAGCCATGGTTCAGTTACTGCGATAATATTTGGGGTATGGGTAGTTAGCCAGGTATGAAATATGGTACTTCTATCACAGATGGTATGAATGTTTATTGTTGTAAAGTATAATTGGTGTTGCCTTGGATTTGTATTAGATTTTTGGGGGTGGTTTGGGCAGGGGTAGGGGGGAATATCCCCAGAGGGGTCTGGGATATTGAGAGAAGCAGAGTTTAAGTTTGAATTTGATATAGTGAGGTTTGTTTTGGGTCAGTGGAGTTGTATGAGTAACAATTAAAGAAGAGGAGATGTCCCAATAACTATTGTTGTTATCTGATGGTAGTAGGGTGTTGGTGCTGGATGACTGTGGAGGTTGGTATAGGGTGGTGTATATAGAGGTGGTATTGCAGAGGAGGCACAGAAGAGCAGTGCAGGTAAGAATGAGTAGTAGGGATTGTATGTGTTGTAACATATTAGTGAGATGAGTTATGTTTAGGAAGATGGCAGTGTGAGTATGTGGGAGGAGTGTGTAGGGGTATGTCTTGTGAGTTAATGGGAGGGTGGTTGATGAGGTAATGAATGGGAGGGGTTAGACAAATATAAATGCAATGAAAGAGGGGGTGTGTGGGAATTGGGGTAGGGTAGAGGAACAGAGTGAGAACAGAGTGAAGCGGAGGGCGAACAGAGCAGGCTGCACTGGACCTCAGAAGCCCTAACATCCCAAGAATCCCAAGAATCCAGCAAAATCCACAGGTAGAAAGAAGACCAAATGCACCTAGACTGATGGTGTGTATTTTAGTGGGGTCAATAAGGCAAACATATATTTTAAGTATTGTAGAAGTTTATGAAGGAAGAAATAAACTACAGTCAGGAAGGGAAGTGTAAGATATCACATATGACAGGAGGTGGGAGGAAAAAAAGTTTAAAAAGGCAAGCAGAATATTTTTAAAATGACAGAAAGGTAGGACAAAGCAATTGGAGATTGAAATACTTAGGGTAAAATATAATATTTATAAATTTATAAAATTTGGGCAGCGCAGTGGTGCAGCGGTTAACGTTGTCGCCTCACAGCAAGAGGTTCACCGGTTCGATTCTCGGCTTGGGTGCCTTCTGTGTGGAGTTTGCATGTTCTCCCTGTGTTCACGTGGGTTTCCTCTGGGTACTCCGGTTTCCTCCCACATTCCAAAGACATGCATCTGGAGCATTTCTCCCCAGGCCTCCACTGAAAACAGGCTTTATGGAACCTAGTTGGACTTTCCTGGTTAACAAATGATAAATAAAAATAAATAAATAAATAGGGGAGCCAAGGACACCAGGTGAGCAGAGAATGTGAAGGGAGCACCAAGAAGTGTTTTTTGTAAGAACTTTCCCTGTTTTACAGTGGCTTTGTAGAGAGAGGTAGATTAAGGTAGTATATGGGGACAATACAGCAGTGTTGTAGGGATAGGAACAGGTAAAGAAAACATGGTCACACAAAACTAATTAACACAGGTATAGAGTTAGAGTGGTTTGGAGCAAAGAGGAGGACAGAGGTTTCTTTGCGGCATGCTTCTATACCTACAAACTGGGACAGAGCAGTTACAGATTGAAGAACAGAGCTGGACATACAAGATGATTTATCTGTATATTTAGTAGGGAACGGTTTTATTAAGGGGAAAATAAACAAGTACTTTTACCCTTAATAAAACCATGCAGACACAGTTAGAAGTGACTGACATCTTTTCTCTGCCTGTTGTTAGGAAATATAAATACATTGGCATGACAACGAATACAGATATGAGCAAATTAATAAAATGTCATGTCAACCCTATACTGAAGTAAATTCCCATTAAAATTAGCCTCATACAGAGGTGGCAGACTTCATTCCAGCAAAGAATACAAGAAGTCAAGATGTTTTCCTTCCCAAAATATTACTTTTTCTCAGGCATTTGTCACATATAATATTTACCAATTTTACAATAAAATGACCAAACTTAGTGGGAAATTATATATGCATATGTAAACCACCAAGAATCAGCAGGAGACAATTATACATGGCAAAACAGAAAGAAACTTTTAGGCTTCCATATTTTTATGCATATGGCATTGTGGTCATATGTAACTTTGTCATCAGAGTGAGAGAAGTTAACTCTGATAATCTGGGTGATATTAGAAATGAATCTACATGAGAATGACAGCCCATCCTTGCTGAAATCCCCTCTTACAAAATTTGGGATCCAGAGGGAATGAACGACTAAAGCATTCATGACAAATGGAAAAGAAGCAGTGAGAGATAAGGCCTTATGTATCACTCTTCATCATCATCCTCATCACCCCCATTTCCCATTATCTACATGGAGTTGGAGTGTCATTTGAACTGTTACCATCTCTTTCAATTCAATGCCATATTCCTGCCTTTTTCAACACTTATACCCGACTGTTGCAGATCTTTTCTCACAAAATCCATCCACTGTCATACAGTGTGACAGGAGTTAGATACCTCTGTACTGCCCACATTTGTGGATGTCCCCTTTGTTCTTGTACACTGGCATGAGTATGCTTATTCTCCAATAATCTGGGATACATCTTTCTCTCCACTCTGCTATGATTACCCTCAGAAGCCATTTTTCCCTAACTTGCCCAGTATCTTAATCATACCTGCTGTGACCTCATCTGAGCTTGCTGCTTTCCCTGACTTCATTTTCCTTAATGCTGTTCTTATTTCTTCTAGGGTGGACTACTCTTCTTCTCTCATCATAGGCTGAGTCTGTGACAGTACAGCTTCTGTCATGTTTTCTTCATTCAGAAGCTGCTAGAAGTACTCTTTCCATTTGCTTTTGACGTTCTCTTGAACGGTGAGTAGGTTGTTGCTGGCATCCCTTATGAAGGGTGTCTGACTATCTTCTTTATCTTTCTATCTTTGTTTTGAAAAATTATATAGTTTCTTTGTGCCACCTACTGAGTCACTTTCAACATGCTGTTCCTTGCTATTGCAACTCCTTTCTTAGCTTCTTTGTTAGGCAACCAGTAGTCCTTCCTATCCTGTTCTGTCTTTCTACCTCCCACTTTTTCCTGCACTCTTTCTTTTTATGAATTTCTGGACTTCTGCATCCCACCACCAGCTTTCCTGATGTAACTTATTTCCTTACCTGGCTCAGCCACATATCTTTTATGTAGTCCTCACTTAAACTCCACCTATTTTCTCCTCTTCTTAGGGAGCAAGAGCCCTGAGTAATTCCTTGAAATGCTGTAATTTCTCTCCAGTCAACCTCCAGATCATCATCCTGGTCTCTGTATGCCTCAGAGCCTTCTCTGACCATTGCTTGCTGCTGATTGTGGCAACCAGTAGTTTATACTGCAGGCCAATTGTTTCACTGTGGATGACTTTGCAGTCAATGATTCTATGCCACTGCCATTTCATTATTAGGAGTAAGTCTAACCGAGTTGCTTGTTGACCACTCTTGTATGTGATCTTGTGATTGTTCCTCTCTCTCTCTGAACCATGTGTTGTCTGCTTTCAAGCCATTTGACAGACAGAAGTCTAGAATGGCCTCTCCTTCCTTCTTCCTGTTGCCCCACCAATGTGGACCCAAACAGTCCACCTATCCTGTTCTATCTGTCTGTCTTCATATGTCCATTTAAGTCACCTATTATCAACTCCAATTCATGTTGTTCTGTTTTATCTAGTAGGTACTGCAACTGCTGTAGGAATGCACTATTTTCCTCACTATCACAACCTTGCTATGGGGTATAGGCTGATATTATGAATATTGTCCTATCTTTACACTGGAGTCTGATTGCCATGAGTCTGTCACTAATTCTGATGACATCCCTCACTGCCTTGTGAAGCCTCTCTCTCACGACTATTCCCACACTATTTCTGGCCTGTCCTCCTCCTAAGTAGTAGACTCTGGATTGCAAGCTAAGCGTCTTTGCTGTACTGCCCTTCCGTCATGTCTCTTGGATACACAGGATATTCAGCCTCCTCCATATCACCATGTCATCAACTTCCATGCTGCATCCTGTCAGTAAACCTGGATTGACTGTAGTAATTTTAAGTTCATGTTTAGAAGGTAGATTGATGTTTGCTCAACAGAGCTATTCTAGGAATTTGAGGTTTGGCAACTGGACACCAGCTGGCCAGTAGCTTATTTACCCAGGGCTGCTGAGCTTTATGGTGGGCACACACTGGCCAATAGGGGAACATACACTGTTCCCACCATTAACATGGGTTCCTGGCATAGATCGGAGTAGGCTGGACCCTTATCCCACTTATCACCGGCAAATACTCATACCCATTTGGCTACATTAGTCAACATGACCCAGTCATGTATGGAATAAAAGAGAGATTACTAGCTAGGGTAAGTCTATCTCATGGCATTCTTGAATTAGGGTGGGTTTTCTGCTTATTAGTCAGTAAATTGAGGGGTTATAGATGCAGATTTTGCCCTTAATAGAACTCAGGAAGAAGTATCCTAGCTGACATATCATGATGTCAAAGTGTGCAGATCAGAAGTATACTGAGGAAAAAAATGGAAAGCATGACACATCATACATTTAGGAGAGTAGTAAAAAGTACTAATATTAAGCATATATATTTGGCAAGACAGGAGTCACCGGAGATTGAAACACTCACACTGAACTTGAAATGGGAAGTTTTTCTTTAAGAAAGGATGGACTGAGCAGAATGAAGTGAAACCAGCCTTTAAGTCTCAGTAATAAACCTAGACTTCTACTTTCACAAAATTCATATACACAAAACATCTTTACAGCTAGCAGAGGGCAGGGTTCCTGTACAATTTAACAATAGAAGGAAGAATGGAGAGGAAGACATTGGCAATATGCAATGAAAATAACGTCAATGATTTTCACTTAGTTTGGTCATGTTCTAGTTTCTCACTTTTGTGAGAAGAAGTTATTGAGGACATTTGAGTTGTGACAAGATGGGACCTACCAGTGAGTCATTCCTCAAAATGTTACTTAAGGTTAATCTCTCCACCTATATTAGATCTATCTAAAATAGTGTTCTGCTGGATTAGAAGTTTCATCTCCATTATCCTATGTGGATTTCTGGCAAATCACTGAGGATTGAAGTTAGAAAATCATGACATACATTTGAGATTTAGACTTTATACCCTTCAGAAAATTCAGACTAAAGAAAAACATGTAATTTTATCAACTTTCTAAGTTTGTAAGAAACACTGTCCCTATTTTTAGGCCTTTGTCCCCCAATATTCATGGCTTTGTCCAGATTTCTTGCTCTAATAGGTTGAGAGGCATGTAGTGTAGCCCTAGTCCTGTTTCTAAATACACTGTGTTAACATTTATAAAATAATGCTAGGGTTGCTCATTCCACCTGCTATTTCTCCACATTTGCTTTGATATTCAATTCATAGACTCATAGAATCATAGATTAACTATGGTAACAACCTTGGAGGCCTTTCTAACTCTAGCCAAGTTTTCCTGAAAGAATAATGATGTCTTGTATCCATATAGGACATTGAGGGCATTTATAAGCTAACTCTGTCCTTAAGGGACATGGGTGCCAGACCTGGAGTAAATTTCCTACTCCACATCCACTGGTCTAGGTTGCACTTAAACTGGGTAATAGACAAACTCAGCTTCACATGGATGGGAAGCCTGTTCCATAGGAGGGGCAGTCTCTGGGCACATATCTGTCTCTCCAGTATGTATTGTTTAAGCAAGAAAAAAAAAAACTCTCCTATGACTGCCAGAGGTGGTTTCAAAAACAATGCAAAAAAGTCTGTATAGAAACTGAAACACACCACCACAGGCTACAAAAAAAATGATGCTCTTCAAAGTAAAATAAAAATAAAAACTTTAATTGCTGAGACTTAAAATAAGATGTAAAAAGATAAAACAAAGCCCATGTTGATTTGTACATGATAAGCACTTTCAGCTACAAGCCCTCATCAGATGAACAGGATCAGGTTTCACAGGGCTAAGAGAAATGAAAGAAACACCAATCATGTAGCTAAGTCCAAGCTAACACCTTTTTTCAAACCAATGAGCTCACAGCCAGTCAGAGTCCTTGTGGGAAACACACCTCCAGGTTGCCAGATAGAGACAACTTCTTTGAAAAAAACAGCACATACCACCAGGCTAAGAGCCTGCCAGCACTAGTCAGTGTTGGTGTTAACTTCAGTTCATTCTTCCCCAGTAAATACTTAAGGTTTATATAACAACTTGGAGCTTATATAAATATAACATCAAGCCTTTTTGAATAAAACTTAACAAAAGAACTAGTAGTTCTAATTCCATTACTGAGACATCCATTAATTTCTTTTGGTTCAAACTGTCAGAAAAAAATAAAGGACATAAAAACACAGTGTAAATGGCACAGAATGTTTATGTTAAGATAAATAACTAATGACTGCACATTTGTCTTTATGCAATGGATTTTACATAATTATGTCCTTTGGGAAGCTCTCACCAAGAGGAACTGATGACATCTACATGTCCTTATGCTATTAATGATGGAAAATGAACAATGAAATAGCAACATGGGCTAATGGTACAATTTATTTATTTTATTTTATTTTACATTTGTTGACCGGGATAGTCCAACTGGATACATGTCCATTTTCAGTGGAGGCCCGGGGAGAAAAGCTCCACAAAGGTATGAGACACTATAGTTACAAAAAAGTGAAATAGTAATAAAAAATAAAAATAACAGAAAGGAAAAATAGGAAAATACAAATTACATACAATTTAGTTACTATAACCTAACAGTTTAACTACAGTTCTTAGTGCAATTATTAAAGTAGTGCAATAGGAAAATTGAGACAGATTTTAAAATATGGTTACGGTGGTGAGCAGATAGTAGGCAGCTGGATTAAAGGTCCCCTCTCAAGTTGTCCTAAAGGTTTTGGATTAGTTATGGAGAAAGTGAGGCCTATGTTTTACGGAGGGCATCTAATCTGGATATATGCATGGGCAGAGCCATTTCGCCTTAAAATATTGTTTTAGAGTCTTTTTAAATTGATCAAGGGAGGAAATTAGCCTAAGGTTGTTGGGGAGGGAATTCCATAGCTTTCCAGTGGTGTTAGCAAAGAGAGCTTCACCACCCATATTGTTGGATTTGGTGGTGTGGACAAGGTGTCTATTGGAGGAGCGAAGGCAGCTTAGATTGGAGTAAGGAATAATTATATTACTCAGTGCAGGGGTTTTTCAGGTTGTTTTAGGATTTTAAATGCTTCTGTGAGTTGGTTCATCTTGAGAAGATTGGGTAGTTCTAACCAGTCAAGTTTTTTCAGATTAAGGCAGTGATGTGTTCTAAAGGGCAATCCAGTTACAAATCTGGCTATGTGATTATAAGAAGCAGAGAGTTTGTTCAATTCACATTTGTTAAGATAAGAAAGAACAGGAGAGGCATATAGGAGGGTAGAAAGAAGGTGAGTACAGGCAATGGCTAATTTGGCAAAAGGGGTAAGAAAGTTCTTTATTCTGTATAAGGATCCAAGTTTCTTATTTACAGTCTTAATGGTTTGATTGATATGCATGTCAAATCTAACTTTGTTGTCAATGACAACTCCTAGTAGTTTTGTATAGGGGTCAGGTGAGATGATGGTTCCATTATTGGATTGAATAGTGAGATGTATGGGAGGAGGGGCAGGAGTGAGGAAAAGGAGAAGCAATTTGGTTTTGTTTGGGTTTAGGATGAGTTTGCGCTCTGCAAGCCATTTTTCTACTGTAGTAAAGCAGAGTTGGGTGGCTACTTGTAAACTGGATATAGAGACATCAGAACATATTAGGGTTGAGTCATCTGCATATTGGATACAGGTGGCTTCGGGGATGACTGAGTGTAGTTCATTTATGAAGACTGAAAAAAGAAGGGGTCCTAGAATAGAGCCTTGGGGAACGCCTATGGTATTAGGTAACAGGTGTGAGAGCTTATTGTGCCACTGGACTGCTTGTTGTCTTCCAGAGAGGTAAGCATGGAACCAAATGAGAGCTGAGCTATCTAGGTAAAGGGATTCCAATGTATGTAGAAGTAACTGGTGATTTACCATGTCAAAGGCCTTTGACAGGTCCAGAAAGAGGGCAGAGGATATTTTTTTATCGTTCCGGTTTTGGTTAATTGTATCAGTAAAGGAGAGGAGAGCTGTGGTCATACTATGGTGAGGTCTGAAACCATGCTGGGAATTGGTCAGATGATTGTTCTGGGTGAGATAATGAATAAGTTGTTTATGGACACATCTTTCCATAATTTTGGCTAGCGGTGACAGTATGGCTATTGGTCTGTAGTTTGCTAATTCTGTGGAGGCACCACCTTTATGGAGCGGGATGACATAAGATATTTTCCATATAGAGGGGATTGTGGCCTCGGTTATGGCTCTATTGATTAGAATAGATATAGGGTAGGCTATAACATCTGCAGCTATTTGCAGGTAATCAGCCGGAAGTAGGTCTGCAGAAAGGGTAGTTGCTTTTAGTTTCTTCAGTAAGGCTCTGATAAAGGATGTAGGGATGGGCTGAAAGGTAAAATAGGGAAGTGATTTTACTGCAGTGTTTTTAAGAGAAGAGGAGGAGGGGGTAGTTGGTTGGCTAAAGACTGAATAGTCTCAGTGAAGAAAGAATTGAAATTATTTGCTATTTCTTCTGGGTTTTTGCCAATGAGTGTCCCAGGGGTAGGGGTTGAAGATTTGCCAGAATGGAGAAGGTTATTTAAACCTGCCCAGAATTTCTGGGGGTTATATTGGTGTTTGTTGCAGGTGACAAAAGTAGTTTTTTTTTTGTCTAGGGTGATGGCTTTTTTCGTCTCATTTCTCAGCTGTTGGAATTTGATACGGTCTAAAGGTACCTTAGTAGTTCGCCATTTATCCCATGCTTTGTTTCTAAGTTTGATTTTGGTTTTGGACTCTCTTGTTAACCAGGGTGCTATCCGTACCTTAACTCTGACCTGTCGTTTAGGGGCATGAAAGTCAAGAATCTTAAGGAATGTGTCAGAAAAGAGAGACACACCCTCGTCAAGGGGGAGGGATTTTAGCTTAGACCAGTTGCAGGATTTGAGTTCAGTTATGAATTTTGTTGAGTCAAAGTTTTTTTTGTTTCTGACAAGCCTGTGTATGGGCAGGGTTGTGCTAGAAATTTTATCTTTTATTATGAATGTAACTAGATGATCACTAAGTTCGTTTGGGAGAGTCCCAGTTGTATATTTATGGGTGTGACTATTTGTTAGTATCCAATCAAGAAGGCTCTCTTTTTGGTTTACATTTCCTAACCTAGTAGTAGAGGCTATGTTTTGGGAGAATCCATGCAGGTTTATAAGAATGGGATTTGTGTGTGAGGAACATTGGGTCCAATCAATATTGACGTCACCTAGAACAATAGTTTCTTGAGGGTAATTAGTAGCTATCCAGTTGAGAGTATTCTCCAAAGTTTCTAAGTTTTTCCCAGGTGGGATATAGGTTACAATTAGATTAATGCTTTTTTGGTTGTTTAAGCATAATTTTAGTGCTAGTGTTTCTGCATTTGAGACCTGAGGTGGTTGGATAGGATTCATTATGAGATTAAGCATACTTCTGTACAAGACTGCTATTTCACCACCCCCTTTTTTATGCAATCAACCCTAACTATATTATACCCAGGTGGAAGGATCTCAGTGTCTTTAGTAGCTGGTTTGAGCCAGGTTTCTGATAAACACATAATGTCAGGGAGGTAGGTAGCTAACATTGCATGTAGATTATGTATCTTATTGTTTATACTTCTTATGTTTAGGTGGCAAATGAGAAGGGAATTAGTAGACCTGTGAGATAAGGTTAAGCTTGTAGAGTCAGGGGTAGGGGATGGGCCTGGATTCGGGTGTATGTCACCATCCTTAGTTATATTTTTCTTCAGGTGGTCTAGGAGTCTTAAGAGTTTAATAATTAATTTTAGCCCAATTTTTGACTTAGGTGATTTTGGAACTGTTTCAGCAAGGTACAGGGTGTTGGTGGTTATTATTTTTAAGGGGTAGGAGAAAGGAGAGAGTTCAGCAGAGAGCAGATAAAGGGGGGTACTTGTTTGTTCCTTGGTGTAGTAGAAACCTAAGAATTGTTGGTCTTCATATCTAGTTAGGATATAAGGGATAATTATGAGTGGTAGAATAAGAGGGATAATATAAATCTTTGCCTTGGGCATGGTAAATGGGAGGTAAATTTCCTAAGTAAGTTGAGCAAAAACTTAGAAGAGTTCAATTGGTTAATAGTTGGAGTGATGGAAGGCGGAGGAGATAACAGGGAGATAATTATGATTGGTTCTCGGGTTTAGGAGGTGTGGTTAGGTGGTTATAAATGTAGAGGTAGTGGGAGCGGGTGGGTTAAGGGGGCAGGGTGGGGAGCGGAGTGAGCCCGAGCGAAGTGAGGGCGAAGCGGAGTGGGGCTAATCCAGCCACGGACTTATTCAGTTCAAGTAAATGGTCCAACAATGCAAGTAAGATTCAGGAAACCACTACTAGGTAAAAAGAACCTGCATTTATAGTTAAAAAGTCGAGTGAAGTACTTAACCCTCACTCTGTTGTTCCTTCTATACTATGCACTGGGGGTAAAAGTTAGGTTAGGTTAGGTCTATGGTTTGAGCTGCTGTGTTTCTGACCGAGAATGCTTGCCTTTTGTGTCAATAATTGAGGGTTGAATATGCTACTTTACAGGAATAGCTATATTAACCTTATTTATCTTTATAACAGTACTGGGGCTGAAGACTGGAGCCTGCCTGTGCGTTCGCACCACTGTTAGGGTCCTTCCTGGGTCAAGTACTAGCGCTTGATAGCCACGCGGTTTTGTTTTAGGACAGTACCTGAGAGGAGATAGAATGTTGTAAGACAATCTTATTTTAGTAAGCACTGCCACCACAACCCATCTGTAAGCTATCTGCGACTATAAGCACTAGAGCAGGTAATTGTAACAATTAGGAAACATTTGCAAAAAATATCACCTTCCAATGATAGTGCAAATATAGTTGAAATTAGAGGAAAACAATGCCCTTTGACAGTTACATTTACTGTTCTCACATACTATACAGCACAAAAAAGTTAAAACAGTATAATATACTATCAGTCAAGTTGTAACATGGTTATATAGCATTGTTCAGGTATGTTTCCGCTCAAAAAACAATTGGAGCAAACAGCGATAGCTGAGGATGTACTAACTTGGTTTGAATCTCACAAAGAAGCAGATTTTGGTTGCAACCAGTAATTTCATGGAGTTTGTACTTATTAGCACAAAAAGCTAATTTTCACTGTGTTTTTATGTTCTTTATTTTTTAAACACCTTGTTTATGTTAAGTTGCACATCTATGAGTTTCAGTGGGTCATAAACTTTAACTAGTCTGGATGTGAGATTGTTTTAATATAGACTGAAACTCTTCCACATTTAGTTCCCTCCTGCGCAGTAAATGGTCTAAAGGTGTGAAAGGCATTATAACCATGCAGTGCTGATGTTTTCTCAGTCAATTTAAATCATATTTCTATTACTACACAGATGTCTACACTTTCCAGGGAAAAGAAAGCTTGCAGAGAGTGGCGTTTCTTTTTAAGACACCTAGCATTGAGGAGTACCACCCTCATATATTCCTTCATAGGTTTAGTTAAGCTGGTAGGTTTATCATATTGGCATTGCCTAAAAAAGGAACTATGGGGGTGGAAAAACTCTTTGCCAATATCCAAAAGCTTAGAGCTGACAAGTGCAGACTATTCCTGGAAAGCAGTATGGTCTGTCAACCATGTCCTCCTAGGCCATCAAATATTATACCTCCCCGGACTGACACCAGAAGCGAAGCCAATTGTTAAAATCAATAATTTTCTGTTGATAATGTGGCATCATCCTTGGAGAAGGTAGTATGCTGCTCAATGCTAGGATGTTTCCTGCCAGAGACACATAATAAGGCGACTTCATATAGTCAAGGGAGGTATGTCTTTGGTCATTCAGACCCACATGGACTGTGATAGAGTCACAGAGTCATACTGGTACCTGTAGTTCAATGACCTGAGTATTTGTGTGACTTGATGGATCCTAGCCCCAGAAAGGCAGCTAACCACGATTCTCTCTTACTCAGTCTGGTGACAGGGACATCATTGTGCCTCACTATAGAATCACCAATGACCAGAAAAGTTACATGTGTGCTGGTTCGCCTTAAGGACTTAGCAGTGGAGGCACTAGATACAGTGTTACTGTGTGAAGATGTGGGTAGTGTTTTAACTTAGAATAACTGGCACACTAAGCCTTCACCAGCAATTCACAGCTCAGAAGGGGGGAGGCCACCTTCTCCTCTCAAGAGTATAGAACACAAACTTTCTTAATGTTGAAATAACTGGCCTGAACCTCAAGTGCTTAAATAAGAACTAAAATTCTTTCAGAATAACAGACACAGTAAGCCTTCAACTAGCAATTCCCAGCTTGGAAGGGTGTAGGCTAGCCTCTTCTGCCACAAGAGTATAGACCACAAAACCTCCTGATGTAAAATAACTGATTTGTAGTCCAAGTGCTTAAAGCACAACAAAGATACTTCAAATAACAGACACGGTAAGCCTTCACCTACACTTCCCAGCTCAGAAGGGTGGAGACAACCCTCTCCTCCCACAAGAGTGTCTGGATCTGAAGATCTTAAACCTAAACTAAGACTCTTTTCAAGTAGTAGACACAATAAGCCTTCACTCAGCAATTCCCAGCTCAGAAGGGTGTAAGCTACCTCTTCAACCACAAGAGTGTAGACCACAAACGTTCCTTATGTAAGATAAGTATTTTGAAACCCAAGTGCTTAAATCAAAACGAACAGGCATATAATAATGTTACAATTTGATCAGGTTACTAACAAGCAGAAATAAATGCAGCAGATTAAATGCAACCAAACACTTTAAGAATGTGCAGCAAAAAGGTAAATAAAGCATAAATAAGGTGGGATGGGAGGAAACAGAAGATAATTCAAATTTAACAGATAAAGGGGGTCTTCTCAGCTGATCAGTCAGTGCTCAGTAGAAAGAGCTGATGAGATGAGACTGAGAGGAGTGTCTGAAATCATATTTGTAGTACAGGTAGGTAACTCAAAAGCCACCAAGTTTAAAAGCACGATGGGAGTAAGGCAGGTAGGTGGGAAAAATCAAATGCAGGCAGTGATCATCAATAGTTAGGCAGAGAATAGAAAGTAACACAAGGACTACAGCTAAATAAAGATGCCTGGAAATATTTCCAGTTAAATTAGGAATGCTATTTCTCTGCTCTTCCCAGTATTTAGCTGGATAATATTCACTGTCTGCAAATAATTCTTTTCTAACTTTTTCTAACTAAACTTAGCCAAGATAAAACTCTAAAAGAACAAAAAAAAACTTAAAGTAAAACAAAATGTAATATAAGAAAATGATAAAAAATAGAAGTAAAAAAAAAAAAACTTAAATTAATAATTTCACTCAAAAATCAAATGCATTCACAAATCAACAACAGACAGGCAGGGAACAGCAAGTCAAGCAAGCACTATAGCTAAAGATGCTTCTATATATATCTGGTTAAATTAGGAATGTTATTTCTCATCTCCGCCTATTAATTATCTGGATGTTATTCACTGTTTGCAAAACATTGGGCAGGATTCACGAAGGCTTGCACGGAGTGTAAGAGACATGCAACACTCCATGCAAGCCTCGTGATCCAGGAACAGCCCTAAACTCCGTGTAAGAGACCAGCTAAAACGTCTCTTACACGGACTGGGCGTGGACATGCTAAATACCTCACTTGCAGCTGAAAGGTATGCAAATGAGGTATATTAGCGATCCACGAAGCAGAAACCAGTCCGTGTAAGAGACGTTTTAGCTGCAGAAATGTACTCAGTTGACAACTGAGTACGTTTCTGCAAATTCCACAACGGAGCCATGTCAGCTCCAAAAAAAGGGTGCATATGACTCAGGCAGCATGCCAATGGCCAAATATGTGGCCATTGGCAAGATAATCCGATGCCAAAATATTAAAAATATAATTTTTTTTTTTCGGCCAGCGCAGCCCCGCGCAAACAGGCTGCACTGTATAAAACCATAAAAAAAAAAAGTTATAAACCCACAAATGTGAGTTTCATGCAATACATGGAATGACAATGCAGGGACCAGCAGACCAAAAACAACATGGCCACCGTGTAGTGGTTGCTAAGGGGGGAAGCTGAGTCTAAGACATGTAACTAAGCATTAGTAAGCAATCTCATGTAAATGAGGGTTAGGATACTGAATCTCACAGTCACATAGCAAATGAGCACAGTCTGAGTAGTGTAAGAGATACATAAGGGGGAGGAATAGAGTAGGAGATAGGTGACATCACAGGGGGGAATGGTAGAAAAAAATGCAGTTCATTGGAGGTCAGTGTAACATGACAGATGAAAGACACAGATCATGGAAAGAGGTGTGCCAATAGATAAGTCATGGAAAGTCAAGAAATGGAAGGTGTACACTGTTACTTACACCAAAGTTTCTTGCTGGGCGTGCATGCGCACGTGTGTGCACCATGAAGCGCGAGTAGGGCAGTGTGTGCGCGTGTAAGGCAGACTGAGCATGTTGGAGCGTGTTGGGAGATGTTTAACACTGTTTGCGCTGGTGTGCGCACGTGTAGGGCAGGCTGAGTATGTTGGAGGCTGTTGGCAGATGTGTAACAGTGTTTGCACGGGTGTACATGCGT
Organism: Protopterus annectens; assembly: GCF_019279795.1. Classification (NCBI taxonomy): domain Eukaryota; kingdom Metazoa; phylum Chordata; order Ceratodontiformes; family Protopteridae; genus Protopterus; species Protopterus annectens. The sequence goes on along the minus strand of NC_056741.1, from coordinate 192,640,202 downwards.
TTTAACCCGAATAAGTAGATTCTGAACCGTGTAAGCATGTGTGTGCGCGTGTAAGCCACTGTGAGCATGTTTCTGATGGTGTGCATATTGCTCCCCCCTGAGGAAACCGAGAGGAAAAAGGAAGCAACAGAATTAATAGGAAGCTAGCAGGGATAAATGCTGAAGCTAGCAGGTGAAAACAATTAGAAGCAGGCAATTACACAGGCAGAATAGTAGCCCAGCCCAGCACTTAAAACTCTGCAAACAGTAGTGCAGGATGTTTCTCTTAAGACACACTGCAAGACAGGAGTAAGCTAATAGAAGTGAAAACTGAAAAAGCTTAACTCAGAGCAGAAATGTTAGGGGCTGCCATAGCTGTCATAATGAGACATAGGCGACTTGCTGAGGGTGGTGACAATGCAGATGGTGCCAGACAACCCACAGTGAGGAGACGGAGAAGAGTGTACAGGCCCAGGGTCACCTACCACGGGTTACATGAGCTAGAGATAGTAGAGCGCTATAGAGTGGACAGAGAGCTCCTGCAGCAAATTGTTGAGCTGTGCAGGCCACGCCTCACACACAGAACCAACAGAGGGGAACCCATTCCAGTGGAAACCAAGATATGTGTTGGCCTAAGAATACTAGCAACAGGTACCTTCCAGAGACCAACTGGCGATATGATGGGGATATCACAGGCATCAGCCTCCAGGGTACTGCACCAGTTCTTGGATGCCATGTCAGCACATGTCGGTGAACATGTATATTTCCCCAATGCCCATAAGGTATTGGCCAGCAATATGCGTCTCTTCCAGCAAATAGCGGAATACCCTGAGGTAGTGGGTGCAATAGACTGCACGCACATATGCATGAAAGCACCAGCCGGTGAGCGGGGTAGGGCCTACATTAACCGCAAGGGCTTCCCCTCCATCAACTGCCAGGTTGTGTGTGATGCCTAGGGCATAATAATGAATGTGTGTGCTGGCTGCCCTGGGAGTTACCACGATTCCCACATCTGGCATTTGACGCAGCTGTACCAGACATTTGCCAATGGGGACATCCCACACGGACACCTAGCGGGGGATGCAGGTTATGCACTGGAGCCGTGGCTGATGACACCCATCAGAAACGCACACACACCTGAACAGGAACGCCATAATGAGGCACACGCACAAACACGTAATGTAACAGAGCGTGTGTTTGGGCTGCTGAAGTCACGGTTCCGGTGTCTGGACACATCTGGTGGAGCCTTGTAGTACACACCAACTACATGTACCCAAATTGTCATGGTATGTGCTATGCTACATAATATGATCTTGTGAAAACAGCTGCAGCAGGACCAGCATAGGGCCAGGCCAAACAGCCCCCCACCATTGCCAAGGGCATCACAGGCAGAGCGTGACTCGGAGGAGGAACAACCTGAGCCTGCCCCAGTAGGCAGAAGGAGGCGTGCCCAGTATGCCCTGGCCTTGGCAAAGAGGCAACGCATAGCACATACACTGGCTCAGTAGGAACCCTGGGAATGATACCCCCTCTGACTCACTGAAATAATAACATGGATGCCTAAAATGACATGACCTGCTCACAAACATGTACAGGGAAGTGTAATATGCGCATCCGACAGAGGCAGCCCTGCAGCACCACCTGAGGCATGAATGCCATGTGTTAAGTAATGTAACACCATGTACTATATGCACACCTGAGTACCCTGACTAACATCCACCCTCACCAAGCATGAAGCCACAAAATGACGATGGGATGATCAAGTGCAATAACTGGCTGATGTAATGCAGTTAGTCAAAGGGGAGCCAATGTTTCAGGCTAGGAAGACATGCGAAGCATGACATGATGCACCACCTGCTAGGGGTGGTGTGCACCTATCATGCCATGCCCCATGGATACTGGCAAAGGCTGTCAGTACCCACAGCATGCCCTGAATAGGTAAGTCTCAAAACACAAACCCACCTTCATAGGTTCCACAAGGGATAGGAACCTAGATGTAATGCTACCCAATGTCAGATGTCTAAACAGCAAGATATGTGCAGTGTAAATGCACACAGTATGGAGAATGTAGATACCAGTCCTGTAATAGAGAACTGGGTCAAGGCTCACATCAGCACCCTAACACTACCAGGTCACACCTCATACTGTGCTGTACAGCCGCAAAACATGGAACAAGCTACAAAAGGAGGGTGACTAGCAATAAATGTCAAGGATAACCACACCCCCATGTTGATACCACAATAAGAAGCAGCATGGATTAGCCATGGTCAAATACCAATGGCTAAAACCACCTCCCAGTATATAGCCTGCTGCAGACTACTGTCCTAATACCAGGAACTGCACCTGGCCTATGTCGGAATACATGAATATATCAAGCCCCCCAAACCACATTATATTGCTTGACTGAAAATACCCAGACATACACCGGGAGCATTATACTAGCACCAACACAGTAGGAGAAAATTTCCCAGAATCCATAAACCAAAATGCCCAGGAACAATGTACCACTACCACAAGAGGGGTAAGCATACTGGATGTGATAATCAGCAACATGTGTACTGGATGGCAAGATGAGAAGTGTACCCCTCACCGGTAAGACCAGACCATAGAGTAATCACACTGGATATACACATCCTGACCCCAGTCCCTGGCCAGAATACCACAGTGAAAAACATGTGTAAAGCATAGGTTGCAGCCCTCCAAACTGATGTTGAATCCACAAAATGCCCTGTGCAAGTGCAGAATTTGGGACACACCACAGAACATGTTATACAGGCATTCCATGAACACAGCCAGGAATGCTTGGAGTATGCAATCACAAATAACAACACACAATGCCATACACGCAGGCATCTGGCATGCTGGACTCCAGCCATTACCAAACCATGCAAGAGAATGAGGAAGCTACCACATGATAGAGCAAACATAAAAAGGGAAGTAATCACTGACCAGTAGTATGGCAATAACATATGTCCACACATACAATCCACTATGTCCAGCCACAACAAGTAGAATCTGTGAATCCAGAGGCAATGTGACACCAGTCATAAGTACACAGACAACCACAACACCCCCCAATAAATACAAATATATGTGATAGATGCAACCATGTATCCAAACCAGAGGTTGAGCTCCACCAACTCAGTACTGTCAAAACTAGTCAGGAGGAGATGGTAACCACATACACCACAAACCCAGTCCCACATAGACCTACCACAACTGTAAACCAAACACATAAACACAGACAAATATTCCCGGAGGCCTTAATTACAAACACACCACACCAACAGAAGCCTGCAAAGCAGATCACAAGCAACCACAACCTTCAAACATAGCACATGCAATGAATAGTACGTAAAGCTGGTGTGCCAAACAGACACAGGCCAGAAGGAGAAACAACATGCCTGATACAATTGTAATAGGTGTTTGTATAGGCATACACACTACTGTCCCACTCACCAGACTGAACAAGGGAAAGGGTAGAGTAAGCTGCCTGTAGGCTGCCACAAAATGCCACATAACACAAGTACGCAGGTCACCCCAAAGCAAGCAGAAATATGATGCACTCAATGTCCATGCTGGTGTGAATTACCTGAGATGTACCTCCCTAGTCAACATGAAAAGAGACATGGATGGTCCCTCTGAGTATGTACCCCAGGCCGGTATGACACTGGCTGTGTACAGCATCCAACCCTCACCAAGAATGATGCCACAGTACAAACACAGAATGCTCATGTTTAACAGCTGGCACAGTTACAGCTGTCAGTCCATGAGGGTCTAATGTATGTCTGCTTGAGATGTCAAGCATGACAAGCCATGCTGCTGTTCCAGGGATGGCTTGCACCTGTTACCCGTGTGCATCTGGATACTGGATAAGGCCTTTGCCGCCTCCATAGAGCCGTATGTAGGCAAGGCCAAAAATACTACCCACCACCCTAGAAAACATAAGTGGTAGGAAACATAAGGGTAATGCTGACCAATGCCAGATGTGTAAATTGCAATATGCATGCCCCTGAGGCACTTCCCGTTATGGAGAACATCGATGTCTGTGCAGTGACAGAAGCCTGCTGCAAGCCTAGTGAGAGCACACCAGCACTACTAGGTTATACCACATATCATGTGTTATGGCCCCAACACCTGCACCAAAACATCAAAGGAGGGGGGTATCCATATGCAGCACAGACACCCATATGGCCACATAACTGACAATGCACAAAGCAGCGGAGACCACCCATGTGCACCTAACTGTAGTCAAAACTGCTGTACAGTCTGTAGCATGCGACAGACCACACTCTCACACACAAGAACTCCACCCAGACATCCTGAAGACACTGGTCAGTATGAATGTCCCACAAGGAACACACAAATTACCACATAGGTGGCAAACCATTATGTATGCAAGGAGTAATCAGGGACCTAGGGACACAGGTCAACAGTAATCTGTCATGTGACACTCACAATGCCAATGTGGCTAGGAAGATTGTTGATACTGGACACCGTATCATGAAAGGATTCACATCTACATCAACAGAGGTCACTGTGCCACTGTACTGTTCCCTTATCAGACCCATAATCTAGTACAATGACTCATATGGGAAGTGCCGTACGTGACACCTGCAGCAGTTCAGAAGACCTCATAGTTACCCCACCAACAGGATAAAGGGTGTGAAATATATGTCATATGCTGCCTGGCTGTAGACACCCCAGCTGAATGCAGTCACAGACTGCCTACACAGAGGCATTGTATGTCTGTTGTACAAGGCCATGTCCAACACAGGAGTAATGGACATGCTCCACCACAGGAAATCAAAGCCATTGGAGCTGTGAGAGTGACAGATGTCAGCCTCAATACATAATGAAATAAGATGTGCTGGAGGGACAGATACATAACCCAGAGGCTCCCCACACCCATAAACAGAATCCCAATCCATGTTAGGCAGAGCCCCTCGCTGACACCCCTCAACAGGAATATTGCAAAGTGGATGGATGATCGTACATGTATACTGGGGGTCCTCACTGTGTCACGACCAGACAGAGGTACAGTGAAGAAATTCATAAATGGCCATAATAGAACATAGCAAGGGGTGGCAAAATACACACACTCTGGCTAGGCTTACTAATGGCCTAGGGTGTATAGCCTAGTATGAACCCATGAACCTATGAAGATACAAAACATATAGGACACTAAGGATAATCACAAGGCTTACCCAACTGATGGTAGGAACCATGTTGGGCATCCACAGATATGCTCCGAATCACACTGATATTACAAACAACATACCAAACACACACACATATTGCTAACATACAACCTGTCAGGTGCAGTGCAAACACACCCCCGAGTGCAAAATACCTATCCCAGCAGACTGATGGTCCCCTGACATTGCAGATGCTGAGGTAACAGCCATCAAATCACACTACTGCCCAATGTCAGCCTTACCACAGGATATGTACCCAAAGAGCAGTGTACAACAACAGTGGTCCATCACAACAAAGGTGTTGCCTGAATGGATACTCCAAACTACCACCCCAGGATCCTGACAAGCTTGTTCTGCACAGCTATGGAAAGGATCAGTATGTACCGCAGACAGAAGGCTATTGTGGACCTACTGATACTGGACCCTACACAGTGTGGCTGTCATAACTGCAGATCCTGCCCCTAAACATGTTTGACCCATTTGAAGCAGTCATTAAGGTCATTGATGAGGGCAATGTGGTCCACACAGCGTAGCTGGACCATGCACATGCTTCTAGACAATACCACGTCTGAGTTCAGTATGGATATGTTCACCAGCTTAAATATATACCCCTATGTCAGTAGAGGGGTTGCAAACCAGACCAAGGACAGAACTGACATGGTCAGACATGCCGCATCCATGTCAGACTACAAAGCAGATATGAGTGGCATCCCACAAGGCCTGGTCTTGCCCCCCCCCCATTCTGTATGTATGCCCCATAGGTATAGGCCAACATGGAAGGACTGTGACTGAACATGTATGCAGAGGAGTACAAACAGCCCACCATATCCGACCCCCAGCTGACACAAGCAACCCACAAAAGGGCCACCTACAAACAGACAACTGTAGCCATAGCCATGTCAGCAAGCTAATTGCAGAAATGTGTATAGACAACCACCGTGGATATACAGTAAGTGCCCACAAATTACCACACAGGTGTTAACCCATGACGTACCTAACATGAAATGTGAGACCTGGGTACAAAAGGTGATAGATATCCTGCACCGGACAAACATGTGGCTGTAGTGTTCGCAGAAACATATACTATATACCCACCCAAACATGAAGGTTGGCAGATGTAGATAAGGGGAGCTGACTGTGGCTCTGCAGCCATCCTCCATCAGTGTCACAAGTGACTACAATAGCCCCTGTGGGATATACCGCAACAGACACCTCCATCAACTGTAAAGTCCACAACAGTACCCCACCAGGAGTAGCAAAGAGCATGAACAGATGCCATGTGTTGCCTGAGTAAACAAACTGCAGCCCCACACACCACCATACTGCCCAGCTACAGGCATGCTGTGCCTGATGTATGAAGCCATGTCCAACCTGGAATGAATGAACATGTTGCACCTTGTACAATCTGAATGGCAGCGAGCTATGCACATGAGAGACCTGAACCCCAGCACTGACATACATAGGACAAGCTGTACAGAATGATCCATAACACAGAAGGCACCCCCACTCTTCAGTAAACTCCTGGTACAAGTCAGCCAGAGAGTCACATATCGACACCCCTCAAGAGGAATCCTGATGAGTGGATGGGCGATGGTAGGCTAACCCTGGGTATCACTGTTATGTCAGAGGTAGACGGAGGCACAGTATACTAACCATGACATATGTCATGGCAAACTCCAGTTACAATGTGTGTCGAAGGACAAACACACCCTGTGACTAGCATCAGAAATGGCCTAGGGAACATTGCTAGTGTTTGCCAATGTCCACCCATGTTGTGGAAGACACTAGCAATGTTGGATGAGCCTGGTGTAGGTAGTCCATATCTGAACATAATGCAACATGGTCATATGTGCACAACTGGCCCCTACACAGTCTGTTGTGCTCACTATGAAGATGTCAAGCAGTCATAGGACTAAAGTCCAGGATACTGTCCACCACAGTGAAAGTACTGAACCAGTACACTATACGGTACTACAGTGTTAGGTCATTATGAAAGTATGTTGAGAACTGTCTGCAAAGTATCCCATGCAATCCCTGCAGGCACAGTATAATCCCTGTTGTGGCAGACATGAAGCAGTTGGCCAGTTAGTACACAACATGACACCCAACACACAACCATAAAAGTGAGATATTGTTGAAGTTCACACACACCCAAATATGTAGTGGACTTCAGAGTGCAACATATGGAAAGCTCACACTCGGCATGCTCGCACACTTTGATAAATGAGGCATATGTCAGACAACATGCCATGGAAAGGCTGAACTGGGCATGCTCACACACTTGGGCCATATCTCCATTTAGCAGTTGGCCACACATATCTGGTATTTGTACGTGTCAGTCCAGGAACCAACCACAACACAGCAATCTGCCCAGTGCACACAGTAAATGACTACAGAGACATAAGTGATATAGTGGATCGCCGTCATATGCAAACATCTTCCACAGATACACAAGTTGGTCATAGGAACAGGGAATGCTATGGCAATAAAGACCTGCAAACAGTAGAACAGCACAACAAATATTGTGCATCCGACAATTGAACATATGGGTGTAGAGGTCAATACTAGGCTTGTTGCCCTAGGGAATGACAGCTCAGCCAGAGTGTGCTTGGCATCCGCATCCCCAGGATAGTAGGCTACTGTGCCACTGTAAAGTAGGTCACAGAAGGCAACATGTGAGGCTAGTGAGCTGTGCCTCTGTTAAGCAGGGGCACCGTGGAGGTCCCAGGGATTGAATGTGCTAAGCCACAGCCATGTTGTCGGTGTGTGCTGGGAGAGGGTTGCTGAGGATCTCTGACAGTAGGTGCCCGTCAATAACAGACTGAGGGAAGCCCTATCTGCATTCACTGGACGATTCCACTGTCAACACTGTGTTGTAATGATTATGTGTGAATAAAGTGCCGTGCCGGAACTGTTCACAGATGTCCTCCCTCTGTGGGCTACAGCTCTGCAATGTATGAGGTCACTCTGTCTGTTGTATGGCGCATATATGGCTGGTGTACAGCTGACAGGTGTCTTGTTGTCGAGCAGTCATGGGTATATGTGGGATAGCATGATCAATGTAAACCATACACATGCACATAGAATGCAATTGTCAAGGATTATGCTGAGTGGCCAGTATAGTCCCCCAGTATGGGCCCTCTGAAGTTGTCCACCCCAGTCTTCACAAGTGTAGAGTCTGCTTGTGCTAAATACAGTTTGTGTGCAGTGACAACCTTGCCTGGGGGTGGAGATGGGATATGGATGTCCAGGGAAAGGTGGGTATGGTCAGATATCAACAATGGTGGTCTACCTCTGATGTGGAACAGTGAGTTCCCACGTTGCAGATGGACAGGTGCAATATGTATTCCCCCATGTGGCTGTGGTGTGTGGTTCTGCCATAGCACATGGACCCACAAATTGTAGTGGCTGTAGGGTAAAGTGGTAGAGGCCTGAGTAGTTCTCACACACAATATGCCTGTACCTGATGTTAACAACTGGAATGGTGTATGTGAACACCTGCATATCCTGGCACTGTTCCCAGGGAAGCTAAGTGTGTGTCCTGGATGTGGGTGTGGCGATCTGGACTGGTTGTGTTGTGTGTTACAGGTCCTGTGGTCACAAAGCATGGTATAGAACATAACCTGCCAGTGCGATGTGCATATCTGACCCTGACGTAGGTGGCTGCAAATGCATATATATGCTATCCCCCACCTGACAGGTAGTACTATATGTACATACCTCTGTAGAAATAAAGATGTCAGCACCCTGTAAATACTGCAGGTGCAGAACCGATGCCCAGTAATTCGGATAGTGCATTCTGCTAATGCGTCTCCCTCAAGTGTCATAATATAGTTAGGAAGGGGTTTGAATCCTGCAAATGCTCAGTGTGTGTGGGTGGGTGAGTGGGGTTTGTGTGTGTGAGAGGGAAGTGTCCCTTTTGGCAATTGGGAAAACACACTACAGGATGCACATTCCCCTTTCTAAACACTGATGATGTCAGCACCCTATAAGTACAGCAGGAGAAGGAAAACCTCCTAGTAATGCGAATAGCACGCTCTGCTAATGCATCCCTCTCGAGTGTCATAACATAGTTAGATAGGGGTTTGAATCCTGTACATGCTTAGTGTATGTGGAGGGGGTTAGTGTGTATTCAAGACTGTATGAAAGAGCTATCCCTTTTGCCAACTAGGAGAATACACTACAGGATGCACATTCCCCTTTCTAAACACTGATAATGTCAGCACCCTATAAGTGGAGCAGGAGAAGGGAATTTTCCCACTAATGTGAATAGCGCACTCTGCTAATGCGTCCGTCTCAAGTCTCATAACGTAGTTAGGTAGGGGTTTGAATCCTGTACATGCTCAGTGTGTGTGGAGGGAGTTAGTGTGTGTTCAAAACTGTATGAAAGAAGTATCCCTTTTGCCAACTAGGAGAACACACTACAGGATGCACATTCCCCTTTCTAAACACTGATGATGTCAGCACCCTATAAGTACAGTAGAAGAAAGGAAGGCTCCAAGTAATGCGAATAGCGCACTCCGCTAATGCGTCCAACTCGAGTGTCATAACATAGTTAGGTAGTGGTTTGAATCCAGCAAGTGTGTGTGTTTGGATGAGCGGCGTTAGTGTGTGTGCAATTCTGTGTGAGAGAAATGTCCCTTTTGGCAACTGGGAGAACACACTACAGGATGCACATTCCCCTTTCTAAACACAGATGATGTCAGCACCCTATAAGTACAGCAGGAGAAAGGAAGCCTACCAGTACTGCAAATAGCGCACTCTGCTAATGCATCCGTTTCGAGTGTCAGAACATAGTTAGGTAGGGGTTTGAATCCTCCAAATGCTCAGTGTGTGTGGAGAGAGCTAGTGTGTATGCAAATCTGTATGAAGGAAAAATCCCTTTTGGCAACTAGGAGAACACACGACAGGATGCACATTCCCCTTTATAAACACTGATGATGTCAGCACCCTATAAGTACAGCAGGAGAAGGGAAACCTCTCAGTAATTCGAATAGTGCACTTTGCTAATGCGTCTCTCCCGAGTGTCATAATATAGTTAGGTAGGAGTTTGAAACCTGTAAATGGCATGTTTGTGTGTTTGGATGTGGGGACTCTGTGTGTGTGCAATTCTGTATGAAAAACATCTCCTCTTTTGAAATCAGGGGATCACACTACATGATGCACATTACCCATTCCAAACAGTGATGATGACAGCACCCTATACATACAGCTGGAGAAGAGACATCTGCCAGTACTCAGAATAGCGCAACCTGCTACAGCGTCACTCTCAAGTGCCATAACATATTTAGGTAGGGGGTTGAAACCTGCAAGTGGCAAGTGTGTTTGGATGTGGGGAGTTTGTGTGTGTGCATTTCCATATGAAAAACATGTTAGTTTTGGCAATCAGGAGATCACACTACCTGATGCACATTACCCTTTCAAAATACTGATGATGTCAGCACCCTATAAGTACAGCCAGAGAAGACCAATTGCAAAAGAAACAGCAGCAACAACTCAGGAACAATGGATGGTGGAAATGGAAACTGCTCGTACGACAAGACAGTAAAAGAAAGATATTTTAATAACAAAGATCTATCAATAACTGTTACAGGTTAAGCGCTTTCGACTGTTACCCAGTCTTCTTCAGAACAAAGTCAATAGAATCCCATGCAACATTTATATGCTAGTAGCAGTGTAATAATTGAATAATTAATTAATCATAAAAAACCGCCAATTTTGTTAAAGTCACAAGTACACAAACAGCACATAAGCCCTAGGTGCATATATAAACAAAGAATTGTGCTCAAAAAGTTATACAGATAATTCTGCAGTAAAATAATGTTAATCATAAAAACTTCCTAGTAGAATGCTGATCCTAATACTGTAAATGTTTTGTAATATTAATTGATTTCTTATTAAAATTCCATATAAAAAATTTTTTATATATATATAAATTTATAAAAATTGCCTGGGTAGGAATATAACCACTCTATTTATACGTGTGTATACATGAAGAGTCAATAAACTTCTTCTTCTTCTTCTTTCGGCTTTTTCCTGGTTAGGGGTCACCACAGCGGATCACCTTGTCCGCACATTGAATGGCAGTGGAGTTTTACGGTGTCGAGTTGCCAGCCCGGCACCCAACCTTCCACAGAAGGCACACTCACACCTAGGGCCAATTTAGAGTGACCAATCCACCTGCAGCATGTCTTTGGGATGTGGGAGGAAACCGGAGCACCCGGAGGAAACCCACACGACCACAGGGAGGACATGCAGACTCCGCACAGAAGGCACCCCAGCCGAGGATCGAACCGGAGAACCTCTTGCTGTGAGGCAGCAATGCTAACCACCGCACCACCGTGGCCGCCCATCTGAAGAGTCAATAAACTAAAAAAATAATAATAATGATGAAAATGATGATAGTATCGTAGGAACTAAAAGCTCACAAATTTTATTCCAAGGCTAAAAAAGGTTTGATGCTGATGTACTCATTGAGGCCAGGTGGTCTCGTAGCATCTGTAAAAATCTGCCATTTGCTCTCACAGAGAGACAATTTCATTTTCCAGTCCCCTCCAAAAGGGGCTATCTCTACTTGATCTATGATAGAGAATAAGAACTTGTGATCGTTACCTTTCTCCAAGATATGTCTATATAATGCGTTTTTAGAATCCTGTTTACCTATTTTATACATATGCTCATAAATCCGTCTATTTAACTGCCTCTCTGTTTTACCTATGTAGTGCGCGTTACATAACGTGCATAATGCAAGGTAGACTACCTGTTTCGATCTACAATTCCCTTTCCTGCTAATGATAGTGGTGTGGCTAATGTCATTCAATTTGATGGTGTTGTTCAAATTGATGTACTGACATTGTTTACAATTGCCACATCTCACTGTCCCTTTACGATTTTCATCTACTAATTTATAAGATGCCCCTCTTTCTAAAAGGTTCTTCATGTTGGGTGCAGTCTTGTAAACTATTCGGGGTTTCGTCCCCAAAATCTCTTCCATACCCATAACCATCAAAGTGTTCCAGAACCTTTCTAAAATGTCCTTGATGATATAGGAATTTGGTGTGTACATGAGTATGCATGTCCTTCCAAACGAATCCAAGTGTTCACTCCCAACCCGCTGGTCAGTGGGGAATTGACCCAGTAGTGGTTTATAGATGTTACCCCATCTGTCTTGTACATATCTAATTGTTTCATTAACCAAACTATCTGGATAATCTCTACTCAAGAACATTCCCTTGATAATATTTAGTTCTTTCTCCAAGATCACTAGATTCGATGACATTCTTGCTGCGCGGATGGTTTGTCCTTTAATCACGTTCTTGAAAACGTAGGGGTGGTTGCTACTGTAATGTACATAATCATTGGAAAAGGTTATTAACAATAATCAATTGGAGGATCAAGATTACATTAATGGAAGTAGCCATTTTTCTTTAAAGGAGTATATATTAGATTACGGCAAAAAATTAACTAATTACAAAAATATCAAAGTTGATAGTAGCTATTTATCCAATTGTTTGAAATTAAATATTGTACCAAAAGGCCTTCGGTTTTTTAAACTACCCTTAGGAATAAGCTATTCTACAGGGGTTATGAATGAATTCAATGGTCTGTTTGATAGATGTGGTTTTGAATTTGTGAAGTTACTTATCAAACATCAAGATGAAAAACTGAGTTTATTATCTGAAGAGTTAGAGCGTATGAACCAACTTATCATTCATCACCTAGATTATGTAAGTTTTAAGGACTTGTATTTGAAACAATTCAATTTAGTTGACAAAAATGTCTACAATATAGTCAACAGAAAAAACAGGAAAATGCAGCGAGATACTGAGGCATACAATAATAATAGGGCTTACATCTGGCCTAGTAATAGAGGGATAGAGGGCCGGAAGCAACAGCATATCAGAAGGAAGGAATCCAAACACCTAGATAGGGAAGAAAATTTTCAGGGGGGAAGATACTTCCCAGCATGGAAGGTTCAAAAGCAGTGGCACAAAACATAAAACAGGATGATTCCTCTTTGATGGTGTCTATGATACCCCATTTTTTCATGGGGATGAATTTCATACCTTTCCCCAAAAGTTTAGCACAAGTGTGGTCTATCTCCATGTTGGAATAGTTGTAAACCTTGAAGCCTTCACATGTAATGATCCTAGGCAATATAGTATTTCCTTGTTCATTGGACAAATTCATACTCAAATCATCTGGGTCAATACCGGGGCAATGAAACATGTTTGTCATGGTCAGTGGCTGTTCTATAGTCAAGGAAAATCTATCAGAAAGGATGGAATCATCCTGTTTTATGTTTTGTGCCACTGCTTTTGAACCTTCCATGCTGGGAAGTATCTTCCCCCCTGAAAATTTTCTTCCCTATCTAGGTGTTTGGATTCCTTCCTTCTGATATGCTGTTGCTTCCGGCCCTCTATCCCTCTATTACTAGGCCAGATGTAAGCCCTATTATTATTGTATGCCTCAGTATCTCGCTGCATTTTCCTGTTTTTTCTGTTGACTATATTGTAGACATTTTTGTCAACTAAATTGAATTGTTTCAAATACAAGTCCTTAAAACTTACATAATCTAGGTGATGAATGATAAGTTGGTTCATACGCTCTAACTCTTCAGATAATAAACTCAGTTTTTCATCTTGATGTTTGATAAGTAACTTCATAAATTCAAAACCACATCTATCAAACAGAGCATTGAATTCATTCATAACCCCTGTAGAATAGCTTATTCCTAAGGGTAGTTTAAAAAACCGAAGGCCTTTTGGTACAATATTTAATTTCAAACAATTGGATAAATAGCTACTATCAACTTTGATATTTTTGTAATTAGTTAATTTTTTGCCGTAATCTAATATATACTCCTTTAAAGAAAAATGGCTACTTCCATTAATGTAATCTTGATCCTCCAATTGATTATTGTTAATAACCTTTTCCAATGATTATGTACATTACAGTAGCAACCACCCCCCCTACGTTTTCAAGAACGTGATTAAAGGACAAACCATCCGCGCAGCAAGAATGTCATCGAATCTAGTGATCTTGGAGAAAGAACTAAATATTATCAAGGGAATGTTCTTGAGTAGAGATTATCCAGATAGTTTGGTTAATGAAACAATTAGATATGTACAAGACAGATGGGGTAACATCTATAAACCACTACTGGGTCAATTCCCCACTGACCAGCGGGTTGGGAGTGAACACTTGGATTCGTTTGGAAGGACATGCATACTCATGTACACACCAAATTCCTATATCATCAAGGACATTTTAGAAAGGTTCTGGAACACTTTGATGGTTATGGGTATGGAAGAGATTTTGGGGACAACCCAATAGTTTACAAGACTGCACCCAACATGAAGAACCTTTTAGAAAGAGGGCATCTTATAAATTAGTAGATGAAAATCGTAGGGACAGTGAGATGTGGCAATTGTAAACAATGTCAGTACATCAATTTGAACAACACCATCAAATTGAATGACATTAGCCACACCACTATCATTAGCAGGAAAGGAATTGTAGATCGAAACAGGTCTACCTTGCATTATGCACGCTATGTAACGCACTACATAGGTAAAACAGAGAGGCAGTTAAATAGACGGATTTATGAGCATATGTATAAAATAGGTAAACAGGATTCTAAAAACGCATTATATAGACATATCTTGGAGAAAGGTAACGATCACAAGTTCTTATTCTCTATCATAGATCAAGTAGAGATAGCCCCTTTTGGAGGGGACTGGAAAATGAAATTGTCTCTCTGTGAGAGCAAATGGCAGATTTTTACAGATGCTACGAGACCACCTGGCCTCAATGAGTACATCAGCATCAAACCTTTTTTAGCCTTGGAATAAAATTTGTGAGCTTTTAGTTCCTACGATACTATCATCATTTTCATCATTATTATTATTTTTTAGTTTATTGACTCTTCATGTATACACACGTATAAATAGAGTGGTTATATTCCTACCCAGGCAATTTTTATAAATTTATATATATATAAAAAATTTTTTATATGGAATTTTAATAAGAAATCAATTAATATTACAAAACATTTACAGTATTAGGATCAGCATTCTACTAGGAAGTTTTTATGATTAACATTATTTTACTGCAGAATTATCTGTATAACTTTTTGAGCACAATTCTTTGTTTATATATGCACCTAGGGCTTATGTGCTGTTTGTGTACTTGTGACTTTAACAAAATTGGCGTTTTTTTATGATTAATTAATTATTCAATTATTACACTGCTCCTAGCATATAAATGTTGCATGGGATTCTATTGACTTTGTTCTGAAGAAGACTGGGTAACAGTCGAAAGCGCTTAACCTGTAACAGTTATTGATATATCTTTGTTATTAAAATATTTTTCTTTTACTGTCTTGTCGTACGAGCAGTTTCCATTTACAGCCAGAGAAGAGAAACTATCCGAATAGTGCGCTTCGCTAATGCGTCTTTCTCACGTGTCGTGACTTTGTTAGGTAGGGGTATGAATCCTGCAAAAGGCAAGTGTGTGTGTGTGTGTAGGGGGGGGGGGTAGTAGGGTGTGTGTAAATGCAAGTGTGAGAAAACAGATCCTTTCGGCAAATACTACAATACACCAGATGCTGCATATTCCCTCAGTAAACACAGGGGATGTCACCACACTATCAGCAAAGCTAAACAGAGCTAGTTGGCTAGTAATGCCAATAGTGCGCTCTGTTACTGTGTCTATTACCATTGTCAGATTACAGATAGGTATGTTTTGGTAATCCACAACTGCCACGTGTGGTTTTGTGTCACACATTATGACCTTGTGTGGGTCTTTCTACATAACAATGCATGCCATTGCCTAAACCAGCAATGGCATTGCACACATGATGTATGTGTATGACACATACACATAAATACCTGTGACCTGCAGTAGTTACCATGTCTGACACATGCCTCAAGTGGATAAATGGTATTTGCAATGTATACCAATATGACTGTGTCTTACTGTGCAGGGGCCGCACACAGTATGTGTCTATACAGTGTGGGTGTATATGGTAAAATACCTACAGCAGGGGATACACATCTGGTCTGGGCCATATAGTGTACATGTAGTTGATGTACAGGTGCTGCATGTTCCCACCTGTTGTGGTAGTGGTAACATGTCATTCCACTGCAATTCAGTGACCACATGCTGTGAAGCCTTCAACTAGTGTGTTGTAGCTACAGTAATGCTCACGCACAATGTTTGGCTGGATGCAGTCCAGCCATATAAAGACAGTTCTTGAGACTGTCATATTGCCAGTGTTGTTATGGAGGATAGGTGGTCTTCCTGTGTATGGGAGAGTTGTGTGTGCCAGGCTATGAACCAGATGGCAGTCCGACACATCATATGCATAACTGGCCTGGTCTGCTAAGCTACGGAATTATGCAGTATGGGATGCATATGCAGTGATATCCGGTACCTGCAGACACTTGTTCCCAGCCAGTGTGCCTTTGTGATGGGCTGATCCTGCCTTTTGAACCTGTCTGACCTTTCAAAGCAGTAACTAAAGCCATTGCTGAGGGCAACGCACAGACAACTGCTGCCAGGATCATGGCCTAACACTGATTGACATGTAATGTATAGTCATCCCCTTTTGGTGGAACTCCGTACACACAACATATCACATGGACATACCTACAGATAGAGACCTATGACACATTTGGAGGGTTCACAGTATGCACACTATTAACCTGCTACTTTGCCTTACCTGTGTTTGTCGCAGCTGGTTGCGTTACCGCTGCTTCTGATTCCTGCTGCTACTGTCACTGCTGACAGCTTGAGTCACAGTGTGTAGCGTGTTTTTTTTTTTTTCTCTCTCTCTCAGTTTGTCTCTCTCCCTCTGTCTGCTTCCAGACAGTGCATTGAATGTATTGCATGTGTGGAGTGTTAGTACAGGATGCTTTTGTAGGTATCTGCATATGTCCATGTGATGGCCTCTGCACCAATTGCAAGCCAGCATTTGCTAATTGCATACAGCCAGTTGTGTACTGATTGCAGTTCTCACTGTGATTTCAGGTCAGTGCTATAAAAGGGTATGTGAGATAGGCATTGCCCTTTCAGATTGTAAGGGCGGGGACCATGCTGGTATGCTGTGGACACTGTTCTGTGAGTGTAAAGGTTAGTATCTCTCTCATGATTCAGGCTGTGTTGTAGATTCACATTTCTCCATTCCTCTCTCCTGTTCCCTGTAGTAAGTGTGTATGCACAATGACACCTACAACTATATATAGATATATATTTATATATATATATATATATATATATATATATATATATATGTGTGTACATATACATACATTTATATATGTATATTAACTGACATTATTACCTACAAGCTACCAACTAGCATGGCTGTTTCTGTTCACACACTAATATTATGGGAATCCAGTAGTTTTTACAGTAATTCTACATGGCATGCTTTGGGTACTACACATCCTATATTCCCTTTACATTCATCCCTACTATTACATGTTATATTTATTTTAGCACAATGTTCTTGTATAAGAGTCATGGCTTAGTGGTAGGTCGTACAGACTACTGTCTCCTAGGTCCTGGGTACGGGACTGACAGTGAGATTTTATTTTGCTTTTGAACTGAGTACAGGACCTGTCAATCAAAGTGACTAAGGCACTTTTAAGCAGTTGTAACCGGGTTAGTGCTGGTTTGCATGGAGCTCACGCATGCGCACTGGCGGTTAGCTCCGCGCACACACGCGCACACCCGCTTACAACCGCTTAACAGTGCTTACTCTGGCGCACACCCGCGCTATTTTCTTTGAAAGAAATGAAAATGGGGAGACAGGAAAGTGGTGAAAAAGGGGTCACAAAGAGGGTAAGACAGTAGGGAAACAAGCTTGGGATTTGCAGGAGGGATGTAGGTAAGGCCCATAGATGCCCATTTCTTCATCAGCAACAGCTGTGCATATGTATGTAATTTGGTGTGACATTTGAAACCTTCCATCCCTGAGAGAGGTGTCAGGACAACAATAATACTTATTGTACAGCCAATTGTAATTGATAGTTTCCATGTCCAGCAGACATGTGCGCAATGGGCTGCTATGTATGGGGCGTAATTTTTTTGTGGGTACAGAGTGCCCCTTTTTTTTTTTTTTCAGGTGAGAGTGGTATGTCAGGTGAAGGAAGTCAGTACAGCTGGGGAGGTAGGTTGGGTAGGTAAACAAACAAGACGCATACAGGGGCGGTGTATGACAAGTGTGGGGGGGTTACACAATTGACGAGGACGGAGATTTGGATATTCAGAGCCCATGAGCCCACAGATGGCAACATTGGAACTGATATCCCCACCCATAGGCAGTTTCCACTGTTCCTTCACTGCCCAGGACGGGGCTGTACTGGGGGCTGTGTAGGCCTGGCTACAGGTATGCCCGTAAGTTGTGCCACCCGTGCCTCAAGCTGGCGTAGGGGCTCGAGAGCAGAATCCCGAATCTCCCTAAGCACCACAGTCCAGATGCTACGGAGGGTGAGTGGTGGTTCTCCTCTGGCCACACTTGCAGAGGGGGGGCGAGCCCCATCCCCTGCAGCGCTTCCACCCGCAGGTGTCACAGGGCCACCGGAGCAGGGTCCAGACTGGGCACTAGTGCCAGGTGCACTCGCCAGCTGAGGTGGGAGAGGTGGGTCTGCTGGAACCCGCCTTCCCTGTCGTCCTATGTTTTGCATTATGTCATGACAGTTTGGGTTAGTGACATATAATACCATTCACAATTAGTTGTAACAGCTTGCTTTAGTATTCCCATTAACCAAACACTCAGATATTGACACCATTGAACAGCGAGCATAAGACATGCATAATTTGAACAGCAATACACAGTCCAACAACATGCAGGGTTGATTGATGGCAACAGGCCATCAGGTTTGGATGTATGAACATGGCAGATGCATCAACGGACATGCAAATATATATGACCCAACAGGACAAACGTCCAGGGGTGTTAATTGTGATTGCACATACCATTTTCACATGGAATGGGTTATATGTGGTTATAGGGTGGGGTGAAGAAAATAATATTAACACCTTCAAATACCAATACATATGCTGTACATTTCTAATAGCTGCACATATATACACACTACTGTTCTAACTACAGTTTCCTATATGATAACTATTTCAACTTGGTGATAGGACTGTTACTGCAACATCAGTATACATTTTATTGTTCTTCATACACATTCATATCTAGCTTTGTTCAGCTACATCATCCTGCTACATTTGCTTTATATAGCTATAGACAAGTGTGGATGTTTGGTATATCAGACAATCATACTATCTGCATATTACAGACTGAGAGCAACATATCCAGATTTTGGGTTACACATTCCAGATGCAGCAACACTTTGGACAGATTTCGCTGTTTGGTTTGGATTCTCAAATGCATTTCATTCTGTACTGACTGCAGTATACTTTATTCAGGGGTTATTACTACTATATTGCTGGATTCATGACACTTTCTCACACTCTCTCACTTGTTTTCATTTGACTATTCAGGATGGTACTTACTTCTAGGCTTTATTGACATGTTTTACCTGTAGTTATTACAATCCTTTCCAGCAGTCTCACTTCTGTCATGTTTCAGTATTTCAACAGGGATATATTTCACACATGTGATTTCATCAAATTCTGCAGCTATACTTTTCAGCCTGCTGCAGGTTGTGTACTATTTTCTTACAGGTGGGGCATTTTTATTTCAGAATTTATGTCAGACATTTTCATCAAAACCTGCATTGTCATGTGATTTCATCAAATTCTGCAGCTATACTTTTCAGCCTGCTGCAGGTTGTGTACTATTTTCTTACAGGTGGGGCATTTTTATTTCAGAATTTATGTCAGACATTTTCATTTTTCTGTTTGGCTTACAGGCTGCAACACACTTTTGTAATCAAGCAATACTTGCAAACACTTTCACACTGTTACTTGCACATTTTATTCCTTAGTGACTACACTGCACTCTTTTGCTGACTGTCATACTTTTATATTTCTTTACAGTTACTGGTAGTGGATTACTGACCTGCCTGGTGGCGCAACCGCACCAGCCTATCATCATAGGCTCTGCGGTTCGCAGAATGGACACCTGCAGCTGTAAAATAAATGAAGTAATATTGGAATACACATCTCCATAATATCAGCTAGTTTAATTTCTTACATACATAATTAAATGTAACTTACTCAGTAGTGGGGCGTTGGGCATTTGCCGGGCCTCCTGGATCCAAAGGTTCAATTGGTCCTGCTTGCGTCTCTTCAGGTCCGCATGGTAGTGACGGAACTGCTCACCAGTCCTTGGAATCCCTGTGGCACTGGTGAGATCATGAGCCAACCGGTCCCACGCCTCAGCCCTGTATGCCCCCCACAGGATCTGGCCCTGCATGAGTTGGGCCTCATGATTGTGGACTAGGAGCCAGACCATGTACCTGGACTCCTCAACGCCCCACCTCTGTGCTCGAAATCAACTACCCACTCCTACTCCTGTCATTCTGCCTGCAGTTCAGTCCAACAATTGTTTATGCTGTGTATTCCCGCCTATGGGGCTTATATAGTCCATTTTTCCCGCACATATCTGTGATTGGCCATTTTGGAATTGTATTAACTTCAGTAAACCTGCATTGTCATGCTCCAGTTTGTATTCATTCCTATATATTAGCTATTATTGTATTTAAAGGTACTGCTGTCATGGCTTAGTGGTTCAGTACCTTGACTATGGTGTATAGTATCCTGGGTTCGAACCTGGCCACGACTTTTTATTTTTTATGACTGTCTAGACAAGCTAAGGGGTGTGTCTGTGTAAAGGCAGTTTTGATACGGTTTGCTCAATGTTGCCCGTCGGTTAGCTTGTTTGTGTGGTGCGCAGCTCCGCGCAAATGGGGTATGCTGGTTTAAGCCTCATTTGGCTATCAGCACGCATATTATGCTCAGCTCAGTTAGGGGCACATAGATTTAGCATGTTAAACCACTACTCAGCTATGGGCACTCATTTTGCACCAGTTAAACCACTGCTCACCTATGGGCAGATACACTCACCCTGTTAAACTGTAGCTCAGCTATGGGCACATCTGGCATTTTTTATTGTTTTGTTACCTCACATTTCTTCCATATAAATGGGCTATATCATTACATTTTACATAAAATGTGATTTTATGTGTACATATTTGTCAGGGACTTGTTTCGTGCTTATTTTGCTTCAAAAAAAATTGGTGTTGTGGGGGCTCGAACTATGAATGCCTGCTCTTCAGCCAACATCTCTACAACTACACTATTGCTTCATAGCTTACTTTGCATATTTAGTTCTTATATGCTTTCCCACTGACTGCTAACTGTAGCTGCGCTACGGGCACACCCGCGCAAATGAGCGCACTCACGGTTAAACATCTTTACAATATATGTGTAAAGAAAATACAGAAGGTATCACCACAGGAAAAATTGCCTCTTGTTGTAATAATCCACAAACGTCTTTATTAAAAAAGTAAGCGCTTTCACGTAGTAAACACTATGCTTCTTCAGACATAAAACACAATAAATATGACCCAGTTTATATACTAGTTTTGGCACTCAAAGCCATATCAATTATTCAATTAGATCAAAATCTTTACGATTATTTAAAGAGACCTAATTCAGTTTAATTAAAATGTATATATAAAAAATCTATATAAAGATGCGTTTATATAATGGAGAATTCATCTTGCTACATGCTATGGTTTTTATAACATATATATAAAATAAAAATCAACTTTTATACAGAAATAAATAAATACTTGTTAGCTTGCATTCACATGAATCTGTATCAGTGCAGCTTTAAATGGCATTAAATAGCTCTAAAAGAAACTACGCAGGTCTACTCATATCTCATAAAGCATCTTAGGATACAAATTTCAAGATGATAATAAAATAAAACAAAACAAAATAAAACCTGTAAATTAATGGTTCTACCTCACATAAACGAAACACCACAACACCGACAACGCAATCACCGACACCACATAACCGACAGTACAAAAACACGAAATCCCACATGCCCGACAACGAAATAACCGACGGTACACAAACACGAAACCTCATACACTTCACACACCACAATCAACAACCTAAACACATTCCCCATCCAAAAACCACATACACAACACAAGCACACCAAAATCCCTACAAACCCACACTAAACCACACATACACAACTACCTACAACCCTGACCCAAACCCTAACCCTAAGGTCCGTCACTACGCACACTTACCTGACCCGGCTCCTAACCCTAACTCACTTATCCGCCCCTAACCCAAACACAATCACTACCGCACTTACCTGACCCGCTCCTAACCCTCACTCACTTATCCCGCCCCTAACCCAAACACAATCACTACCGCACACTTACCTGACCCGCTCCCTAACCCTAACTCACTTAACCCACCCCTATCCCCACTTACCTTACTCGCACCCTAACGTCCGTCACTACCGCATACTTACACAGCCTTTTCCCATTTCGGCATCCTCGGCGTCGGTGCTTTCATCCGTCGGGTCGGTCTTCTGCTTGTCGATCTTCTTGGTCCCGTCGTGTCGGTCTTCTGCGCTGTCGATCTTCTGGGGCTCGCGATTTCCCTGTCGATGTTCCGGCGTGTCGGTGAAGTGAGGTAGAACCAAATTAATATATATATATGTACGTATCTATATACACATCTGTACACATCTGTAAAATATTATCATCCTTTGTCTTGAATGCTAGAACGCAAATTTATACTTTATTTAAAATAAAGATACTCTAAAAACACGCTGAAAAAACATTGAAAAGAAGCACTGTGCTACAAATCCCTCGGCAAAAGCACTTAGCTAAAACAATCTAGCCATGATTTTTTAAAAAGTGTAATCTCCTCAAGGCTATATGTTATATATATACTGTGTCTAAAATACTATATGGTTCGATATTTATGATTTATTCGTAGTGACACTTTATATATAAAATGTTATCTCACTATATCTCATATATAAAAAGCAAATTTATATATTATTTAAATAAAGACATACTAAAACTACACTGAAAAGAAGTGCTTCGTAAAAAGCCACATGGCAGAAGCATACTGGATAAACAGTCTAACCCTGATTTTTTGAGTGTGCTATCCCCACAAAACTATGTACATATTATATCTGAAATGCTATATAATTTATTTATGAAGGCACCTTAGATGGTCAACAGAAAATATAACTGCCCTCAGTCTGAGAGAGCATAATCAGTAATATTAACAATAACGAAAGTGACTGAATGTTACACAATGAAATTGGTTTAAAAAATATATTAGTTTCTATAATTTTATATTGTCAAGAACAGGTTTAATAGATACATATCGATTAAGTCCTGGATTTTCATGTGCTCTCAAGTTCAAAATCCATTTCAACTCCATGTTTGCCAAATGATTCATCCTGTCACCCCGTCTAGGATTGGGGGTGACCATTTGTAGGATCCTGAAACTAAAATTATGACTATTATAGGCTAATATGTGTTTTGCTAAGGCATTCAATTCAATGCCTTTTCTTATATCATATAAGTGATTGTATATCCTGTCTCTTAATCTACGTTTAGTTAAGCCTACATAAAAGACAGGACAGTCATCACAAGTTGCTAAATAAATTAAATTAGTACTATCACAATTAGAATGAAAATTAGGTTTAAAATTGTATAAACCATTAGGATGTATAAAACTCTGTGTATGAGAAATATATGGACACATATGACAGTGGCCACATGGATAAGTTCCTAACTGAATATCTTCACTATTGTTGGTGTTAAACCTTCTTTCAATGCATAAAATCTGCTTCAAGTTGTCACAGTTCTTAAAGGTGAACTTGGGATATTCTCCTACTACCAGACGAGTGTCATTATCCATGGTAAGGACATTCCAATTCTTTTGTACTATCTTTTTCATTATTAGCACATCACTAGTATATTTCAAAGTATATGTAATCTTATCCCTACGTGATGGTATTTTATGTATACTTGTGGAATCAAACCTATTGACAGGTGTTTGTGATATACTTCTCTCTGATTCTTCATTGCCCATTATTTGTAGTTTAAGTCTATTAACCATATGACTCTTGTACCCTCTTTCTATGAATAAGGATACCATATTATTGGCTTCAGTTGACAAAATGTCAAGATCCTTACAAATTTTGGTTAAACGAGTGAATTGACCGCTAACAATCCCTGAAAATGTGTATCTGGGATGCATGCTGTCGAATCTTAATAGTGTATTCTTCCATGTAGGTTTCCTGTAAAGAGAAGGAATTATAATACCTTGTTCTGATAATTTTAGGGTTAAATCCAAGAAATGAATGCTCTCTTGAGACATTTCTATGGTAAACTTTAAAAAAGTTGTGGTGGATTCTAAGTATCCAAGGAATTTATTAAACTCTATCTTAGTGCCTTCCCATATAATAAGAACATCATCCACAAATCTCCTAAATAGTCTTATTTTCTTATATAAGGGATGACTGAATAAAAAACATTTCTCCCAGTAATAGACTACCAGATTGGCGTAAGTATTTGCACAGGGGGCGCCCATGGCAACCCCCCATTTTTGTAAATAATAGCTCTCTCTAAATTTAAAGACATTATTATTTAGAACTAAACCTAATAATTGACTCACCAATATTTGCCTGTTATTACTAAAATTAGTGAATTTTACCATAATCTCTCTTATGGCTTGTTGCCCATAGTCATTAGGTATGGATGTAAATAGATTTTTTATATCTTTACAATTTAAAAAAAATTATGTGATGTTCATTTGTATATTTTATGTTCGTAGTGTGTGGGGACATGTGTTGTGTTGTGTTTATTCATATTTCCATGGACTCTGTCATGGGTGTTTACTTTGGGCACTTTTACTCTTCTGGGGGCATGTCCGCTTACAGGGCTCGGCCTACGGACATGCCCCCTACTGTCTTACATGGACCGTGTTAGCCTTAGGTGTGATTCAGCATGCTCTCATGAAAATGCAAGGCATGCTGACATCACTCCATTTAACTGCAGCCTATGTGTATGAGTTATAACTCTTACACGGAGGCTTTGTGAATCCTGCCCATTATTTTCTAACTACAGATGTGATTATGCCTTTTGTTTTATAGTCTTTTCTCTTTATAGTGCTTCTTAAAAACAGTCAATATGTCATTAGTCTGATTTCCACGTTTCACATATGAGAACACAACAAAGGCCAATAACATAGTTTATAGTATGGGCACTAAGCTGTGCACAACTTACAAAACAACAAAATAACAAACCAAGTGCAAAAGAACAAACAAGCAAAACCAAAACGTGAGGTGCGAGTACCAATCCAAGACACACCGACAGATTCCACAAAAATACTCCGAAGATCTTGAATGCCAATTTATTTTAAAATAAAATGCGTTTTCGCCGCTACAAACAAGAAGCAGCTTCCTCAGAACAACATCACTAAAAGGCGCCAAAAAGCATTTTAAATATGTACAGGAAGTTCTTTAAACGACATCATTTCCTGTCTTGGTGCTCCTTTATAAGATCTAAACCGGTATCCATCCTTGTTTACACAAGTAACAGTAAACAGAAGGCGCAGTTTAAATGGCGTCATCAATACTGGTGAGGCAGCAGCAGACCCTAAATCCTAAAAACTATGCAGACTGTCTCAGAACCTTGTGGCGCTTATCAATATTATACAGGCTACTGAAATGTGACCTGCACCTTGCATACAAAGCTTCAGCAGACTGTATTGTGCCAGACCTACTACACATTCACAAATCCAGTAGCATCATACACGCCCACTGAAGGGCTCTCAATTTCTTTTTAAACTAAACAGAACATGTTGGAGGGATAGGTATGTATCACACAGAATTCCACTTCTATGGCACTGTCTTCCACACCACATAAAGCAAAGTATTTCTACTACTCTATACTAATTTAATTTGGATGGATGGATGGATGGGTAATTGCACATTTACCCCCAGCTTAGTGCCACTGTCCATCATTCATAGGCCAGATAAGGAAAACATGTAATTGTCCAAAAGTAGCCTTGTTCGGCCCATCTCTGTCTTATTTCTATGCAACATATAAGGGATAAAACTAACATGGGAAAGTAAGGCTAGGCTTTTTAAGATACTAAGTCTGACTGGGAAACAAGGACTGTAGACAACAACAACAAAATCTACAAAAACAGATATGTTTAATTAGTTGAAAATTTTTCTAAGATGTGTGACTCAAGAGGAACTTCCTATCTGCTAAACTCATTTAGCTCAGTGACAGAAGGCAGCAAGTACCATGATGAAGCAGGCAGGATGGTGAATGGAAATGAAGCCAGTCACAGAATTGTTTAGATTTTCAGTCATGATGACATTTATGTAGTTATATGTTTAATGTAACCCATTGCTAGAAAATAAGAACAGAATTATTATTTTAAGTCATTTGTTGGGTCACAAGATGGGCTGGGGGAAACTCCAACTCTTGTACTATGACTTAGAGAAGGTGAAAACATCACTATCATGCCATCACTAGGTTGAATAAGGAGAAAGTTACAGTCAGCTGCCTGTCAGGTGCCAGGATCCACCACATAATTCATGCACTTAGGTCACTCCACAACAGGTACAAATATGACTCTGTCATTGTCCATGTTGGTGTGAATGACCTGAGATGTACCTCCCTGGACTACATGAAAAGAGACACAGAGGATCTCTTAGATCTTGTAGCCCAGGCAGGTATGACCCTAGCTCTGAGTAGCATCCTACCGTCACCCAGAATGATACCACAGTACAAGCAGAAAATGACTGACTTCAACAATTGACTAAGTTTCTGGTGTCATTCTAAGCAGATCCAGTATCTGTCTGTCTGAGATGACATGATCGACAGACCTCAATGCTTTGCCAGAGATGGCCTGCACCTGTCACACCAAGGATTCCAGATACTGGACAAGGCTCTTGCCACCCCTATAGTGCCTTTTTTAGGCAATGTCCTGAAGACAAAACTACCACCATAATAGCTACAAGCAAACAAAATCTGGGGGTTATGCTACTCAATGCTAGATGTCTAAATTTCAAAATGCACTTGCTCAAAGCACTCCTTAAAATGGAGAACATCAACATCTGTGCAGTGATCGAGACCTGGTTCAAGGCTCTTGATAGCACCCCAGCACTACCAGGATATAATTCATACCATACCTTTCAGCCTCTAAACCTGGATCGAAGCATTAAAGGTGGTAGTGTCTCCATATTCATAAAGGATATGCACACCTACTGACTAGTACCCTAACATAACATATCAGAGATACTTCAGGTACAACTAACACTGGGTAAAAGTGCAATTCAGGTTGTAGCCTGCTATAGATCCCCCACCATGTCCCAAGGCTCCCACTCCACATTCCTAAACACACTGGAAAATATTAGGGTACAACCCAATACCCTTATACTGGGAGACTTTAACTACCCCTCCATTAACTGGGAAAATTACTCATGTACCAACACACTCGATCAATGTTTTCTGGAATTCATGAATTCCAGTGCCCTGGACCAACTCATTCGTCCCTCACCATGGGTAGAAACATCCTTGAACTGGGAGCTACTAACATAGGTGACCGTTGCTCTACACCAGTAATCAACTCCTCCCTGGTCAGATATGGATATCTACATCCCACCTAACCCCCCCCCCCCCTAAAGGAAACCACTCTAAAAAAACTTCTCCAAAGCCAATTTTGGACTTCCAAAAACAGAGGTGGATAACTTCACGACACCCATGCAAATAGAAAATAGGTGCATGACTGAATCATACACCAATGCACTGTATGAGCGCATACATAAGTGCATGGAATGGGCCATACCAAACAGAACCAAAAAAAGTATATCATGCCTGTTCAACCTGATAGACTTCTTCGAGTCTGTCACCAGAGCTGTGGACGAGGGCAAGGTAGTTCACACAGCTTACCTAGATTTTGCAAAGGTCTTTGACACCATCCCTCACTCCGGAATCATAGATAGACTCACTAAACTAGGCATAAACCACCTGTCATAAGATGGGTTGCCAACTAGCTCACTGATAGAATCCACACTGTGAAAGTAGCGGACTCCAAATCTGACTACCGACCAGTTACAAGTGGAGTCCCACAGGGATCGGTCCTAGGTCCTCTCCTGTTTGGCATCTACTTCTCTGTAGTTCAAGCCAACACAAAAGGACTCTGGCTGACTAAGTTTGCAGATTATTGCAAACTGGGAGCCATTATTAATTCTCTGACTGATGTAGACATTTTACAAAAAGGCCTCACTGACACCAACGACTGGTGTCAGACCCATTGCTTTAAGCTCAATGCCAAAAAGTGAATTGTCATTCCCTTTGCGAAATATTCGGTGCCCATGAGCTACCAAATAGGTGGTAGTCCACTAAACACTGAAGGTGTAATAAGAGACCTGGGGACACAGGCTGAAAACAACCTCTCCTTTGATAACCACATTGCCACTGTACTCAGAAAGTCCTTCTATGTAGCACATCTCATTATAAAATGTTTCTCATCCAGGAAGAAAAAGGTCATAATCCCTCTCTACTCTCCCCTCATTAGACCTATTATAGAATGCAATACCTCATTTGGTATGCATCTCACTAGACACCTACAACAACTGGAAAGGCCACAAAAATACCTCATTAAGAGGATCTTAGGCCTTAGACACATGCCTTATATGGACAGACTCAAAAAACTCCAGCTATACTCTGTCTCTTATCGCCTACTTAGAGGCAATCTCTGCTTGCCCTACAAAGCCATGTCTGACCCAGAGCTGCTAGATATACTACACCTGAAAAGATCCCAATCCCACTGTGCCACACGCTCCAGGGACCTAAACCTCATTACCACAATAAACAGAACATGCTGGAGGGACAGGTTCCTAACCCAGAGACTTCCCATACTCTGGAACAAACTTCCCATTCACATCAAGCAGAGCACTTCACTGGCCCTCTTTAAGAGAAATCTTGACAAGTGGATGGGCAATAGGAAGTTCACCCCAGGGATCACTTCAATGACCTTGCTTGACAGGGGCACTGAGAAGTAACTTTGGGTGGCATGATGCCAAGGGATCTTCTTGAGCTAGGCTTATATAGGCTCCAGGGCCGTTATCCTTGTACACACCTATGAACCTATCAGATTTCATTAGAATTTGTATAAAAGTATGCTACATTTTATTTTCTTTGAAAAATGAAAGACTTTGTTATAATTTGAAATATGACTTGTAATATACCTGTATAAACAGAGCCTTGGTGAAGACTATTGTAGCAGTCTCCTTTTTACTTCATGAAGAAATGACTATGCTTTGAAGGATATTAGTTCACATTAAAAATGTTAAGAAATTGATTCATAATGTATTTTTAGAAATACTTCTATAGAATGTGGCTTGAAAGTAGGTAAAGTTTCATACCAATGTTTTTTATAGAGTACTAAAGAATGTTTGGGAGCATTTTACTGTTTTGTTAAGGAATGTTAGAAGTTAAAATGCCAAATATTAACATGAATTTGTGAACATAATCTGATATATGAAAAAAATATATTATTTGATTTAAAAAATACTAACGTATATATGATTACATGATGCAAATGATATAAAGTAATATATTCGTGCAATGCATTATGGTTATATGTGTATCCATGATGACTTTGCATTGTAATACAAGTTAGCAAATGTTTGACTGTGGCAAGATGAAGCTGTTATTTGTAAACATTGAAGCATTATGGATTTTGATAAAAAATGTTGTCTTGATGTACATATGTATTTAAGTAATTAGTTATTAATTTATTTGAATTTGTTTACCAGGGCAGTGTAATAGCCACATAAAGACTCATCCTGGATATAATATAATATAATATAATATAATATAATATAATATAATATAATATATCTGGTAATAATTTGATGACGGTGCATATTGGCATCAAATTACAGTTAGTAAATACTTGTAATAGTATAGTTAAGCGTGAATCGTGGGAATTGATTTTAAAATAAAAAAATGATGCCCAGAATATCCAAGACATTTGTCTCTCATTAACAGAGATTTTGAAGATAAGATTAGACACACACAGTGGATCATAACCACAGGACTCTGTGGAAAATCCCAAGGAAAACAATGAAGACCTATACATCTGGTAAAGGAGGATCAGGACCCTAACTATCTATTTATTCAGGAAGAATTTGAAATTGCAAGGCAGCTTTATCAAGTTGCAGTATCAAGGACAACTGTGTTGTATTGAAAGAGTAAAGGTGAAACTGTCAGTGACAAGTAACTATGTTTAGTGAAGATAGGCTTGTTTTATTTTAAGTTGGAAATGAATGTTAATGTTTAAATAACAAAATGCGCTTAAAAAAAGAAATGGTCTTCAGTGTATTACACTTGCTGCAACATATATATTTTGAACCAATGAATAGTGTGATTAAGGGGGGGACTGTCTTGCACCTGGCAAGGAGGGGATATTAATGTATTTATTTACTGGATCAAAGTTGTCATCTCAGTAGAATAATTTCATTGTTTGCCTAGTTTTAGTTATTAGTGGAGAACTGTAGAGACCAAGGTTTTCCTGGTATGCAGATGCATTAAATACATTAAGGTTACAATTTTTTTTTCATTGTTATGGGCAGATAATACCTTTCCATTTACACCCCCATGAAAATATTTGGTTTATGCTTTAGCAGTCAGAGCTGTTAAATAATTTAAGTTTAAGTAGTAACTGTATGTAGACCTGTCAGTTAAACATTGGGATTAAATCTGTCCATGAATACTTCACTTTAAGTGGAAATGTACACTTATAATTTGCACTTAGAAGACAGCTGCAGACAAATGTTCTTTTGAAGCAGTGGATGAAGTTTGTATTATGGAAATGATCATAAATGAAACAATCCAAATAAAGGAAATAAACTATTCTATTAGTTGGTCTATTAGTATTTATCTGTATGAACAGAAGGATAAAAGTATTGATAAAAATGGCTATGAGCTCTGGGAGTTAAAAATCTATATTTTATGGTACTATAGAATGGATGTCAATATTTTGCTTTCTTGGCAATGTTGTGTGACTCTTGATGATATTTAATTGTAGATATTCATGGTCATGGTGGAGTGAGAAGTTAAATTTGTTCAAAATCCATTACTATATGCAGCATGCACAAAGCCCCAGGTACAACTCAGAAAACATTTAGAGAAATCATAAGATGAGATAATTATTTACTTGGGGAATGTTACTATGGCATATGAGGTTATAGGTGCATCCAAGGTATACAGATCTCTATATTTAAGGAAACATTTAGATACTGAGGACATTGAGCTTGAAAGTACTTTTGGATATAAAATCTGGTTTAGAAAATATGCACTTTATCCTATAAATCAGGATAAAAAATGGAGGAGTTACAAACACAAGGCACATGCCAGTTTAGTACTTCTGGACTATGGGCATTGTAAATCAGTGTCTTCTGATTTGTACAACAATGCCATCTTCTTTAGTATCCCATTAGGCAAGATATATTTGACGGATGTATGCAATTTAATGGATACATTTAAACAATCTGCTGCACAGCCTGCATGTTACGATAAATAAGTAATAAGTAAGATTCCTTTAATAGCAATTTATGATATGAGATAAAGGGTCATTTCAGTCCCATAACAAAAATGTCAATATGGTCTGAGAGGAAAGAGCAGTTAACTGAGTGGAAGAATAAATTTATGACAAAGACTTGACCATGCAGGGGAAATTAATAAAAAAGCACAAAAATATGAAATAATACAAAAAAAGTGGTGGATGAATATTTTTTAACTCAATAACTTATCAATAAATAAATAAATACATAAATAAATAAATATTTTTCTGTGAGACAACTATGAGACAACAAAGGTCACCAGAAATTATTCCAGGGTTAAAAAAGTATGAGAATAATATTAATAGGGATATTGCAAGATATATTATCAAACTTATATCAATCACAAAATTAATGTGGAATGTAAAACACAAAGATTTTATACTATTTAAAATGCTTGTAGCTGTCAAAACAGACTAGCGATGAAGCAGCAGAAGTAATAATCCTAACACTCCAGAATGGTTTAGATGCTGACTAAAGACCATATTGAGAGTATTCCAGTAGAGCTGTGAACTGTCCATGATGTGACATTAATATCTTATTTGTTTACAGTTTATAAGGATTGTAGACTAGAGATGTCCCTCTTGTGTCAGTTGTAAAAGAAGGTGTTGTTATACAACTCTACATCAGTGTTGAATCATGGATATGTATAACATATGTCAATACCTGCAAAGAGATTGACAACATATATTTGAGCACTGGTTCAAAATGATTTGTGTGGGTTTTTTATGAGATGATAATCATTTGATAATATTTTGAAAGCAGAATGTGATAAAAACTGCACAGCAAATAAAACATTAATTAAGGCTGCATTTCAGTGCAGTGAAGTCCTTTTGCAGTAATGTTTTTACTTAACAATGGTGCTCTTACTATTTGGGTTTTCAAATTAATTTGTTGATATAATCCCGTGTATATATTTATCAGTTACAACAGTGAACATCATGCATGATTACCTTTGCCTTTCAGATTATCAAGGGAATGAGGCAATGCTATGTTTTGTTCCTGCTTTTATTTTCTCAATATCTAAAGTCACTAGCAGCAATAATACGTCACACAAATTTACAGGATTAATTTGTGGGGCAAAAAGTAATAATAAAACATTCTGTCTGCAAATAACATATTGATCTGTTTCAAAAACCCATAAATGATTATAGATATTTTATATTAAACCACAGACAACACTGGGATGTTTTATTTTTATAAGCAAAACAACAATGCTAGCAATCACTAAACATTGTAGTCTCTCTCAAGTATATTAAGTATCTAAGGGTTTAATTTGGACATAGACCGGGTGATTCAGTTACTAAGATTTCTAAAGAGTTGAAGCAAGGGTTAAAGAATGACTCTCATATAAATAAAATAACTGTACTGGAACTGAATCAGAATGAATAAGCCTTGCATTTCCTTCTACTTCCTGTCTTATTATAGGTTTACAGGTACAGAGGCAGGAACTAAAGGTGGAGGTGTCTCTATTTACAGCAAAAAATATATATACATCAAGGCTGGTCAAACAGGACAATGCACTTGTGCTACAAATCACCATAGGTAAAATCCAATACCACTTCCTTGCATGCTATAGGTCCCCCTTTATGATGCAGGAAACCCATACCATGTATTTAAACATAGTAGAAACACTAAACATCCAACCAAATACCATATTAGTGGGTGACTTTAATTACCCCACTATTAACTGGGAATCCTATACAACACTAAGCATACATGTAGAGAGATTTCTGGATTTTGTAAACACAAACTCCCTTGACTAGATAATCAGTATACCAATCAGGGGTGCAACCATACTGGATTTGGTCCACACTAATATGGGAGACTGCTGCACACCCCTACTGTAATGCCTTCCCTGGTAAGGTCGGATCACAAAATGGTCTCCTTTGAAGTAAAAATAATACCTGGACCACCAGCTAAACCTGGAATATTCAACAACTATTCGAAGGCTAACCTCCTACTAATAAGTGAGAACCTGACAAAATTTTAAGACCCCATAAACCCTGAGAACACTTCTGCCTATTTAGAACTATTCACAGAAACTCTGCATAAGCATGTTAATAGCTGCATAGAGGCAGCTGTACCCACCAGAAAGAAGTGCAGAACTAACCCAAAAAATAAGCCACCCTGGTGGAATCACAAAATCAATTGGCTGTAAAACAGGAGGAAGAAAATTATGAAAAAAAAGTAGGAGGTGCAGCACCCAGCAGGATCCAAGCACTCTCATCAAACTAAAGAAACAACTCAAAGAACAAATAAAGTCTAACAAAGCTAATTTTGAGGTATGTTTAGCCTCCTAGGCCAAGGACAACCACAAAGGATTCTTTAGCTATGTCCACAACCTCAAAGGCAATACACAATTGTGTGCAGAGCTCATTGTAAATGGAGCCACCTATACTGAGCCAGAAGATATAGCACACCTCCTGGCTGATACATTCAGCTCCGACTTTACTCCTCTCTCCCCCTCAACCTTCCCTCAGGAAATATCATCAAATATAACTCCCCCTAATATCACTGGGGAACAGATCCTTAATGGTCTCTCTAAGACCAACAACAGTGTATCAATGGGCCCAGACAATATCCCAGGATGCCTTCTAAATAGCATTAAACATGACCTATTAGGGCCTCTGGAATTACTTTTGAACTGCACCTCTCAAACAGGCTTTATGCCTTACAAATGGAGGAAGGCAACAGCCATCCCTCTACACAAAGGTGGACCATCTACAGACCCTGGAAACTACAGACCTATAAGTCTCACTAGTCTTATATGTAAAGCCATGGAAATAATTATCATGGAGATGATCAACAGAGATATGGTAAACCTCCAGACATTAGACCCAACCCATTTTGTTTGATCAAGGGCAGAGCATGCCTACTCAACCTAGTAGACTTCTTTGAGAAGGTCACCAAAGCAATGTATGAGAGTAAAATTGTTCACACTGCCTACCTTGACCTGACCAAGACATTTGACACAATGCCCCACTGAGGCATTGCTGCAAAATCAAGTAGTTAGGTACAAACCCATATATCACCCGGTGGGCTGGTGGATAGCCAACTGGCTCACGGACAGGACCCAGGAAGTTAGAATTGAGGAGTCTACCTCTACAAAGAGCCAGTGACAACTGGATTCCCTCAGGGATCAGGCCTTGGACCTCGCCTTTTTGGGATTTACTTCTTAGAAGTCGAGGCCAATGTCAGTGATCTCTGGCTGACTAAATCTGCAGATGATTGCAAATTAGGAACTGTCATTGAATCTCACACTGATACAAATGTTCTACAGGAGGGGCTGACACAGACAACAACTGGTTTCTGAGCCATGGACTGAAACTAAATGTCAAGAAATGCATAATAGTATCCTTTGGGAAGTCATCCATCCCTGGTAATTATCATATTAACAACACACCCCTTAGAGCTGACCCATTAGTCAGAGATGTAGGGACTCACGTAGATAGCAATCTAGCCTTTATCATCATGTGTCTACAGTGGTGAGGAAATCATTCTATATTGCGCAACTGATAACCAAGGTTATGGCATCTAAGTCCAAGGAAGTTATCTACAGGAGTTCCCAGATTTCTAACTAGTGCATCAACTTTCACAGGTTTTTTTATGATGACTTAGTTACCTGGGGTGGCAGACCTCCTAAATGGTACTATAATGCATTTAATGGCATTGAGTTTTATGCTATAGCTTTGTACCAAGCATTTCTCTGTGTTAGGCCTTCCTGAAGCGTGTTGTCATTTTAGGGAAATTCAATGACTGCTTCCAGTTTGTAATCATCTGTGAACTTGATTAGCCAGATACCTTTGATGCCTAAGATGAGTGGGCCTAGCACAGAGCCCTGGTGGACTATACTGGTGACCAACTTTCTCTTGTGGAGGTGGACTCACAAATTCTAACCACCTGGGTCTGTACCTAGTTCTATAAGTTTGTTTACAGTGCCTGAGTGTGGTATTATATCAAATGCTTTAGCCAGATATAAGTAGTCATAATGCAATATTTTCCCCTCATCCTACAGCAGTGACCTTTTCAAGGAAGTTAATGAGATTCAGTAAACATTACTTTCCTTTGACAAAGCCACATTGTGAGGGATCTAGTGTCTGGAGGTCTCCTATGTCCTTGTTGATAATTTCCATGTTAGTTCTTTCCATGGCTTTGCAAAAAAGACTTGGCTGACTAATGGGTCTGTTTCCAGGCTATATTGAAGCTTCTCCATTTTGAAAGGAGTTGACCATTGCAGTCTTCCATTCATGTAATGCAAAGTCTGTTTTAAGAATGCTGTTAAGTAATGACTCCTGGTGTCCTGATAAGCCATATTTTAGACTGTTCAGGGGGCATCCTGAAATATTACTGGGGTCTATTGAGGCCATGTTCTTAGCTTTAGAGATTGTAGCCAGTACATGCTCCCTAGTTATAGTTGGATAGGTTATGTTTGAGAGAATTTTGGGGGGTTGGTTGAGGTGAGAGGGAGTAAATTTGAAAATGAATTTGTTCACTTTCATGTTTGCTATATTGCCAGGCTTGGTGAATGTGGCACCATTATTTGTCAGTTCAGCACATTGCTGTGTGCTGCCCTTGAAGTTTTTTACATAGCTGTAGCAGGCCTTATGGTTATCTTTCACCTAAGAGACAATCTTAACCTCACAGTTGGATTTGTTTGACCTAATTAGCCCTTTTAGTTGTCTATGTAGTTTGATGAGAGAGTTTTTATCTTAATGGGAATTACCCTTACTGATTTTCCCATATTTTTTCCCTTTGTTGTATGTCCTGTTTAATTTGGGATGCCACCAGGATGGTTTGTTTCTTGGATTAGTCCTGGGATTAGGTACAGCAACCTCTATACATTCATTGACATTGACATGGTTGCACAGAGTTTCTGAGAGCAACTCAGCTTGGGATGATGTTTTTTTTGAGGTTTGGAGTGACATAGAATTTTGAAAAAGCATCACTTAATAAAAGATAGTTTTCCTTGGAATAGTTCATAACTGTTATTGGTTTTAATGGGATTCCATAGTTGATTTTGATTTTGAAGGAGGCAGCTTTATGGTCGGACCTTACCAGGCAGGATGAAACACCGGGGGGGGGGGGGGTTGCAGCATTCTACCATAGTTGTGAGCACAAGGTCCAGTATGTTGGAATTTGGAATCTCTATTGGGCATATTTACTATTTGGTCATGTTTGTATGTACAAAGTCCAGAAATTTGTACCTGCAGATTTGATGCTGTGTAGTATTCCCAGTCTATAGAGGAGTATTTAAATCTCCTATAAGTCGGGTATTAGGTTGGATGGTAAGTGTATCCATTAGATCCAAGTATACATTGTGACCTTCTTGGGACATGGAGGGTGACCTGCAGCTGGCTAGGACATGATACATGGTTTTGTCTATTATGATCTACATGTACAGGGATTCCAGCATGTCATCCTGTCTGACCACCCTAGAGGTACACTTGTTACTGATGTCTATTGAGACACCTCAACCTTTAGCCCTTTTATGTGCAACTACTGGGTGTAAAAGTGTGGAAGGCACTGAAAACTTGCACTGCCAGGTTACTGTCTATCACTTAAAACCATGTATCGGTAACTGCACAGATGTCAATATTCCCAGATGTGAGGAGGGCTTGGACGGAATGTATTTTTTTTTTTTTATTTAGGCATATGGCATTGAGCAGTAACACTTTTAGTTTCATGTGAGTTGATTTTGCTATGTCGGTAGGGCTGTCAATTTTACATTGCCTAAAAAGACACTATGGGGGTAGACAAAGCTTTAGTCAGTATTTGAAATCATAGAGGTGAAAGGTGCAGAGAATCCTTGGTAAAGCAATGTGATCCATTCACTATGGTTTCTCAAGCTGACAAATATTGGATCCCCTTAGAATTATTCCAGAAAGACAGCCAGTTGTTGAAATCAATCATTTTTTGCTCATGCTGTGGCATCATCCTCGATGACGATAATATGCTGCTCAGTGCTAGGCTCATACCAGCCTGACGGATGTAGTCTGAGAGCTTCATAATGTCTTTCTTCATATAGTTCATGGAGGTACATCTCAGGTCATTTACATCTACATGGACAATGATGGAATCACATTGGTACCTGTGGTGTATTGACTTGAAGGCATATGTGATTTGGCAGATCCTGACTTCACTAACGGTTCTCTTCTCCTTGTTCAACCTGGTTAGAGGGGCATCAGTACATCTTACTTTAGAGTCCCATATAATTAGAGTCTTGGGAAGTCTGCTTGCTTACCTCAGAGGTATACTGATTGGGGCTCCACTGTGAGTGGCAGTATCTTTAGTGATAGGTGCTGTTTTTTCTGAGTGACTTTGGGGGTGCTGAGGCCTAGCTTTCACAGCGGATGGTCTAGTTGATCTTTGTTGTTTAGGAAGATTGCTTTTAAGTACCTCAACCTACATTAGCCTATATGTGCATTGTGTGCTACTTGAGGCAAGAGTTGTGTGTGTGGTTTTGATAACCTGATGTGTGCTTTTTATGAAAGAGTTTAGCCTCCAGTATCATTGTGTAAGCACACTGCTTGCATACTGTGTCTGTTTTTTTAATGATTAAGTGGTTGTGAGTAAATATTACACAAGTATTACAGTGGCTCAGGATGCCCATAACTACCAATCTGGCTACAGAGAAGTTAGAAATTGCATATCCGTCATGTCCTGTCCTTTGATTGGTGGTGTATTGTGGTTAGAAGACTCTTAAGGGTGCTTTGTTTGTGCAAACTAATAATGGTACTTTATTGGGGCAAATTATGCTAGATAGTACTAAATTGTACTAAATATATAGGTATTGCCACTCAACTCCCAACTAGCAAAGCTAAGCTTGTTGGTGCACAAGGTATTTGCTCTATATTACATCTTTATGGGATACAGTTTCATGGACTGTTCTACATGGAAACATGCTTTCTAGGTACTTGTTACTATACAAGGCACTGCTAACCCAAACAAATGTTCAAAATGTATAGCAGCACAGAAAAAAAACAGAATACTAACTAATGAGCCCTCTGGCCAATAGAATAACTAAACTATGAGTCTGTTTGTGCATTTCCCAACTCATTTAACAAGAAGATATGAAAATGGGAACAATAGGTATATTGAGTTGTCCATAACTACTATCAATGTCTTTGATTCTAACAAGAGGGATGTGGAAAAACAAGACAACACTGGAAGACTAACTAAAACAACATGAGAACCTAAACGTAGTGCAAAAATGCCTTGAAAAATCTAAAAATAAGTAAACTGTTGGGGAGACAAAATAGGAACATCAAAAGATGTCATGTCAAATGAAAATATCAGTACATAGAGAGAAAATGTAGGAAGGAAAACTTGTAGAATGCCTTTTTTTGTGGTACAAAATGTAAAACTACCACTCCTTTTCCTTAAGACACTTCAAGGCCACATATGGAGTAATGCATGATATCTCACCAATGAAATAGCATATACAAAATAAAGACAATTAAGAGGAAGTATAGAAAATGTTGCATAGCCTACATTAAAATAGCTTAACATTTAAAGTTTTATGGAATGAATGCAGACGGTAAAAATAAGACTCTCAAAAGTCCCTCAAGGCATCCAATTGATATTGTACCTTGCAAACTGTAAAAGAACAAGGAATGCTAGAAAAATATTAGACAAGCAGATTCAATTTGGGGGTGCAAGTACTTTTGATGGATGAAGTATTATTTTACAGAAAGGGTCGTAGATACTTTTTATAAACACTTTTATATGTAGATCTGTTAAGCACTGCTTTTAGACTGCTTTTATTGTGCATACACTTCTTATACATTTGCATGCTTTTAATGCACATTTGCTTGGTATATGAATGTAACAAATTGCTGAAGCACTAATGTTTCATGGTTTCCAACTGTTTTAAAAGTATGAAACTACATACTTTTGAGAATGCTCCTAAACAGAGCTTTTACTCTCTGAATTTACTTTTGCAAGAAATGCTGCTAACACGCCTTCATTGTGATTGCATTACTAATTAAGGCGAGGGTGTGTTGTATAAAAACCTGACTCTGATACTACATTTTACTTTTGCCTCTAATGAAGCTGTAGTTTTAACCACAGCGAAAACGCTTGTTTTAATAATAAAGTGCGTTAAGGTTTTTTCTGTCTTCAGTGTGGCTTTATACGTGTAAGTGGATTCCATTTAAAGTGTTGCAGCTTGTACAGCAAACAGCTTCCACAACAAGGACTTTAACATTTTTTTGGGCTTCACGGTGCTTGTCTGGACTGCTTTTGTGTATTTTACTGGTTTCCGTTTGTTTGCTTTAACAGTATGTCTTCTGGCAGCCCTGACAGCCCGACTAGTCCACGATTTTTCGCATCCAACAACGTAACAGTGGATGAAAGTAATGATCTCACCAGTTTAATACGTGCATTAAACAAAAGAATGGATTCTTTTGTCAGCAAACTTGATGCTTTGGACCAGCGCGTCAATTTTACCACACAACAAGTCGTCGGATCACACTATCTACACCCAGCCTTACCTGCTAGAGGATTACAAAGAGGAGCAACGGGAACTCCTTCTGACACTAATTCTTTGCTGAACCTGGATTCCATACCTCCAGGTCAACCTGTCCGTAATGAGGACATTACTGAACCACCGAATGGTGTTCATTCCTTAAGGGACATTTTAACTGGTAGTCCTTCAGCATCAAGGAATGGAGTTTCTTTACCAATGCCACCAGGGCATATTGGTGTTCCGAACTTTGGGATTTGGATTCAAAATACAGACAACTTGAGGTTTGGTACACCTCTGGAACAAACGGCTATGGGGCTATCTAACTCAACGGTAAGTGAGAATACAATAACAGACAGTCTAAAAGACTTTGATAATAAACTACTGAAGCTGAAAAAGCTTCAATTAGAGACAGTTTATTTTCAACAATGTATCTCAAAGAAAATCATTCCAAAAGGCTTGCGGTCTTCTTTTAACCCTACTGGAATTTTTAAAAATAATGGTTTCTGTGCTGACTTAAGGACATTGTTTGACAAACAAGGAATTGAGCTTATGGAATTAATCTCTAAACATTACAACATACATATTACGAGATTAATTGAAGAAGTCAACCAACTGGACAGTTCCTTAAAACAAAACCTGCACTTTGATGGATATAAATACGACTATTCTCGTATTTTTTCTAGTATTGACAGTTTAATGGATAAGTTAAAAGTGAACAAAAATAAAAAACTGGCAAGGGACAGGCTGAGCTATTCTAATGGAACAGCTTACCCTAAACTAATGGCTTCAACTAACATCCAAGTTGACAGTACCATTACAGAAACTGGGAATGAAAATAATGAGGCAAGCCTAAGTGGAGGTGATGACTGGGATGAAACAGGAACGAACTCTAACTCAGGTGCACCTCCACGTGGCAACTACGTGAAAGTGCACAACACCAGGAGTGGGCAACAACACAATCAACAAAGGCATGAAAATCAGGAAAGGCATTTTTTAGGGAACCCGAAACAGCGCCCTTACTACAACAAGAACTGGTCCAGACGATAGTAATGGATGACTTTACTCCCAATTCAATGCCTAACACCAACAACAACATGTTAGGTGACTTAAGTATCCTAACGAATGAAAAAGGTGACTTTAAAATCTATAATTTTTCTAGCTTTTACG
The DNA here is from genome assembly GCF_019279795.1 of Protopterus annectens. Taxonomy (NCBI): domain Eukaryota; kingdom Metazoa; phylum Chordata; order Ceratodontiformes; family Protopteridae; genus Protopterus; species Protopterus annectens. The sequence continues at coordinate 192,598,765 of NC_056741.1, read as the reverse complement.
TGTCTCCACCCCTGATAGAACTACTAGCATTCGGGAACACTTTTGTTCCTACAACTAAATGTAACCTTGTTAAGACGATTGATTTGAAATGCTTTGTCAGGAAACTGAATTTGCATGTAATGTTTAACAATGATGTTACTAATATGAATACTAATTTGAAATTAGCTAGTACTTATAACCCCCCACTACACAATATTTTAACACTTTTTGAAAAAACTTGTGAATTGGACCTCAGACAAATGGTCACTTTCCCACATACTAAAAATGACCGTTTAGACTATAACATCACAGAAGAACAACTACAAGGCTTGGAAAATTTATGTAAAGCACCGGTCAGGGTAGTAAAACCTGACAAAGGAGGTGGGCTTGTAATCTTTGACAACTTTTTATATATTAGTAAAATGGAAACTGTCCTTGACAGTCCAGCTTATAGTTCATTGTCACTGAATGAGATGAACATGTCAATTTCTAGGACTAGGGTTTTTTTAAGGGACCTATTTATTAGTGGGTGCATTGACATTGACACCTACAATTATATTGACATCACAATGCCTAGGACACCAGTAATTTTTGCTATACCAAAAATTCATAAAAACTTGGTTAATCCACCAATCCGGGCATTGATTGATAGTCGAGTCTCTTTTACATACCCCAGTGCCCAACTTGTAGAAATTATCCTGAGCAAATACATTAAGAAAATATCACACATTTGCAAGGACTCATGGACATTTTTAAAAAAGATAAGTGAAATTGACTATAGCGACTCATTGAACTTCCTTACTATTGACGTCATAGATCGATACACGTCTATACCTCACCTGGAGGCTATTGAATGGATTTCACTAATGCTAGATCATATGGGAGCACCCAAAAATGAAATTGACTTAGTATCCCAACTCTTAGATATCATACTTACGTCTAACTTTTTCATTTTTAATGGGAAATATTATCTCCAGAAACAAGGCGTAGCTATGGGGTCCCCATGTGGTGCTACAGTAGCTAACCTATTCATGGCCTACTGGGAGGTTGATAATATTCTTAAGGATGTTAATACAATGAACCGCATTAAGTTCTACACAAGATACCTGGATGATATTTTCATCCTTTTTGATGGCGATGAGACACTAGCAAATGAATTTGTTTCTTCCATTAACAACACAACTGAATTTTTAAAATTTACATCAAAATTCTCAGAGCTAAGCACTGACTACCTTGATGTTCACTTGTATAAAGAAGTTAACAATTGTGAATATTCTTCAAAGATATACAGAAAACCAACTTACTGCAACTCCTTTTTACATTACAACAGCTGCCACCCATTCAAGCAAAAGAAGGCTATCATAAAGGGACAGCTAACTCAAGCAGCCAGGATGTGCAGTAATGAGACACTATTCCAAGAAGTATGTAAACTCTTGGAAGTAATGTTCACTAACAGAGGATACCCAAATACTTTATTTGAAGAAATACTGGATGAGATCAACAATAAAAGAAGGGAAGGCCAACTTCTACCCTTACTTCCACATAAAATTTTAAGTGGACAAGAGAAGGACTTAGAAGTTAATCCGAGGGTTGGGGAGAATATATCCTTTCTTAGGGCAACCTCCAACACTGAGATAACAGGGACCTCGTTTGTAAATAGTTTCATCACAAACTACAGTATTGACTCGAGGAAGATTCAAATTATACTTTATAAAAATTGGTACTATATAACAAATAATGAGGAACTCATGGACAAGTTAGGCACAAAACCTCTGATAGCATATAGGAGAGGCAATAATTTGAAAACTTTGCTAGAAAGAAGTAATCAGACGGAGCTAATGACTAGAACAAAAGGCTGTTTTCAGTGTGGGGCATGTAACTATTGCCATCTTGTGAAGGCTTCCAATTCCTTTGTAATACGTAACAAAAAGTACCACATTACACATAAACTTAACTGTGATTCTAGATCCATAGTTTATTTATCTAAGTGTAACTGCTGTGAAGCATTTTATATAAGCAAGTCTGACCGGAGACTACGGGACAGGCTGTACCAACATGATTATGCCATAAGGAAACTAAAAAAAGAAAACGCTCTTGCTAAACATGTAAAGAAACATCAAGGACATAGCTTTCATTTCATTGCAATTGACCAGGTTAAGAAAACAGAAAGAGGGGGCCCAGTACCCCTCTTTTTGGAGAATAAGGAGCTAGAATGACAAATATTACTAGACTCATTTTCGTACCCAGATTTGAATGAACACTGCAACATAGCTTGTGTCCTGAAAATGAGGAGTTATAAAAGATAACTCCTTTACCTTTGCCTTACTCCATTTTCCACTTCATTTTATTTTACTTTAATAGTAATTTGTAGTATATACATTTTTTACTACTTTTAAGATTCATACTTAGCAAGGCTTCTAACTATAGTTGTCGGTAGAGATCTCACTAGATACTTTTTACAAACACTTTTATATGTAGATCTGTTAAGCACTGCTTTTAGACTGCTTTTATTGTGCATACACTTCTTATACATTTGCATGCTTTTAATGCACATTTGCTTGGTATATGAATGTAACAAATTGCTAAAGCACTAATGTTTCATGGTTTCCAACTGTTTTAAAAGTATGAAACTACATACTTTTGAGAATGCTCCTAAACAGAGCTTTTACTCTCTGAATTTACTTTTGCAAGAAATGCTGCTAACACGCCTTCATTGTGATTGCATTACTAATTAAGGCGTGGGTGCGTTGTATAAAAACCTGACTCTGATACTGCATTTTACTTTTGCCTCTGATGAAACTGTAGTTTTAACCACAGCGAAAACGCTTGTTTATATAATAAAGTGCGTTAAGGTTTTTTCTGACTTCAGTGTGGCTTTATACGTGTAAGTGGATTCCATTTAAAGTGTTGCAGCTTGTACAGCAAACAGCTTCCACAACAAGGACTTTAACATTTTTTTGGGCTTCATGGTGCTTGTCTGGACTGCTTTTGTGTATTTTACTGGTTTCCGTTTGTTTGCTTTAACAGAATCTAAATTTTCATAAACCACCAAATTATAACGTTCTCTCTCAACTAAAAAACTCCTGCATCTCTAACCTGCTTACTATAAATGATGCACAGCCCATTACCATTAAGGCCTTACTTCCTAGACTAGAATATGGGCTTTCCATCACTTCACTTTACTCCTCTCAAAGGAGCACACAGCATCAATTTGCTGAAAATAAATTATCCAAGTTATCCATCTGTAAGTACAACAAATATCATTTTATCACTTTGTAAAAGATTAAATGGTTACCCGAGTGCAAAAAACTAATTGCTTATTAACACTCTAATGTTTAAACTCTTACACAAAAAAATACTTCCCTCCTTTTCTCAACCAAATATCCATAACATTTTTTACTTATTTCTCTAAAGGACTGAACACTCTTCTACTAAAAAGGCATTTCTTTTGCCTTTGCTATTTGTGAAAGATCCTTCTTAACAAAAATCTCCTCCCTACCAGAAGATATAAAAAAATCAACAAGCCTCTCACTTTCAAGAACCCCCTTTACTCCAATCTCAATATGGGAAACAGACCTATCTGTCTATCTATCTATCTATCTATCTATCTATCTATCTATCTATCTATCTATAAATCTACATCTATAAATCTACATCTTTCTCTACCTGTATATGAAATTTACATTTTAGTAAGTATCATTATGGTTGTTAATTGTTTCATGCTAGGACTACCATGTATGCATTTCTTCTACCGGTGCATCTGGGTAACCTACAAGCAGATGAAGATTGATCTCTTGAACTTTAGCTGCCTGAAGTTCAAAATGACAGTGATCAGAGTTCCTCCACAGGAAATTGTTGTAAGTTATAACAGCAGTGATGCCCTTTGAGTTCCTGTAGCTGTGGAATTGGCATAGATAAGTTTTGGGGGGTTAGGGGACTTAAAAAGTATTTTTTAGCTAATTTCTCTGAGTGTGAATGCAGTGCAGAAATTCTAATCCTTGGTGCATTGACCTTCAACTACTTATAATGGATGCAGTGCCTCCCAGCTAAAAATATACCCCCCACACACACATAGGTAAACCATTAGATATCTGGAATCATGACTGATAAGGCCCTGGATTGCTTACCACTTATTGCATATCTTTTTAAAAAAAATGATAGTTACTATTTTAAAATTATTAAAATTTTGAATTTTTATTACCTTGTTAATGGCATCTGGTTGAATCATAGCAGCAATGTGAACATATATTATATGCACACACTGGTACCAAATATGTTGATTTCCATACTGGAAGTGATCACCAGGACTTCAAAAGACCAAAGATTTCTATGTTGTTTGTAACTATTTTTCCAAATACTCCTTCCCTCTGCTTGAATGTTGTATCATACACCATATCTCTGACTATTCTAAAAAGATGCCTGATATCACCATAGGCCAGAAATAAAAATTGCATGATAAAGCATGTATGAATATCCAAGTATAACAAAAGTTGGAATTACTCACATAACTTGAGTTCCCAGTTTAGACTCTGAAATGTGTCCTGTAAGGAGCATTCCATTTTTAAGTATTTTGACTGTGTATTTAGTTCCTGCTGCATGTTTGATTGCTACCACTGGATACTTCAGCTGTCCTTTAAATACTTCAGACCATGCCTATATTATGCAAGTAACCCGTATCATCTTTGCACCAGTGATAAATTATTTAATAATTAATCATGATCTCTGCAAATCCCTCTTACATTACTCTGGTTTACATTACTGGAACAGCCATTAATGGTTGCTAATAACACAATTTTATTATTATTATTTCTAAAGCTATTTTCTGAACATGTCAGTGCAAAGACATTATTTAGCTTGGTACTAACATTATTTGGATAAGTTAGGTGTAGTTTTACTCACAATGCTAAACAAGATGAACAGTTGTAACAAATAATAATTATAATAATAATAATGATAGAAATAGCCTTGAAGATGAAGCCAGTCACTCTCATTCAGAACCTAGAAATTAATCTTCCCAGAACTGCGAATTATAACAGCAGTCCTCAAACACCAGGCCACGGAGCACTTGGTACTGGGCCGTCAGGTAAGTAAATGAATGCCTGTATGAGTGTGTTTATGTGTCTGTCTGCATGTATGAGTGAATCCGTGCATGAAAGCAAAATAATCTGTGTGTGTGTGTGTGTGTGTGTGTGTGTGTGTGTGTGTGTGTGTGTGTGTGTGTGTGCGTGTGTGTGCGTGTGTGTGCGTGTGTGTGTGTGTGTGTGTGTGTGTGTGATTGTAAGAGTGATAGTAATATGTAAATGAATGCAGGTATGAATGAAGAAGTGACTATGTGTGAGTGTATGTGTGAAATCGGGTGAGTGAAAGCAATGAATGAATGAATGCGTAAGTGGGTGTGTGACATGTGGGTATGACAGACAGTGAGAGCGAAGTATGAATGAATGTGTAAGTGGGTGTGCAGTATGTGGGCGTGGCAGGCAGTGAGAGTGATGTATGGATGAATGCATAAGTGGGTGTGTGGCATGTGGGTGTGACAGACAGAGCGATGTTTGAATGAATGCATGTATGAATGAGGAAGTGAGTGTGTGTGTGTATGTGTGTGATCAGGAGAGTGAGAGCGATTTATGAATGAATGCAGGTATGAATGAAGAAGTGACTGTGTGTATGTGTGAGATTGAGAGAGTGAGAGTGATGTAAGAATGAATGCAGGTATGAATGAGGAAGTGATTGAGTGTGTGTGTGTGTGTGTGTGTGTGTGTGTGTGTGTGTGTGTGTGTGTGTGTGTGTGTGTGTGTGTGAGAGTGGGAGAGTGAGAGCAATGTATGAATGAAAGCGAAAGTGGGTGTGTGGTGTGTGGGTGTAACAGTGAGAGCAATGTATGAATGAATGGGTAAGTGGGTGTGTGGCATGTGGGTGTGACAAAGCGATGTGTGAATGAATGCAGGTATGAATGAGGGAGTGACTGTGTGTGAGAGATCGGAAAAGAGTGAGAGCGATGTGTGTGAGTGAATGCGTGTGTGTGTGTGTGTGTGTGTGTGTGTGTGTGTGTGTGTGTGTGTGTGTGTGTGTGTGTGTGTGTGTGAGTGTGTGTGTATGTGTGTATGCATGCATGAATGCAAAACAGACTGTGTGTGTGCATATGTGTGTGTGTGTGTGTGTGTGTGTGTGTGTGTGTGTGTGTGTGTGTGTGTGTGTGTGTGTGTGTGTGTGTGTGTGTGGTATAGACGAAAGGTACACAATCCTCATTGCTGCTGCTGCCAACGATCACTATCACTCTTCAGTCTCTCTCTCACTCTCTCTCCCACTCTCTCTCTGTCACACACACAAACACACACAAGCACACATGCACATATGCACACACGAACACACACACACACACACACACACACACACACACACACACACACACACACACACCATACCTCTCAACCTCTTAGTAGTGCAAAAAATCTGGACAAAGCTGAACAGAATGGGGGGACAAATAGGGACAGATTTTTAATATTGCTCTTATAACCATAGAAAGTTGCTAGAATAACAGGATTTGTCTTATCATGCATTTTTCTGAAGGATTTGCGGTCTGAAATACAAATGTATATCATTATTTAGTGACTTCAGTCCTCAGATCATCCGAGTGATTAGCCAGAAAATAACAAAAGTTATGAGGAACAGATGAAAACTCAAAGGGAAAAATCTGTGCATTCTGCGAAAATCTGTAAAGTTGGGAGGTATGAATACCTCTAAGCCTCTTACTTAGATCAAGAAATTTGGACAAAGCAAAAATTAATGGGGGGACAAAGGCCCAAAATAGAGAGATTTTAAGTACTGCTCTTACAAACTTTGAAAGTTGATAGAAATACAGGTTTTGCATTAACATGCATTTTCAGAAGGGTATGAAGTATAAAACTCAACTTTCTGTCATTATTTTCTGACTTTAGCCTCAATGATCTGCCAGTAATTTGCCAGAAAACAACAATTTTATGAGAAAAAGACCAAAAATATAAGGCAAAAATCTGTACCTTTGTGAAAATCTGTACAGTTGAGAGGTATGCTGGACTGAGACAAATAATAGGGACATATTTTAAATATTGCTCTTATAAACATAAAGTCAGTAAGGTTGCCATTAGTTTTACTTACCTCTCAACAATAGTAGATTAATGTTATGCTGTTAAGCAGAATGTACACTTTTTTTGGTAATTATTGCCAACTGTCTTTTTATTGTACTCTGGAGCTTTTCTCCCCAGGTCTGGCCTCCTCAGTAAACAAATGTCAAATAAATAAATATCTACTTTATTATGTGAACCACAAGATGGCCGGTCCATAGAAAATTGTCTTACATTGATACCGGTCCTTGGTGCAAAAAAGCTGGAGACCACTAAGTTAGAGCAGATAATGTACTTAGTGTATTACAATGACTATTTCTTGGGACTCCATACAACACTCCTGTATCTTCTGTGGTTAAACAAGATTGTTTTCTTCATATTCCAGTGTATTCTATCTTTGGTTTATATTTTTTTGAAAAGGAAAAACATTTAAACTTGTTTTTACGGGACTACAATAAATTGTTATAATATTCCAGTCACTGAATTCATAATATTATATCTACAAAATGAGTCACTGTAAGTCACAATCTTTGGAAAACAATAAAAAAGGGTTACTGTCTTTGGCTTCAGAGGCCTTTAAACATGGACAATGTGGGCAAACTTGATAATAGAATCATAGGCATGTACTAGGCTAGTGACAACAAGAGTATTTTTAATCCTAGCCATGCATCCCAAAATTTTGACAGGTTCTGCTACACTTGCCAGTAGCCCGTAGGAGACAGAATGCAAGGGTAAGGCCTTGAGGTGGTCTGCATTGGACATGTTGCTTATGCTGTGTAATAAATTAGATCATATTAAAGCTGTTTGTCATCAGCAATTAAATCTTTTGAAAGGCATGCTTAAACAGCATAATGAAAAAATTACTCTTATAAGAAAAACATTAAATGAGTTTGATGGAAAACTAAATGAAGAAGATGCACAGACTGAATTTTTACTGAAACAAAATAATATTTTAGAAAGAAATGATGATCAGGAAACCAGAGAATGGAGAAACAGCATAAGAATATATGGTGTCCCAGAAAAACTGAAAGGCCCTAATATGGTGCACTTTGTGTCATCCTGGATTCCACGAGTACTAAACCTTCCTGAAACATTTTCCCATGGAAATGAAAGAGCCCATAGCTCTCTTACATCTTGTAAAAAGAAAAATCCTTTATCTATGTCTATTATGGTTCGATTAATTTTAAGCTTAAACAAAGATCTTGTTCTAAAAACAGCTTGGTCAAATGCTCCTATTAGAGTAAAAAAGAAAAAAAAACACTCAATTTGATAATGACTAGTTATCCAGAGATACAGAGACATGCAAACTTTTTATCCCTTTCACCAAAAAATTGAAAAAGAATAGCATTAAAGTTCATCACCTACTCCCAGCAAGACTTAATAATTTTTACAGGATGAAATTAAAATATTTAATTTAATAGATGAAACAGTTATTTTTTTCTAGACTAGTAAAACCATTTCCTTTTCCAAACCTGTGCATTGGTCCTGTATAAATTTGAAGATACGTGCTGATAAATTGTCATGGAAGACAGCTAGTTTAAGAAAAAAAAAGAAAGGACAAATTACTTTTATTTGTATAATGCTGCATTTCTTTTTTCAAATGGATTTCCATCAAATTCTTCATACTGGGCATACCCTTCCATATCACATATATGTACTTGATTTCAGTAGTAGAGAGATTGATTTTGATATTGCTAATTTAATAATGTGCTACTGCTTACTAATTATTTTAAAAAAATGCTTCTTTTCCCTTCATATGTTTAACTCTATAACTTTCAAAAGTGGGTATTTTACTTTAAAAAAATAATTTTACCTGTTATCTCCCTTTGTATTAGCAATAAACCAATTCATGCTCAAGACTTACTTTAAAACAACTTCAAATAATGCTGCCTTAATTTAAGGTCAAGGTTCATTGCTAAGAAATCATGGTATATAGTGCTTGCATGTACAAACATTTTAACATGGTAGTGTCCTGGAGTAGTGTACTTTAGAAAAATGCTTAATATGGTTGTAATATATTTTAAACATAGCAGGGCAACACCAAATTTTCTTTTCAAATGCCTTATGTTACTTCTTGCAGGTGAGATGAATAATCTGTAGGTATACCGTGTGATTGCTCTATGAGTATAGCATTTTTTCTTAATAACAAGTGTGCCATTTTAAGAGAGTCATAGATTATTTCAAATGTGTTTCTAAAAGATGATTTCAGGAGAAAATGGCTTTGTCACAGGGACCGTGGAGTTTGTAGTTTGTTTAGTGTATCCATGCTATCAGTCTTCTAGTAGCAGCACTGGATTTCAAATGAGTTGAGTGTAGGGTGACTCTAGGGCACTTTGATTTTGTTTTTGACTGATGTTGTTTAAGTTGGAGTTTCTTTGTGTTGCCTCATTTCGAAGGTGGTGGGGTGCTCAGTCTTGGGCTAAATCTTGGGCAATGCATGTGTCTTGACAGGAAGTCATCTGTGATTCTTTTGCTACTGTGGATCTGTGGTTTTGAGGATTCATCCAAGTGTACTTCAGATATCTGCATATGTGACAGATGTGTCATTATAACCTTCTGTTTTGGAAGCTCTGCATGGTAGTAATGATTTGATTTTTCATGGTGGTTCATCTGCTGATGGGGAGATGCTGTGATATGTTTGTGTGGTGGGCTGTTAGGCATCACTGTGAATAGCAACGATACGAGTGTAACACATCATACACTAAATGCACTAAACCAGTTCCAAATAATATATTAATTGCATACTTTATTGGTTAGGCGTTTTCGTTATTAATAAGGAAGCAAACAGGCAAGTTTTGTTAATGGTTTTAACTTAGCAGTATTAGCTGCTTAAATGGTGTTGTACTGTCATTTGCTGGCTGTTTTGGAAGATGCTGCCTGCATTTGTTGTTCCTTAGGTTTATGTAATAAATTAAATATTATTATTATTAACACTAATGCAAACAGATGGAGTGGTATTGTTATTTTAGATAGTGAATTCTATCATAGTAATTTAAAAATGCAGTTATTGGGTCCTGTATGCTACAAGTCTTCTAGTTAAGCTTACTGATACAACTGTGTAGTCTTCTTGGTAACTTTATTCACAAAAAGGAATGCTTTTTTAAGGAAAACTTTTCTTTCATGCAGTTGTCCTTCTGAATGATTTACAAGTGGAAGCAGACTGATGGTTATGTACATTTGATACTGAAATTTTATATACAAATATTTAATGTGCTAAGTCCATCTTGAAAATTCATTGTTCATTTTTCAGAATATAGTGTAAGTGATCAGACAGTATGATTTTTATATACCACTGATTTTTATATAAGGAGTTTTCGTTAAATAAACACAACTTTTGACTAATTTTTAAAATGACAAATGCCTTCATAAGAGCAGATCAATTATAATCATACAATGAGTATAAAAAACAGATGAAAAAAGTCCATGGAAAGGCACCTGTGCAACCAGCAATGAAGAGTTTAATAAAAGTAATCACTTTTCATCCTACTCACTGGTAGGACTTTTTCAGATCTGTGACAGTGACAATTCTATTCATCACTGTATTGACATAAAAAATTACAATGGCTTGAATTTCCCTACTACCTACTACTCCTTCAGTTCACAACCACACATAAATTTATTTATAAACAACATGACTGCCCTGCCCTTAGCCCCCTATTTACCCCTTATAGCCTCATTAGGCCTCTGTGATCTGAACATCAACATTTTCTTCAAGTTTATAAACCCAAATTACCTTCAGGTGAGTTATTATACTCTTGGAATATTGCCAGGATATTGAATAACCTACTTAAATTTATCTGCTAAGGACAAAGCCCTTCTAACTTCAGAAATGCACTGTACAATCATCTCCACTCAAACTGGAAATGTAATTGTTCAGTTGCTTCGTCTGCCATGACCTAATTCTGCCAACCAAACCTTAAACTGTTCTTTCCCAATTCTTTTAAACTTTTAACTACTTAATTATTCCTCTTACTGTCTCCAAACTCCCTAACTACCTTTCAGCCTTTTCTCTCTCTTCTTCCAAATCCCTTCTACTATTTTTTCTTTCTCTTTATTCTACTGTCCATCCTACATACTTTTCCCTTCCCTCCTCTTCATTTTTCATATTTTCTCTCCAATTGCTCTCTCCCCACTATTTATAAGTACTCTTCTAATGTCTTTCTATCTACACATTGTATTATTGTTTATTATTTGTAACATCTGAATTCTCATGAATTCATTGATGCTTTAACTGTTTAAAATTTGAACAATTTTGTTTTGCCTAGTATTATCATGCTATGTTTCTATTCTCTGTACTATGAATATGTTTTATCTTTGCAGATAGTATAATGTGTTATTCAGTTTAGTTTGTTTTCTATAAATTTTGATAATTTCTTTATGCAATTTTCTTGATCCTCTGTAATTCATTTGTATGTTGTTCTAAAACTTTTTGTAAGGCTTATTACACTGGAGCATTTATCCCCAGACCTCCAGTGAAAATGGGCCCATTTTGGCCTAGTGGACTTTCCTAGTAAACAAATGTAAACAAATAAATAAATAAAATAAATAAATAAGAATTACTATATATGGTATGTTCTAGGGTACTTAAGGATATATTTGATTTATTGAATTTAAAATGATATTATTCATGTTCTCTTACATTTTGAACGTCATATATAATAAATAAATATTTTGAAAACTAGTTTCTATTAATATTTAATAGCTCATCAAATCACGTCATCTAAATGATAGTTGCATACATTTTGAAATATATCTAAAAATAGTCATATAAGAACCATTTAAAAATGTATTACATATTATACAAAACAAGGGGGATGTTGAAATGAAAGAAGGAAATAGGAAAAAAGGGGAAGTTATGTAATGTGGAGAAAATATGTCTGTTTACCTATCTAAAGTAATGTTAATAATGCTCTCATTTACTTAAATTTCTATTAATAATTACTTCAAGAATGTCTACTCAAAGTGCAATTATAATTATAATTAAATGAAATAGTGACTCTTACAACAACGTTTCTATAATTATTTTTTTATTTATTTATTTTAATAGATTTTTGGTTTTTAATAATTTCAAGCAACACTATTCAATTTTTTTTATCTACAGTCAATAGGAACTTAATTCCCTATAGATTGTTTAATAGACCTGGTAGAAGATGAGTTAGAAGGATTAGTCAGTTTAGTTTCTAAACCTGATGACAGCACAGTGGTAGCATTGTCACCTCACACAAGAGGTTCTCCAGTTCGATTCTCAGCTGAGGTGTTTTCTGTGTGGAATCTGCATGTCCTCCCTGCATTCATGTGGGTTTTCTCCCATGTTACAAAGACATGCATCGGCAGTGTTTCTCCCAGGACCTCCACTGAAAATTGGCTTCATTCTATGTTACACTTTCCCTGTAAACAAATGTTATATAAATAAAATAAACTTCTTGTGTCCATGAGAGGGATAGTTAGATTGGTTTTCAAAACAATAATTAAGTTAATACAATTTCCTTTTGTTGGTAACTACTATTCAGCCATACTATTTTTTAAACAATCTATCTTATTTATTTCATTGAGTCATTGAATTAAAATAAATTCTTATTAGCATGTTTATAACTTTTAAAAATAAATATGAATTTATAGCTAATTGCAAAAATCACACATTGAAAATGTCTTCTGCTTCATGATAATGGAATTAGCAGTGTCAATAAAAGAAGATCACTGCACAGACATTTAAAACTGAATAACCCTGATATTGTTTTCTTACAAGAAATGCATATAATAGGAAAATATAAAGTTTATCTAACTAACAATGGTTATAAACTAATTACATGCTCTTCATTTAAAAACAAGAAAAGAGGACTAGGGATTCTTTGCAAAAAAAAACTATCAATGCCAAATATGAATCTGCTATTTAAATTTAAAAGGTATGCAAACATTAATTGTCTTAAAATATAACTAAAGATTATATATACACTAGAAAATGTTTGCTGGATATCAGGTTTAGGAGTCAAAACAGCTAAGGAATATATGGAAATCGTTTTATTTAATTTTAGAGATAATATTATTTTAGCAGATGTTTTTAATTGTATTATATATAAGGTAGATATGAGTATATTAAATACCTTTTAAGTTACTCCTTCAGCTAAAGCTTTTAATGAATCGATTAATAATGCTAATCTTATGGATGCTATTGCAAATACTGATAAAGATTCCCTTTTTTACTCACTATACTTTTTTTCATAGTACTCAGCCAAAGGAAGATATAATTTTAACTTAACCAAAAAACAGTAGAAGGATGCTCCAATTTAGCTCACTCAGCAAAATACAACTAAAAACAAAAGATAAGCGACCTCATAAATAAATAAATTGTTTAGTCAAGTTTTACGGTGTGGAGCATCGCTTATCTTTGGTTTTTATAATTTTAACTTATTCAGATTTACAGTATAAAATTAAAGCAATATGGTTATCTGTTGCCCTTTTCTGACCCTAATGCCATGTATATATTGATCAAGAAATTAATAATAAATTACTAATTTATTATCAAATACCTGCTTATTTAATTAATCAATCTGATTTCAAAAATTGGATAATAAAATAAATGTCAGAAAACATGGATTTAAATAATAATTTAGTTAATGATATATTATCAGATTCTTTTAAAATTCATATTTATTCAAAAAATAAGCACTTCTGTAAAATAAAATAAAAAAGGGATGAAAATCTAAAATATTTACAAATTTGTACAGAGTAAAAGGGTGACAAAAGTAAGCATAAATTAATTGAAAATTACAAAAAACATATCAACAGATATTAATTCATAATCTGAATTAGCTCTTGAAAAATAAAACTGAGTTTATATGCAAATACGCCTAAGGTTCTTCATCAACTTACTAACAGAGCTAAATTAGTTAGAAAAATAAATCAAATTACCTCTTTAATAATAATTAATGATCAAAAATCTGATACTGAAAATATCTGAAATATTTTAACAATCACTTTAAAGAGCTAAATATTGAAAATAGTTTGATGATAATTTATTTATTTTTTTTGAAAAATAATATGAAACTAACCTACAAGAAGAAAATGTTGATAATCTGATGATAAAGATTTCTATTAAACAAATAAAGAAATTAAGGAGTAACTAAAAAAAACTAAAACAGAATAAGGCTGCAAAATATGATGGTATTATTTCAAAAATGTATAAACTTTTACAGTAAAATATGTTGTGATTATTTTGTAAAATTTTAATTTAGTTTCAAACTGGTTTTGAAATTTCTTCCTCAGGGTGATGCTGTTTAACATCACAAATTTATAAACAAGATACAGATTTTGAAAGATGTGCTTCTTGTCAACCAATTTCATCATTAAATACAGATTTCAAGATATTTATATCTATTTTAACCAAAATGCTTAAAATGTTTGCTAAAGATCTAATAAATAATAATCAGACAGGTTTTATCCTTCATAGAAAGATTTATGATAATATAAAACATATCTGTTATAGAATATGCTAATCAAGTATTATAAGCCTGAATTTAGAGAAAGCATTTAATACTATTAAATGGAAATAATTTTTCAAGTGTTTGGAGTTTTATGGCTTTCCAAATGAATTTCTTAATTTACTATGAAATAGACTCTCTCTCTCTCTCTCTCTATATATATATATATATATATATGTATATATATATATATATACACACACACACACACACATATATATATATATATATATATATATATATATATATATATATATATATATATATATATATATATCTGTGTGTGTGTGTGTCTCCCTATATATATATATATATATATATATATATATATATATATATATATATATATATATGAGACACATATATAGAAAGATAGATAGATATAGATATTGAAATAAACATAGATATATAAAGTCTCGACAAGAATACACTTTTTATCTTCATTTTTATTTAACTTTAGTATTGAATCTTTTGCAGAAATTATAAGAAATATTGAAAGTTATAACATTACCAGCTCAAATTCTTCAAAAATACAACTAGCTGATGATGATAGTATGTCAACTACTGGAGATTTAAATAGTTCTATAGAAGAAGTTTTAAATTCTATTACTTTTTTTGAAAATATATCAAAAATGAAATTTAATAAATTCAAGTTTTGCAAAAGAAATGATAAAATATTTAGGAATCTATTTATAAGTCAATTTATTTCAAATTATAAATGATAATTATACTATTATTATAGAATATATTGAAAACTTAATAAATTACTGGAATACATATTTCTTTATTTTTGAAGATAGGTTAATGTTAATAAACATGATACTTCTTCCTAAGATTCTTTATATTATTCAATTAATAGTTTTTATTTTTGATAAAATTATTAATAATTTAAATAAACCTTTATTGACATTTTTGTTGTATCCTATAAAACAAAGAACTTCATTATCTAATCATAGTAGAATGAGGAAAGAAGGTAGTTTGGATTTCCACATATTGAAAACTATATGCATTCTGTAGTTATACAAACTATTCTAAACTGGTTTAGAACTACATTAAAAACTCATTTGTATCCATTAGTGAAAATTCTCAACTGAAACCTGCTCCAGAAACTTTTACTATTATTAATAAATTATTATTATTATTATTATTATTATTATTATTATTATTATTATTATTATTTGAAAACCTTAATGCTGAATTCAGGTTTTATTTCATTATTAAGAAGGACAAGAAAAATATTTTTTATGCTGTAATCAAAGGTAGTTTGTGGGGTGGATGAGAGGTAGAGGGTAGATGGAGTGGGAGAAGTTAGAGGGGAGAGTTACAAGGGCATAGTCAGTATGTTTTTAGGTGCACTTTAAGTAAAGCTTTGAAGTGGGTGCATGATGGTAGAGAGGTTATTGTGGGAGGGAGGGTGTTCCATAATTTGGCTATAGCGCTGGATAACAGTGCTTCTCCAGCAGTGTTATTGGCTCTAGTAACCTGTAATTGATTTTTCTTGCTGGATCATAGTGGCCTAGTGGTGAGATAGGGTTGGAGTAGATACTGGAGTGATGGGACCTTTAGAGGATGGTTAACCAGTATGTGGGTGAGTGCGAGTTGATACTATTGAAGGAGGTGAGGGAGTTCTAGCCAGCCTAGTTCAATAAGTGAGAGACAGTGGTGACTGTGGTATGATGCTCTGGTGATGAATTTGGTTATTTTGTTGTAGCAGGTCACGAGTTTATTTAAATTGCATTGCCTTAGGTTGGTATATATTGGAGAGGCATAAAGTAGGGTGGACATAAGGTGCGAATTTGCAACTGAAAACTTGCTGCTTTGGTGAGCAGTTGCTTATTTCTATATTAGGCTCCTAGTTTTTGGTGGACTTTGTTTATGGTCATGGATATGTGAATGTCAAATTTGAGATTGTTGTCTATTTTGACTCCTAGCAATTTGGTGTGATCTGTTGGGTGGATAGTGGTGTTGTCTTTTGCTGTGATGTTAAAGTCAGAGTTGTTTTGAGTATGGTTGGTGGGTTTGAAGATGAGGAGTTTAGTTTTGTTTGGGTTGAGTATTAACTGGGCATCGGATAGCCAAATTTCAACAGGGAAAAGGCATCCTGTGTGACCTTTTGCAGTTTGGATAGGGACTGGGCTGAGCAGATGATGGTTGAGTCATCTACATATGGTATGAGCATGCCATGTTTAGTGGCAGAGGCTAGATTATTTGTGAAAATAGAGAAGAGTAGGGTTCCAAGGATGGATTCTTGGGGAACACCAATAGAGACAGGTAGTTGGGGAGATATGTCATTTTGCCATACAGCAGATTGCTGGCAGTCAGACAGGTAACTCTGAAACCAGTTGGTGCCTGAATGAGAAAAGGATAGGTTATTGAGTACAGAGAGGAGTTGTTTGTGTGGAACCATGTCAAATGCTTTAGATAGGTCTAGGAAAGTAGCAGAGGAGAGATGGCCATTGTTTTTATGGTGAAGGATAGTGTTAGTAAAAGAGAGTAAGACAGTGGTGGTGCTATGGTTTGGTTGGAAACCATGTTGAGTATTAGAAAGGAGGTTGTTAGTAAGGAGGTAGTCTGAGATTTGAGAGTGAATGCATCTCTGTAGTATTTTGGAGAGTGGAGATAGAATCGATATGGGTTGGTAGTTAGTTAGTTCTGTGGAGGGGCCGCCTTTATGAAGGGGAATGATGTGTGATATTTTCCATAGTGTAGGGACATAGCATTCTGACAGAGATCGGTTAATCAAGATGGATACTGGGTAGGCTAGGGCGTCAGCTGCAATTTGTAGGAATTCAATTGGGAGGTTGTCTACTGTTAATTTTGTGGGTTTAAGTTTAGTTAAGAGTTTTCTTATGTTGGATAAAGGAATGGGAGAAAATGAGAAGAGTGTGGTGAGATTACTGGGTGAACGTGTGTGGTGTAGGGGAGGAGAGTTGTGTTGTCTAGCTAGTGATAGTACAGTTTGTGTAAAGTATGTATTGAATGAGGTAGCAATATTTTCTGAGGAGTGAGGAATATTAGGCGTAGGGGTATTGATTTTACCTGGGTGGAGGATGAAGTTTTGGAGGTCCAGAATTGTTTGGGGTTGTGTTGGGAGGAGTTGACGGCAGACTTGTAGTACTGGATTTTGTCCTCCTTTATTAGCTTTTAGACTCTATTGCGTAGTTCTAGGAAGTTCTGTCTAGCTGAGCGAGTTTTGGTTTTGCGCCAGTGTTCCCAGGCTTTATCTCGGTTTTTCATTTCTGACCTAGTGGTTTTCCATAGCCATAAGGAGGGTTGGGCTTTGGCTCTGGTAAGTCTTATGGAGGCATTTTTATTTAGGATGCTTAGGAAGGTAGTATTGAAAAATTGGACTGCGTCATCTAGGCTGAGGTAATTTAGAGGGTGCCAGTTACATTCTTTGAGGGATGAGATGAATGTGATTGAGTTAAAGTGTAGTTTTTTTTAAGTATTTTATGGTAGATGACAGGTTTAACTTGGTATAGGTGTTTTTTGAGTAGCAATGTTGGGGAATGATCACTGAGGCTATTTGACAGGCAGCCTGATATATAGGACTGAGGAATCTTGCTGAATAGTATCCAATCCAGGGTAGTGTGCTTGTTGGAGTTTTTATTTATTCTGGTTGGCGACTAGGCTAGTTGGGTGAAGCCATGAAGGTTTAGATGCTGGGTTGGATGGTTGCCATAACAGGACTGCCAATCAATATTGAAGTCACCTAAAATTATGGTCTCTTGAGGGAGATGGTGGGTAGAGCAGCTGAGGAGGTTTTCTAGTGGAGGGATATTTTGGCCAGGTGGGAAGTAGCATTCTATTATGTTGATGGTTTTATTTTGGTTTATTTTCAGGTTGGTATATATTATTTCTTCATTGGCAATTTGGGGAGTTGATGAGTTTAGAATCTGGATGTTTAGATGATGTTTAAATATTATAGCTATACCACCTCCTTTCTTGTTTAGTCGGTCTAGTATTAGTATGCTGTAACCATTAGGGAGGATTTGCTCACTGGTAATGTGAAGTTTTAGCCAGGTTTCTGTCAGGATGATTATATCTGGGGAGTATAAGTCTATGTTGGCATGGAGTTCGCGGACTTTGTTGGCTATACTTCTGATATTTAGGCTTAACAGAAGGAGGTAATTTGGTTTTCTACTGGCTGGGATTTGGGAAATGTGGTTGTTAGTCTGATTATTAGAAGTGGGTTTGGAGATGGAGGGGCCAGGGTTGGGGTGGATGTCTCCACTAAGGGCAAGTTTTGATATGCATGAGGTTATTAGTTTTATCAGTTTGTGAAAGAGTTTGCATTTTAGGGAAACTTTATGATTGGGTGCAGTTGGTAACAGATGTGATGGGAGGGTTATTTTGTTAACTTGTAGGGATGCATTTAGTTTTAGTATTTTAGTTGATAGAATATGTGGGGGATGCATAGGGATGGTTCTTGAGTTGGTGGGAGAGGAGCAGAGTGAGGGTGAGTCATGAGAGATGGAGTGAAAAGTTGTACAGTGGAAGTGGTTGAGTGGGGGTATAATGGAGTTTTGGTAAGATGTAAGATATGAAAGGAGAGGGTATGCAAAGAGTATAAGTATGGTATGCTTATTCATGTTAGCAGAAAAGGAGGGGTAGTAGTGGTAAGATGGTGGATTTAGAGTTGGGACTAGTATTCTGGTTGGTGGTAAAAATGATGGGAGGGGTTTGTTCTAATAAAGGTAGGACCAGTGGGGGTGGGTGGAAATTGGGGGCAGGGTGGGGAGCGAAGAGGGCAGAGACCTGTTAGCTGCTCTTAGGAGGGGTTGTGGGCTGGAAAACAATCAGATAACAGGGAATGCAGGCCTTTATATAACTTCTGCCCTATGCATTCCTAGTGGGGGAGGAGGGTAGGGACTAATTGCAGGAGGAGTCCTGTGGAAGTGATTGAACGGTCTCTCAACCAGATTCTGGAAGATGGGCAATTCAAACAAAAACAAACAATCAACTGACTCAAACTGTAGGTAAGTAATATGGAGACAGTACCAAGAGAATAGATGAAGCACAGTTAAGTAAACGGCAGTAGAGTTCAAGGGGGAATTAAACTAGCACAAGTTAATTATTTCTGGTGTTACTAATTCTGAGGTAGTGCAGTTTAGTTTGGAAGTGGATAGCTATTGCCATACAAAAATTGTCTAATATTGACTGGTCACAGATGAAACTGGGGAAAAAAGCACAGTTGGATCTAAAAGCCATAGATACAAATTTAAAAGTTTGCCTTGCTACTCAGAGAGAGGTACAGAACCCAGCAGTGTGTCATCAACTAGAGTCTGAAATGGGGTCT
Organism: Protopterus annectens; assembly: GCF_019279795.1. Lineage (NCBI taxonomy): Eukaryota > Metazoa > Chordata > Ceratodontiformes > Protopteridae > Protopterus > Protopterus annectens. Next base: position 192,578,909 of record NC_056741.1, on the reverse strand, counting down.
TACAGTATTGGAGTTAGGAAAACTGGGCTAGCTAGACAGTTGTTAATAGTAATGAAACTATAATTCCATCTCGGTCAAAATTAAATTATTACTACAACTAAGTACTAAGATTGATGATAAAGTTTTGAATTTTCTTCTAGATGATAACTTACATATTGTTAATAATCAACCTTCAAAGGATTTAATTTTAAAATCTGTTGGTAATACTTTATTTACTATATATTGTAAGATATGTATTTGGAAATATCCACATAGAATTTTCATTACACCATATAAAATAAGTAAGATGATTAAAACAAATGCTCTTCCTTCTTGTCTTTGTAGTTTTGTAGTTTTGCATTGCAGTCTGACAATTGTAATGTTTCAGAATGCTTAATGTTTATACATGCAGCTTTTCCAGATTGTATAAAGTCATAAGATGTCCCTATAATTTGGACTCTGTTAGCAGTTTCAAGAAAATTAACAATTTTAAATTGGAAGAAAGATTTTGCTCTAACTTATATGTATATATATATATATATATATATATATATATATATATATATATATATATATATATATATATATTATTAATATCAAAATTGTCACTGAAGTGTGTCATAAATAAATTTTAACTATACCATTAGCATCTAAACAAAACAGAATTCTAAACAAACAGTTAAATATAGATCAGTCATTGAAAAGATACAGTCATTAACCAAATAATATGAAAATTAATGTCATATCTGTTACAATTTAATGGTTTCAGATTTTGTATTTTGTATATATGTATTAGTTTTTCTCTTCTTCATATATGATTTAGTGTATATATTTCCTTTTTCATTTATTAAAATAAAAAAAACATAAATAAAAGAAATACTATTTCTAATACAATGCAGATTCAATAAGCATTTAACTATGGATAGGCCTCACAGTAGCTGGTGAAACCACAGATTGTGTAAATGTACTGTGTATTTAATGTTAATGTTATCATATTGCTTCCATTTATGCTTTTCTGAGCGAGTTAAGGAATACTATACTGTTAAGCTATAAGTTCACAACTCCTCTTTGAAGTTGACATAACATTCATTGCAGTGCATGTGATTCAGTTTTTTGGTTTGCACTAATATAAAAAAATTTGAACAAGGGAGGAAGACACTGAATAAACATAAAGAAAGCAAATATCCATGTCCTACCCTGTTCCAAAAAGGAATAGATTTAGAAATGCATTTACTTGTAAGTGAGTAGTTGAGTTATGATATATACCTTGTATGTAATTTATATAAGTCTAAGGTATTGGTTATAAACTTTATCAAAACTTGAGAGGCATCTATTGAAATGGCAACTTGAGATATTTATTATCTATAATTGCTGTAGGGTATAGAATGTTAAAGTTTATCCATATTTGATGACTGTTGATTAAACAGGAGATATGATTATATGTAAAATACCATTTAGACTGTTGTTGTTTGTCTTTCGGTTTTTCCCAGTTAGGAGTCACCACAGCGGAACTCCAGTTCGCTAATGATTGGCAGTTGTTTTTTTTTTATGGTGTTGAGTTGCCAGCCCGACGCCCAACCTTCAACGAAGGCATGCCCATTCAACGCATGTCTTTCAAATGCCCACTCGACCGCGGGGAGGACATGCAGATTCCACACAGAAGGCACTCCCAACCCAAGCCGAGAATCAAACGGGAGAACCTCTTGGTGTGAGGCAACAATGCTACCGCTGCAACACCGTGGAATATTAGATATTATTGATGTCAATATTTTAATATCGTCTTAATACATCAATAGGTCTGTCTGGCTTCTTATTCTCTTTTATAAATAATATTGTCTCAGAAAGATTGAGATAAGGGTCTGATTGACTGTTACATAATATGTAATCAAAAACAAGATAGAGGTGTTTTGGAAAATTTTATAGAACTCCATTGTATTTCTATCTAGACATGGAGCCTTAATAGAGCTATTATATTAATGCAGGGGTGTGTCCTCTTTAAAGGTGATAGCGGTTATTAGTATGTCTTAGTGCTCTTGGTTTAAAGTAGGAATAATAATATGATTAACTCATTCCCTACAGTGGAGGTCTGGAAGTTTGCACTGTAACTTCCAATGGGCTGAGCCTAAGCTTTCAAACAAATGTTCATATCACTGGAACCATAGAGGTTGCTATAAGAGTATAACTTTCAAACTCTTCAACCCAAAGTATTTTTATAGTGGTAGTATTCTGCAAGTTCTAGGTCTTTAACTGGACTTAAGTCGGAGTAAAAACAGTAACTATTAAGTTTATAATATTTTGTAAGTTATTAAGTTTTTAATATTTTGTAAACAATTTATAATACCCCAGCAAGCAACCACTCCAGTTACACACATACTGTTATCAGCATTTTGTTCATCTAGCCGAGAGCTTTCATATGAGGCTTAGCAGTTCTATCTGTGCTACTTAGTTGTTGAGATATTTAGAAAATATGAAATGTATGACAATATAAACAAATGTTATGTGAACAACAATTAATATCGTTTTATTTACACTAGACAAAAGTTAAATATCATTACAGTTGTGTTTGCCATTATGTAAGCTTTAAGATGAAATATTTTAATGCTTTGAGTGTAACATGATTTTGGAATTATTAATGCAAATTTGAACAAACAATGTTTGATGACTAGAGACATCAGTAGGATGTAACTGTAATGCATCTGGAAGTATCACTCAGCTGTAATGAGTTAAGATAGTTATCAAAGTCTGTGATAGATTTTGGATCAGATATGATGTTTAAGTTCAAGAAATGATCTTGAAAGGCATTTAAAATGTTTGGATCTGCAGTTGGCTTCATATTACAATAATGTATTTCTTTGATGCTATTTTAAGATTTATAGATTTCTTGGGATTTTGACCAAACATTTAAAAGGGGTTTGAGCCCCTTCCGAATACAGGGCTAATGTTCTGTTTTAATATATTGATAGATCTTTGGTGCAGTATATACGTATATATTGCTGTAACACTTTTATTTGAATTTCATTACCTGAAGTCAGATTTTCTAAATTTTAACACTGCTAGAGTCTTGAATTTTTTTTTTAAATTGGTCTCGTATGTTATTGTTTTGCTTCTTATAGCATGATGTCATGCTGATTAGATACTATCTGATTAATGTTTTAATTAAGGATGAATGCATAAAAAAATGTTTGTCTCCATTTTCAGCTTTTTCATAAAAATATGTTCACATGTTTATCAGCTCTTTTTCATTGTATCATGTTCCAATAAATTATTTAAATTCAATTACATGTGCTACTTTATACATTATTTAAATTTAGAAAAAAAATTTGTAGTGATCTGACAAAGTTCTGAGGTATAGCCTAATGTTATTTTTGAAAGCTTAAGTTAAAATACTAAAGAAATTAAGTTCTGTAATACTGATCCATGCACATAACAAGTTCATGTACTAAAGAAAAATATATCTAATAAAAATAGAAATAATACTAAAAAAGAACCATTAACCTGTTGTTTAAATTATTACACCACCTGGAAAGTTAATATCCAGATCATCGTATCTACTTTAGAAGTAGTGATTTTGAATTGCAGTGAAAGATCCCTAGAGAAAACTGGCTCGTGACTGTTATCTAAATGTGCAGTGGTAATAACGATTATTTGCACGTTGAAGGTCAGCAGATGTTAAAATGTTCTGTGGGTAAAAAATGCATATTATTTCAGATTTTTGGTCAAATGTTTTCCTCATGTAGAGTCTATGTTTCAGCATGTTTTGTACATCCTTCATATATTTACACTTTTAGTCAGTTATTTCTTTTATGGGTAGCTTTATTGGGTATATGATACTTATTTTATTTTTTATTTTCAAATCATAGATCATATCTAGAGACAGAATTTCAAGTATTCTACGACTCATAAAAGAAAGCAGAGTGACTGCTATGTTGAACATTTGGACAAAAATGATATAAAATGGAAACTTGAAAGTCATGCATTACAAATTCCTCAGACTGCAAGGTATTCTTGGTTCTTTGTCTTTGGTTCTCATATGTTATATGGGCCATGATTACTACTTTCTTGAAATATAATACCTGTTCCCCATAAATCTGAAATCTCCTATTAGGGCAGAACTGCAAAATATTAGTTCCATAGCTCACAGTAAATGTTATAATCATTGTGTAGTTGAAAGTGTGGACTACACATTTTAAAAAATGTTAAAAATATATAGTTTTTTACATTTTTTGTAAGCTCTTCAAGTTACACTTTTAGTATTTCACTTAATCACATACTCATTTCTGTAGAGGTGCAGATACCATGTTAATAGTTGCTATTCATTAGTTTCCCAGCCAACACAAACATATTTTACAGTGGCATAAATGCATCCACTGTACTATGTGAAGAACACAGCCTACCATTACTGTAATTTATTTAAATGGACCATAGTAAAGATAGACAGCATACAGAATAATAGCATATATGGGTTATAAACTTAATCACTGTGTGTGATAATGGTATTACCACTGTATACTATGTGCACCAGTATAATAGTGATATGGCTCTGCACTTTGTGCACAGGTGCTACAAAATGATCACCAAGGTTCATAATGGTGTTACTACTGTGTTTTATGTGGACTGGTACTGCATAATGAGCACTGGATGTCATAATACTGCTACTACTGTGTTCTATGTGCCCTTGTACTGCAAAATGAATCACTAAATATCATAATAGCGCTCCCACACTCTAGCATGTGCAGTGTTGCTATAGAATAACTCACCTGGTTTTATAATAGTGTTATCACTCTGCAGTATGTGTGCTGGTGCTACAGGCTGATCATTGCATTATATAATATTGTTATCACTGTGTACTACATGCACCAGTACTACACACTTAATGCACGGCATAATGGCAGTGTGCTACACAAAAGTGAACAGCTAATTTGTAAGATGTGAAATGTCCCATGCACTATCATGCCATACAGTGATTTATAAAAGATGTTCATTCATTAGACATGATGGCACAGCTATGTCATGATCATGATATAGTAATTATAGTATTTGGTGCAGTATGATGTCTCAGTGGCATGAACTAAAGTGCATCACTTTGTGGTGGCAGAGACATGTGTGATTATAGAATGTGGTTTGCCTGCAGTACAGAAGACTCCACAAACTGACCAGATATCTATCTGTTGTGAGCCTTCATTTCTCTCTATATTTTATAGTAAATAATCAGTCAGAATTTTTTGTCTTTAGGAGTCTTAGAGGCTAAAGCACTCTTGAAGCTGAAACCAAACAAAGCATTTGGATTCCAATTTGCATCCAGGGAAGTTCATCTGGATTGCTGCAGTAATCCTATCATTTAACTTGTTGATTCTTAGAGGAGTACAGTCATGAGGAAAGCACAGCTTCTGTGAATCTTGTAAGGGTATACTTTCCTTTACAGAAGACTTCTCTGTACTCCTGAAATGAATATGCATGCCACTGTATTTTCAGTCTAATTTCTGAAGTCGTGGTAAAGGTACATACATAAACCTGAGGCAGCAAATTGGCATCTAAAAGCTGATATAATTTCCCAAGCAAGACATTGAAATGGTCAGAATGGAACGTGCATTACAGAGTGCTGCAAAAATTGATGGAAAAACGACATTTCCATGTTTACATTAATTATCGAAGAATACATTGTGATGCTGTTTTATTGGCGGTGGTGTATTCAAGCAGTGGGTGTTAATAAAAATTACATTAAAACATAGCAGACAGCATGAAGACATTTTAGGTAATACATTTGGGTGGATTCACAAAGGCTTACACAGAGTTTAAGAGTAGTGTAAGCCTCCGTGTAAGCCTCCCGATCCAGGAACAGCCCAAACCTCCGTGTAAGAGACAGCTAAAACGTCTCTTACACGGACTGGCGGAAATGCTCAATACCTCATTTGCAGCTCAAAGATATGCAAATGAGGTATTTGAGCGATCCAGAAGCAAACCGGTCCGTGTAACGGACGTTTTAAGGCAGAAATGTACTCAGCTGACAACTGAGTACATTTCTGCAAAATTGACAACGGAGCTATGTCAGCTCCAAATAAAGGGTGCATATGTGTCATCTAGCATGCCAATGGCCAAATATGTGGCCATTGTCATTAAAAAGTGATGCAAAATTATTTAAAATAACTTTTTTTTTGGGGGGGATTTTTATGTTTAACTGCAGCGCACACCCGCGCAAACGGGGTGCGCTGCTCAAAAGTAAAAAACGAAGCTTATAAGCTCACAATTGTAGGTTTTATGTATTACATGGAATGACAATGCAGGGACTAGCAGACCAAAAACAATATGGCCACCGTGTAGTGGTTGCCAAGGGGGGGAAGCTCAGTGTAAGAGATGTAACTAAACATTACTAGGCAATCCTATGTAAATGAGGGTTACAATACTGAATCACACTGCCACATAGGTAATGAGCACTTTCTGAGTAGTGTAAGAGTTACAGAAGGGGGAGGAATAGAGTAAGAGGTAGGTGACATCACGGGGGGAAATGATAGAAATAAATGTATCACATTGGAGGGCAGTGTAACGTGACAGATGACAGACAGACATCAGGGAGAGAGGTGTGTCCCAACAGAACACTAGGAAAATCAAGAAATAGAGGGTGCACCCTATCCCTACCCTCAAACTTTCTTGATATACGTGCATCTTGTGGCGTGTCTTGTGAGTGTAATGCAGGTTCAACATGTGGGAGCGTGTTGCAAACCGTTTACAATGGTTTGCGCGGGCGTGCACGTGTGTAAGGCAATGTGCACGCGTTTTACCATGAATCAGCCAAGTTCAAACAGTGTAAGGATGTGTGCGCGCGTTTAAGTCACTGTGAGCGTGCTTATGCTGGTGTGCACATTGCTCCCCCTGAGGAAACAGAGAGGAAAAAGGAAACAACCAGATTACAAGGAAGCTGCCAGAGGATACTGCTGGAGTTAATTGGTGATAACAATTAGAAGCAGGCAATTACACAGGCAGACTAGAAGCCCAACCCAGCACTTAAAACACTGCAAACAGCAGTGCAGGGTGTTTCTCTCAAGAGATACTGCAAGAAAGGAGTAAGCTATCAGAATTGAAAACTGAAAAAGCTGAACTCAGAGCAGAAATGCTAGGGGCTGCCATAGCTGCTATAATCAGGCATAGGCAAATTGCTGAGGGTGGTGACAATGCAGATGCTGACAGACAACCCAGAGTGAGGAGAAGGAGAAGAGTATACAGGCCCAGGGTCACCTACCATGGGTTACATGAGCTGGAGATAGTAGAGCGCTACAGAGTGGACAGAGACCTTTTGCAGCAAATTGTTGAGCTGTGCAGGCCACGTCTCACACACAGAACCAACAGAGGGGAACCCATCCTAGTGGAACCCAAGGTATGTGTTGGCCTAAGAATACTAGCAACAGGTACCTTCCAGAGACCAACTGGTGATATGATGGGGATATCACAGGCATCAGCCTCCAGGGTACTGCACCAGTTCCTGGATGCCATGTCAGCACATGTCGGTGATCATGTATATTTCCCCAATGCCCGTGAGGTATTGGCCAGCAATATGCGTCTCTTCCAGCAAATAGCGGGATACCCTGAGGTACTGGGTGCAATAGACTGCACATACGCATCAAAGCACCAGCCGGTGAGCGGGGTAGAGCCTATATTAACCGCAAGGGATTCCCCTCCATCAACTGCCAGGTCGTGTGTGATGCCCAGGGCATAATCATGAACGTGTGTGCTGGCTGCCCTGGGAGCTACCACGATTCCCACATCTGGCATCTGACACAGCTGTACCAATCATTTGCCAGTGGGGACTTCCCACACGGACACCTAGTGGGGGATGCAGGTTATGCACTTGAGCCGTGGCTGATGACACCCATCAGAAATGCACACACACCTGAACAGGAACGCCATAATGAGGCACATGCACAAACACGTAATGTCATAGAGCGTGTGTTTGGGCTGCTCAAGTCACGGTTCCGGTATCTGGACACATCTGGTGGAGCCTTGCAGTACACACCAACTACATGTACCCAGATGATCATGATATGTGCTATGCTACATAATATGATCCTGCGGAAACAGCTGCAGCAGGACCAGCATAGGGCTGGGCCAAACATACCCCCACCATTGCCAAGGCCACCACAGGCAGAGGGTGACTCGGAGGAGGAACAACCTGACCTTGCCCCAGTAGGCAGAAGGAGGTGTGCCCAGTATGCCCTGGCCTTGGCAAAGAGGCAACGCATAGCACATACACTGGCTCAGTAGGAACACTGGGACTGATACCCCTCCGACTCACTCATATAGTAACAGGGACGCCTAACATGACACAACCTGCTTCCAAACATGTACAGGGAGTGTAGTATGTGCATCCGACAGAGGCAGCCCTGCAGCACCACCTGAGGCATGAATGCCATGTGTCAAGTAATGTAACACCATGTACCATATGCACACCTGAGGACCCTGACTAACATCCACCCTCACCAATCATGAACCACAAAAACACAAACCCACCTTCATAGGTACCACAATGGATAGGAACCTAGATGTAATGCTACCCAATGCCAGAAGTATAAACAGCAAGATGCGTGCAGTGTAAACGCACACAGTATAGAGAATGTAGATATCAGTGCTGTAATAGAAAACTGGGTCAAAGCCCACATCAGCACCCTAACACTACCAAGTCACACCTCATACAGTGATGTACAGCTGCAAAACATGGAACAAGCTACAAAACGAGGGTGACTAGCAATAAATGGCATGGATAACCACACCCCCATGTTGGTACCACAACAAGAAGCAGCATGGATTAGCCATGGTCAAATACCAATGGCTAAAACTGCCTACTACTATATAGCTTGCTGCAGACCACTGTCCTAAAAGCAGGAACTGCACCAGGCCTATGTTGGAATACATGAAGATATCAAGCCCCCCAAACCACATTATATTGCTTGACTGAAAATACCTACACATACACCATAGTTTCATAGTTTCATAGTTTACTACTAGGCTATCTGCCCTAGTGCATTTATAAGCCTAGCCATAGTGATGTAGCTATTGCCACCCCTTATAGTGGTAATAAGTGTACAGAATAGATTCCGAATATTGTGCCTCTTACTTAGTAGTGAAACATTATGACCCCCTTACTTAATCGAATAACTTGACTGTGCCTCTGTCTAGTAGTGACACAGGGAGGACCCCTGGGGTAAACCTACGATCTCACATCCACTTGTCCAGATTTCTCTTGAAGAGAGTCAGTGAGTGACTCTGTCTAACATGAACTGGGATTCTGTGCTAGAGTGTAAGAAGCCTCTGAGTTATGACTCTGTCCCTCCAGCATGTCCTATACATGTATGTGCTGAGGTTCAAATCTTTAGCTCTCATGGTTCTGGTGGATTTGGATTGCTTGCAGTGGAGCATGTCCACCAAATCCTGATTGGACATGGTCTGGTATGTCAGGCATAGGTCACCTGTAAGTAGGCGGTATGCTACTGAATAAAGCTGGATTTTCTTTAGTCTGGAAGCATATGACATGTGTTGTAGACCCTTGATCCTCTTGGTAAGGTACTTTTGGGGTCTCTCCAGCTGTTGCAAGTACTGGGTGAGGTACATACCAAATGGAGCTTTGTATTCAATCATGGGCCTGATAAGGGAGAAGTATAGGGGTACAATGACCTCCTTTGATCTGGATGGAAAACCCTTCATGATAAGGTGGGCAAGATAGAAAGTCTTTCTAACCACTTTGGCAACATGGGTGTCAAACGAGAGGTCACTATCTACATGGGTCCCCAGGTGTCTGATTTGTTTTCTGTGCTCAGTGGGTTGCTGTCTATGTGTTAATTTGTGGGTACTTTGTTCCTCCCAAAGGGGATGACTACACATCAGTTGCATTAAGTTTCAGGCCATGATTCCGGCACCAGCTATCTGTTTTTGTGAGGGCATTCTGTAGGATGTGTGTGCCGGCTGATGTATTCACTATGGTGCCTAGGTTGCAGTCATCTGCAAACTTTGTCAGCCACAACCCTCCTATGTTTGCTTTCACATCTGAAAAGTAAATGCCAAATAAGAGGGATCCCAGGACAGATCCTTGTGGGACACCACTTGTGACTGGCTTTGAATCTGACAAGACACCTGCAATGTCGACTTTATGGGTTCTGTTTCTTAGCCATTTTGCAACCTATCCTGTGACATATGGTTTTATATTTCAGCTGTTGAGCTTGTCTATGATGCCTGAGTGGGGTATTGTGTCAAAGGCCTTAGCCAAGTGCAGGTAGGCTGTGTGGACTGCTTAGCCCTCATCAATGGCCCTACTGACAGTTTCAAAATAGTCAACTAGGTGCAAAAGGCAGGATCTGCCATGTACAATGCTGAACTGGGTGGGATCAAGGGTCTGTAGGTCACCAATGTCTCTGTTTAAGAGCTCCATAATGACTCTTTCCATAGCTTTGCAGACAAGGCTGGTTAAGCTTGTGTGGTGGTAGTTCCCAGGGTCTGTGGAGGCATCTCCTTTGTGGAGTGGGACCACTGTTGCTGTACACCAGTGTTCAGGTACATATCCTGTAGCAAGGCTAAGGTTAAATAGCATTTGTATATATGGGTTTAGCTCCTTCTGGAGTTCACGTAGCACGCAACTGGGGATACCATCAGGTACCATTGATGGTGTGTTTTTTTCTTTGCTGAGTGCGGCTCTCACATGGACATCTGAGATGACACTGAGGTTACATTCAGCTGTGATAACTATCTTCTTTTGGGGGTGAGGGAGGGGGAAAATTGCACTGAACCTGTCTGCCAGAATGTTACCATTATCTGTCAGGTCACTGAAATTTATGTTGTTGTGTACCAACTCTGAGCATATCTGAGGGTTCCCACCCAGGTTTCTGACATAACTGAGGAAGGCATTGTGGTTATCTTTATTGTCTTTGGTGATTTTTGTCTCAAAGTTGACATTGGATGTCTTTATGAGAGAATGTAGCTTTTTACTAGTGCTGATCACAGCTGCCTTCCCTTTAGGAGATTTAGCTCTGTCTTGCATTAGTATCCTTCATTTGTTATACAGTTTGTTTATGGCTGGGGTCCTCCAGACAGGCCACTTTCCCTTGGTGGAGAGGGTCTTGGTTTTATTTGTGATTGCATGGTCCATGCTTTCTTGGAGATGTCCGTAGAAAGCGTCTGTGAAGGAGTCACCATTGTGTGTTGTGGTTTCCACTGGCCCAGTGGGCTTAAAGGATACCATCTCAGTCTGAAGAAGTGTGAAGTCAGCTTTTGAGACGTTTGTCACTATACTCTTTGTATTATACTAGCACCGACACATTTGTAGACAATTTCCCAGAATCCATCAAACAAAATGGACATGCAAAATGTAACACTTCCACAAGAGGGGTAAGCATACTGGATGTGATAATCAGAAATATGTGTACTGGATGTCAAGATGAGAAGTGTATCCCTCACTGGTAAGACCAGACCATAGAGTAATCACACTGTAGTTACACATCCCGACCCCAGTCCCTGGCCAGAATACCACAGTGAAACACATGTATAAAGCATAGCTTACACCCCTACAAACCAATGTGGAATCCATGAAAGGCCCTGTGCAAGTCCAGAATATGGGACACACTGCAGAACATGTTATACAGGCATACCATGAACACAGCCAAGAGTGCTTGGAGTCTGCAATCACAAATAACAACAAGACACAATGCCATACACCCAGGCATCTGGCATGCTGGACTCCAGCAATTACTAAACCATTGAAAAGAATGAGGAAGCTACCACACGATAGATCAAACATAAAAAGTGAAGTAATCAGTGATCACTAGTATGGCAATAAAATGTGTCCACACATACAATCCACTAAAGCCAGGCAAAACAAGTAGAATCTGTGAATCCAGAGGCAATGTGACACCTGTCCCAAGTACACACACAACAACAACTCACCCCAATAAATACAAATATATGTGATAGACGCAACCAGGTAGCCAAACTGGAGCCTGAGCACCCCCAAATCAGTACTGTCAAAACTAGTCAGGAGGACAAGGTAACCACATACACCACAAACCCAGTCCCACATAGACCTACAACGACCGTAAACCAAACACATAAACACAAAAACATTCTCAGAGGCCCTAATTACAAACACACAACACCAACATAAGCCTCCAAAGCAGACACCCAATAAAACAACCTCCAGACATAGCACATGTAACACATAGTACACAAAGCTGGTGTGCCAAATAGTCACAGGACGGAAGGAGAAACAACATGCCTGATACAGTTGTAATAGTTGACTCCATAGTGAGACATGCTGCTGTTCCAGGGATGGCTTGCACGTGTTACCCATGGGCGTCTGGATATTGCCTAAGGCTTTTGCAACCTACAGAGATCCTTTTGTAGGCAAGGCCATAAAGACTAACCCACCACCATAGAAAACAAAACTGGAAAGAAACAGAAGGGTAATGCTGATCAATGCCAGATGTGTAAACCTCAATATGCATGCTCCTGAGGCCCTCCCCAGTATGGAGAACATCGATGTCTGTCCAGTGATAGAAACCTGCTGCAAGCCTCGTGACAGCACACCAGCACTACCAGATAATACCACATATCATGTGTTATGGCCACAAAACCTGGAACAAAACATAAAAGGAGGGTGAGTATCCATATTCAGCACAGACACCTATATGTCCAGTTAACTGACAATGCTTACGTCATTGCAGTCCACCCATGTGCAACTAACCATAGGCAAGACTGCTGTACAGTCTGTAGCATGCTACAGACCACACTCTCACACACAGGAACCCCACCCCGCTGTCCTGAAGACAGTGGACAGTATGAATGTACCACCAAATACAAAACAAGGTACACATAAATTACCACATAGGTGGTAAACCATTATGTATGGAAGGAGTAATCAGGGACCTAGTGACACAAGTGGACAGTAACCTGTTATGTGACAGTCACATTGCCAATTTGGTTAGGAAGACTGTCTATATTGGACGCTGTATCATGAAAGGATTCACATCTACGTCAACAAAGGTCATTGTGCCCCTATACTGTTCCCTTATCAGACCCATAATGTAGTACAATGCCTCATTTGGGATGTACATTACCTGGCACCTGCAGCAGTTAGAAAGACCTCAAAGCTACCTCACCAAGAGTTAGAAAGGGTCTCAAATATATGTCATATGCTGCCTGGCTGTAGACACCACAGCTGAATGCAGTCACATACTGCCTATACAGAGGCATTGTATGTCTGTTGTACAAGTCCATGTCCAACACAGAAGTAATGGACATGCTCCACCCCAGAAAACTCAAAGCCATCGGAGCTGTGTGAGTCAGAGATGTCAACCTCAACACATAATCAAATAGGATGTGCTAGAGGGACAGATACCTAACCCTGAGGCTCTCCACACCCTGGAACAGAATACCACTACATGTTAGGCAGAGCCCCTCACTGACACTCTTCAACAGGACATTGGCAAAATGGATGGATGATTGTAGATGTACACTGGGGGTCTTTACTGTGTCATGTCCAGACAGAGGCACAGCTAAGTAAATCATAAATGGCCATAATATTCACATAGCAAGGGGTGCCAAAAGCCACACACACTGTGGCTAGACTTACAAATGCCCTAGGGTGGATAGCCTAGTATGAACCTATGAACCTATTATGATGCAAATTGTACAGGACACTAAGGATAATCCCAAGGCTGCTGCAACTGATGGTAGGAAGCATGTTGTGAATTCCCAGATATGCTCTGGATCACACAAATATTACAAACAACATACTAAACACACACACGTATTGGCAACATACATCCTGACAGGTGCAGTGCAACCCCCCCCCCCATAATGCAAAATATCTTTCCCAGCAGACTGCTGCCTCCCTGACATTATGTCAGCCTTACCACAGGATATGTACCCAAAGAGCAGTGTACAACAACAGTGGTCACTCTCAAGAAAGATGTCGCCTGAATGGATACTAAAAACAACCACCACAAAATCCTGAGAAGCTTGGTCTGCACAGCTATGGAAAGGATCAGCATGTACCGCAGACATAAAGATATTGGGGATCTATTGACACCCGACCCTACCCAGTGTGGGTTGATGAAGTGCAGACCCTGCCCCTAAACATGTGTGACTCAGTTGAAACAGTAATTGAGGTCACTGATGAGGGCAATGTGGTCCACATAGCGTAGCTGGACCTTGCAAAGCCTTCCATACAATACCCTATGTGTTCAATATAGATATGCTCACCAGCTTATATATACACCCCTATGTCACTAGAGGGGTTGCAAACCAGACCAGCGACAGAACTGACATGGTCAGACATGCTGCAGCCATGTCAGACTACAAACCACATATAACAGGTATCCCACAAAGCTTGGTCCTGGGACCTTCCCCGTCTGGTATATATGCCCCATAGGTACAGGCCAACATGTAAGGACTGTGCCTGAACATGTTTGCAGAGGACTACAAACTGCCCAACATATCTGACACTCCAGCTGACACAAGCATCCCACAAAAGGGCCACATAGAAACAGACAACTGGTGCCATAGCCATGTCAGCAAGTTAAATGGAGAAAACTGTATAGTCAACCTCTGTGAATATACAGTAAGTGACCACCAATTACCACATAGGTGTTAACCCATTACATACTTAACATGTAATGACAGACCTGGGCACACAAGGTGATAGATATCCTGCATTGGACAAACATGTGGCAGTAGTGTTAACAGAAACAATCCATATACCAACCTAATCATGAAGGTTATGACATCTAGATAAGAGGAGGTAATTGTGGTTCTGCAGTTATCCTTCATCAGCATTACAATTGACTACAACAGCTCCTGTGGGGTGTACCTCAGCAGACACCTCCATCAACTGTAAAGTCCACAACAGTACCTCACCAGGAGTATCACAGAGCTTGAACAGATGTAATGTGTTGCCTGATTAAACAGAGTGCAACTCCATACACTGCCATGCTGGCCACCCAGACGCAAGCTGTGCCTGATGTAGAAAGCCATGTCCAAGCTGGAATCAAGGAACATGCTGCACCTTGTACAATCTGAATGGCAGTGAGCTATGCACATGAGGGACCTGAACCCCAGCACTGACATACATAGGACAAGGTGTACTGCATTATCCATAACACAGAAGCCATCCCCACGCATGAGTAAACTACCAGTACAGGTTATCCATAGAGTCACTCGTTGATTCTCCTCAACAGGAGTCTTAATGAGTGGATGGGAGATGGTAGGTCTACCCTGGGTATCACTGTTATGTCACGGGTAGACAGAGGCACAGTATACTAAACATGACATATGTCATGGCAAACTACACTTACAATGTGTTGAAGGACAAACACACTCTCTGACTAGCATTAGAAATGGCCTAGGGCACATCGGTAGTGTTTGCCAATGTACACCTATATTGTGGAATACACTACTGATGTTTGACGAGGCTGTTGTAAGTAGTTAATATCTGAACATAATGCAACATGGTCAGATGTGCACAACTGGACCCTAACCAGGCTGTTGTGCTCACTATGGAAATGTAAAGCAGTGATAGGACTAAAGCCCAGGATACTGTCCACCACAGTGAAAGTACTGAACCATTACACGATACAGTACTACCGTGTTAGGTCAGTATGAACGGATGTTGACAACTGTATGCAAAGTATCCCATGAAAACCCTGCAGGCACAATATAATCCCTGTTGTGTTCACACAAAAAGCATTTGTACAGTAACTACACAACATGACACAGAACACACAACCATAAACAGGAGATATTTGTTGAAGTTCACACTCATCCACAAATGTGATGGGCTGCAGAGTTCAACATATGGAAAGCTCACACTGGGCATCCTCACACACTTTGATAAATGAGACATCTTTTACACAACATGCCATGGGAAGGCTGAACTGGGCATGCTCACACACTTAGTTCAAATATCAGTTTAGCATTTTGCCACATATATCTGGTATATGTACGTGTTATTCCAGTAACCAACGACATTATAGCAATCTGAACAGTGCTCACACTTAAATGACTACAGAGACATACATGATATAGTGGATTTCCCCCATATGCAAACATCTTCCACAGATACACAAGTTGTTCATACAAACAGGAAATGTTATGGCAATAAAGACCTGCAAACACTGCTATCAGCACCAAATAATGTGCATCTGACAGTTAAACATATGGGTGTAGAGGCCAACACTAGGCTGTTTGCCCTAGGGAATGACAGCTTATCCAGAGTGTGTGTGTGTGGGTGATTGTGGTTGGTCTGTGTGCAAGTCTGTGTGAGGGAAATGTTCCTTTTAGCAACTGGGAAAACACACCACAGGATGCTCATTCCCCTTTCTAAACACTGATGATGTGAGCACCCTATAAGTATATCAGGAGAAAGGAAACCTTCTAGTAATCTGAATAGCGCGCTCCGCTAATGTGTCCGTCTCCAGTGTCATAACGTAGTCAGGTAGGAGTTTGAATCTAGCAAGTGACAAATGTATGTAAAGGGGGGTTAGTGTGTGTGTATGAAAGGAACATCCCTTTTGGCAACTATGAAAACACACCACGGGATGCCCATTCCCCTTTCTAAACACTGATGATGTCAGCACCCTATAAGTATATCAGGAGAAAGGAAATCCCCCAATAATCTGAATAGTGCACTCTGCTAATGCATCCGTCTCTAGTATCATAACATAGTTAGGTAGGGGTTTTAATCTAGCAAGTGTGTGTAAGTGTCTATGAAAGGAACATCCCTTTTGGCAACTGTGAAAACACACCACAGGATGCCCATTCCCCTTTCTAAACACCGATGATGTCAGCACCCTATAAGTATATCAGGAGAAACAAAATAACCTAGTAATGCGAACAGTGCACTCTGCTAATGAGTCTGTCTCTACTGTCATAACATAATTAGGTAGGGGTTTGAATGCAGCAAGTGGCAAGTGTGTGTGAAGGGGGGTTAGTGTAAGTGTATATGAAAGGAACATCCCTTTTGGCAACTGGGAAAACACACTACAGAATGCACATACCCCTTTCTAAACAATAGCACAATTATATATGGCTTTTGATTCCAGACATGTCACGTGTGTTTTGCTCACACAGAATGCCCATGTGTGCGGTTTGTTTCTCACAATAATGCATGACATCGATTAAACCAGTTATGGCAATGCACACATGATGTATATGTGTGCCAAATACACAGATGTACCTGTGACCTTCAATAGTTACCATGTGTGATGCCTGCCACAAGTGAATACATGGTATTTGCACTGGGTAACATTATGACTGTGGACTTCTGTGCAGGTGCTGCATGTGGGATGTGTATATACAGTGTGAGATGTAGATGCTATCAACCTAGTAGTGAGGGATACACACCTGGTCTGGGGCATATAGTCTACATGTTGTTGATGAACAGGTGCTGCATGTTTTCACCTGTTGTGGGAGTGGTAAGAAGTTTTTCCATAGCAATGCAGTGACTGCATGCTAATAACCTTTCAGCTAGGGTGTTGTAGCTACAGCAATTCATTACCATTCAGTAATATGTCAGCATTCCTGGTGAGGGTATGATGCCAACCAAGGTCAGGGTTCTACCAGCCTGTGCCACTTGCTCAGTGAGCCCTTCCATGTTCCCTATCATATATTCCAGTGAGGGACATCACACATCAGCTGTAGTGGCATGGACAATGACTGAGTCATATGTGCCCATGCATCTGACTGACCTGTATGCTTGTGTTATGTGGTGGACCATAGTGCCCCATGAGCATATCACTGTGACCTTCACCTTGTCTAGCCTGGTGAGCATGACCTCACTGTACCAGACAATAAAAGTACCTAACACAACTGCAGCAATAGTGTTGTATAGCTGTACAGATTGTGCTTGTTTGGCACACAGGATTTGTGTGCTATGTGTTATGCGTGCTGTGTTCAGGCCTAACGTATGCCTGTGTGCCAGCTGCAGAGGTGTCTGCCACTCAGGCAGGATGCCATTCTTAGGCTCCACGAATGGCCCGGTGTGTTCCCGTGCTTATATTGCTGTCAGTGTAGGTCTACATCAGACTGGCATTGCAGTCACTGTAGTATTTCATGCCACCTGACAGGTTATGCCAGTACTGGGTTCAGAGTGCTTAGTCCACAGTTTGGCTATGTGTTTCCATCTCATACATGTGTTGTACATCCATGGGTAGGGGATAGGGTTGACTGTGTACATGTGGCAGCTGTGACATTACTACATGACTCACATATTCCACAACTGTACCATAGAGGTGACTGACAACTGACCTTTGCACATGCTACCAAAGTATTGAGATTGCATTGGTGATTAACAGCACATAGGGCCAATGGTGAACAAGATACATATGTTCATAGGTTCATACTAGGCTATCTGCCCTAGGGCATTTATAAACCTAGCCAGAATGTGTGTGGCTTTCACCATGCATTGTAAATCTATCTTGCTATGCCCTTTTCCAAGGTTAGTATACTGTGCCTGTGTCTAACAGTGACACATAAGTGATACCCAGGGTAAACCTACAATGTCCTATCCAGTCATTAATATTCCTCTTGAAGACAGTCACTGAGTGACTCTGCCTAACCTGTATTGGGATACTATTCCAGAGTGAAGGGAGCCTCTGAGTTATGAATGTGTCCCTCCAGCATGTCCTATGTATATCACTCCTGAGGTTCAAGTCTTTCCAGTGTGTAGCTTGATGGGATTTGGATATTCTGAGGTGCAGCATGACCATTAAGTCAGGGTTTGACATGGCTTTATATGTCAGGCACAGATTGCCTATGAAGAGGCAGTATGCCACTGAGTAGAGCTGCTGTTTCTTTAACCAGTCAGTATGTGGCATATGTTTGAGCCCTTTGATCCTCTTGTTAAGGTACTTTTGTGGTCTTTCCAGTTACTGCAGGTGTCTGGTAAGGTGCATGCCAACAGGGGCATTGTAGTCAATCATGGACATGATGAGGGATGAGTAAAGAGGCACAATGTTCCCCCCTGATCTACATGTGAATCCCTCCATGATGAGGTGGCCTATATAAAATGTTTTTCTAACCACTTTGACCATGTGGTTGTCAAATGAGAGAATGGTATCAACTTGTGTGCCCCAAGGTCCATAATTCCTTCTTCTGTACTTAATGGATTAACGCATATGTGGTACTTTGTGGTCACTTTGTTTTTGCTAAAGGGGATGACTATACACTTTTTGGCATTCAGCTTGAGGCCATGGCTGTGGCACAAGTCATCTGTTTCTAAGAGGCCCTTTTGGAGGATGCGTGTGTTGGCTGGAGAGTTGATTATGGCGTCCAGTTTGCAGTCATCTGCGACTTGCTCAGCCACAGTCCTTCCATGTTAGCCTGTACCACTGATAAATATATACTGAACAAGACAGATCCCAGGGCTGAGCCTTGTGGGACACCACTTGTAACTGGTTTTGAGGCTGACATGGCTCCAGCAATTCTAACCATGTGTGTTCTGCCCTTGAGCCACTGTGCGATATATGTAGTGACATAGGGGTTAATATGTACACTGGTGAGCTTCCCTAGAATGCACAAGTGGGGTATTGTATCAAAGGCTTATGCTAGGTCCAGGTAGGCTGTGTAGACCACCTTCCACTTGACAGTGGCCTTGGTGACTGTTTCAAAGAAATCAAACAGGTTTGAGAGGCAGGATCTGCCATTAACAAAGCCAAACTGTGTATGATGCAGTGTCTGTAGGTCCCCAATATCTATATTTATGAGGTTCATGATGATCCTTGCCATAGCTTTGCAGACCAAGCTATTCAGACTTATGGGGCAATAGTGTCCTGGATCCATTAAGGCACCACCTAAATGTAGAGGGACCACTGTTGCTGTACGCCACTCTTTGGCCACATATCATGTAGTAAGGCTGGGATTGAACAGTAGTGTTATGTCTGGGTGTAGCTCTTCTTGTAGTTCATGTAGGACACAGCCTGGGACACTGTCTGGTCCCATTGATGCAGTGTTTATTGCTTTGGAGAGGGCAGCTCTTACCTGAGCATCTGAGATGTCAGGGGGGGGCAGCACTCTGTTGGGAGAAATATTTGCCCTTTTGGTGTGGAGGGGGGAGAAGTTAGCAGTGAACCTGTCCACTAGGATGTTGGCAATGTCTGTGTTTTTGGTGTTTCTTTTGACATCTTGGACTACCTCTGAGCATATCTGGGAATTACCACCCAGGTTCCTAACATAACTAAAGAAAGCCTTGCGATTATCCTCAGTGTCTTGTGGAATCTTCTCTCAAAGATGGCCTTAGACAATCTTATGAGTGCCTCTAGTTTTCTTCTAATACTCATCACTGATGCCTTCACATTTTGGGAGTTTGTTGTATCATTTAGTAGCTTCATCCTTCTATTGTATAGTTTGTTTATGGCTGGTGTCCACCACACAGGACGTCTGCCTTTGGAGGATTGGGTCTTGCTTATATTTGGGATTGCATGATCCATGCATTCCTGAAGGTGTCCATAGAATGCCTTTATACAGGTATCTGCAGTCTGGTCCATATTTTCAACAGGCCTGGGGGCTTTGAAGGTTTCCACATCATTTATGAGGAGTGTGAACATGCTTTACATGAGTTGTTGACTGTATTCTTCTGTGCAGGGGGTGGCCTTGGGGTGTGAATATCCAGTGAGATTAGTTTATGGTCAGATCTTACCAGTGAGGGATACACTTCTTGTCTGGAGCATAGAGTCCGCATGTTGGTGATGATCAGGTTCAGTATGTTTTCCCCTCTTGTGTGAGTGGTAACAAGTTGTTCCATAGCATTTTGGTATATAAATTCCAGTAATCTTTGGGCTAGGGTGTTGGAGTTACAGTCATGCTCCCAGTCTATGTTTGGGTAGTTTAACTCACCCAATATAATGGTGTATGGACAGACCTACATATTTCCAACTGTTTTCAGGAAGGCCAAGTGCGGTTCTTGTGTTTGTGAGGGTGGTCTGTAGCAGGCTATAACCTGGAAGGCAGTTTTACCCATTGTTACTTGCATATGGATAGTCTCTGATGTTTGGTGCTTTGCCACCAACCTGGAGGTGTGGGTATCTTGGATGAATATCAATACACCCCCTCCTTTTGTGGTTTTCTGCAAGTTTTGGGCCTGAAAAGCATGGTATGAGGTATAACTTGGTAGTGCTGGGGTGCTGTTGGTAGCCCTGAATCCGGTATCTGTTACTGCACAGATAGCTATGTTCTCCATGCTGAGGAATGTTTCAAGTGTGTGCACCATCAGGTTTAGAGTCCTGCAGTGGCATATATGACTGCTCACGTGGACAGATGCCAGGTAAGTCATATGCAAAGTGTCACAGGCAATGTACTTGTGCACAGGAGAAACAGTGACATTCTGTCAAGTGAGACATGAACATACATATAGTAAGCTATGCAGATGTCACTAGGAGTCCAAAAAAGCTGTGTAACTCTGCATGGCAGGTCGGATCAGTATTCCAGGGTAACTGCAAGGAAACATGCATGCAAACATAGCTACTGTAAGCAGGGCTGCATGTAGTCCATTGTATAACAAACAAGCTGTACCACTTTCAGTAGGTAACACTGCAAATTCTCACCAGCTGACATATGAATACCTATGTCACCAAAGGTGATACTTACCAGACCACGGACAGAAATGACATGGCCAGACATGCTGCATCCCACATGAACACATATCTCAAGCAACACAGACCTCACAAAGTCAAGTGTTCTTAACAGGCACAGCCCATAAGGCCAAACACAATGTGTGACACACCTATAATAGGTGATGCCATAGTCAGACACACTGACGTCCCGCTCTCCAGACTGAGCAAGGTGAGGGTCACATTTAGCTACCTGTCGGGTGATAGAATGTGCCACATAACACAAGCACTCAGGTCACTCCACAGCAAGTACAAGTATGAGGCAGTCATTGTCCATGCTGGTGTGAACAACCTGAGACGTACCTCCCTGGACCAAATGGAAAGAGACACAGAGGAGCTCTTACATCACCCTCTCAAACTCAGGAATCCCACACAGCCTGCATGACGACACAGGAGAGTATAGATTTCTCTGCAAACACCATCATACTGGGTGACTTCAACTACCCAAACATAGACTGTGAACATTACTCAAGCCACAATACCCAAGCTCTAGGGTTCCCATAGTTCAGAAACTCTTTAGCTATGGAACAAGTAGTCAACATTCCCACAAGAGGGGAAAATATAGTAGACCTGATCATCACAAACATGAGTACAAAATGCTCACCACTTGAAGTATATCCCTCATTGTTGCAATCTAACCATATACTAATCACACTGGAGTACTGGATCCCCCACATACGCAAACCTCAAACACATCTATGTGTGTGCGGGAAATGCCCCTATTAGCAACTGTGACAGTACACTACAGGATGCAGATTCCCCTTTTGAAACACTGATGATGTCAGCACTCTATAACTATATTACCTGAATTAAAGCTACCCAGTAATTGGTATAGCGCACTCTGCTAATGCGTTTGTCTCTAGTGTCATAACATAGTTAGGTAGGGTTTAAATCCTGCAAAGGGAATGTGTGTGAGTGGGATTTGTGTGTGTGCATAATGCTGTGAGGGAAAGGTGCCTTTTGCCAACTGGGAGAACACACTACAGGGTGCACATCCCTCTTCCTAAACACAGATGATGTCAGCACCCTCTAAGTACAGCATTAGAAAGGATTTCTCCCACTAATGCAAATAGCGCACTCTGCTAATGTGTCTGTCTTTAGTGTCATAATACAGTTAGGTAGGGGTTTGAATCTTGCAAATGGAAAGTATGTGTTTTAGTGTGAGTGGGGTTAGTGTGTGTGCACAATGCTGGGGGTTGGATGTGGCTTTTGCCAAATGGGGCTACGCACTGCAGGGTGCACATTTCCCTTAACAAACAGTGATGTTGGCAGCACCCTATACAAACAACATGACAACAGACAACTGCCAGTACTCAGTATAGTGCTACATGCTACTGTAACACGCACATGTACCAGAACATACCTAGATAGTGTTTTGAAACCTGAATGTGGCAAGTGTGTGGATGTGGGATGTTTCTGTGTGTGCATTTCTGTATGGAAAACATGTTGGATGTGGCAATCAGGGAATCACAGTACCTGATGCACATTACACTTTTAAACTAATGAGGTTGCCTACACCCTGTGAGTACAGGTAGAGAGGAGGAAATCGGTAGTAATCCAAATAGTGCACTTTTCAAATGTGTACCTGTCATGTGTCGACAGCTACTCATGTAGGCTAATAAATAATGGAAATGGCAGGTGAGTGTGTGCATGTGTGGGGGTAGCAGGGTGTGTGTAAATGCATGTGTGACAGAACAGATACATATAGCTGAATTTACAATACAGCACATGATGCACATTCCCATAGTCAATGGTAGCATGTGATGGTGTGCAGCTGGTACACTTTGGTAAGTAGTATGGGTGCAGATAACAATTCAGGACATTCATACAGTTACTGCAGCAGGAATGCTGGGATATACAAACAATCATAGTGGAACAGTGAACAGTTACCAACATGTTACTACTTATACACATCTATGTAGTCACCCTGTGCATCAGCAACATGTTCACCTTTTCCTGCACTGATGTTGTAGTATGCAGGAGGTGGCACAGTGTCATCATATGCACAGGGTGTGGGTTAGGTATGCCCAAGCCAGCCACTGGTACCACCAATTGACATGTGTGTGTATGTGTGTTTGTGAGGGACAGCAGTACAGGGTGGACCAGTGTTGGTGCAGTGTGTGTGTGTGTGTATGTGTTTGCCCTAGGTGTTAAATTTCTGCATGTTTGTAAGCACGCACACAGTCCCACATAATGGCTGCCATGTACAGGGTTTTGTGGACAGCCACAGACTGCACCTTTCAGGTCATCCAGATCAGTGTCTGTGGGCACGGACACGGTACCTGTGCCTGGCAGGGGTGCTATGGACCGTATCCGGTACTAACCCAGACTGGGTACTGTCATCGGAAGTGGGTGTGTGTTGACTGGACACAGTTCCCTGTTGGGACTGTCCAGAGCCACGTGCACGTGGTCTCCTGGGGCGTCCTGGTGACAGCACTAACCCAGCATTGCTGGGGCTGCTGCTGGCACTTGAGGTGCGTGTGTGGGCCTGTTGTCGTCGGCGACTGCCAGCTGGTGCTGTTGCCGGCATACGGCCATGTTCACGCCGCAAACGCACACCATCGCCCTTGCCCATGGACATCTAGTTGTGGAGCAGCTGTTGTATGTCCCCACAATGTCTGTCAATGACATCTGTGAAATTACGAATAGCATTCACAATGTCACGCATGCCATCTGTCATGGCTGTGCAACATGCTGTCAGCTCCCTCAGAGCCTGTCTGGTGTACCTTTCCATAAGCACCTGTGCCTGCATAACAGTCCGAAACATAGTGGAGGTTGACATACCTCCTTGGGCACGTCGGCCAGAGGCAGTACAGCCATGGATGCCCCCACGAGAACCCATGGGCAACTGTCTGCGTAACCAGACACCTACAGCAACTGGAAAAAACCCAACAGTACCTCATCAAGAGGATCAAAGGGCTCAAACAGATGCCATATGCTGCCCGGTTAAAGAAAATCCAGCTGGACACAGTGGCATACTGCCTGTTCAGAGGCAATCTGTGCCTGACGTATACAGCCATGTCCAACCCAGAAGTAATGGACATGCTGCACCTCAGGAAATTAAAATCCCATACGGCCACATGCTCAAGAGACCTGAACCTTAGCACTGAAATAAATAGGACATGCTGGAGGGACAAATTCATAACCCAGAGGCTCCCTTCACTCTGTAATGAACTCACAGTACAGGTTAGGCAAAGTCCCTCATTGACTCTCTTACATAGGAATCTGGATGAGTGGATGGGAGATCATAGTTGTACCCCGGGTATCACTTCTATGTCACTGTTAGACAGAGGCACAGTATACTAACCTCAGAAAAGGGCATAGCAAAATAAATTTTAATTGGGTGGCAAAAGACAAACACATTCTGGCTAGTCTTATCAATGCCCTAGGGCAAATAGCCTAGTATGAACTTATGAACCTATGTGTACTGCTATACTACTTCTGCCATATGTTGCATGTGTGTGTGTTGTGGGGGATGCACAGGTAATGGCCAGATATTTCTGCACAGGCAACACTTCTGAAACACTCTGGGTGTTCATCCCAACATACTGTATGTGTGTTGCCATTCAACACTGTGATGTGGACACACATTACTCAGCCTGGATATACATATCCCAACAACACCACAAGCACAGTACACTACCTTGCTATGTATGTATGTAAGTACACAGTTATTCACTAGTTAGGACTGTGATGTTATCCATGCAGTCCACTGGGCCAGTGGAAGCCACAACACACACTGCTGGCCCCTTTGAAAAAGCTTACCACAGACATCCCACATAGTGCATGTAATGTGCACACACATATCTAACCCAGACCGTATGCACACCACTTATTTATCCTGTCCAGTGGACTACAGATACAGGCACATTGTATAACAATAGCAGGAGGCTACTGCAGCACAGAGCAGATTCACATGAAGGCAAGGCATCTGTGGTCAGCAGTGGTAAGATGCTTCACATTCACCAAATGCACAGATATTGGCAACATTGTTGCAGACAGTTTAGGTGCAGGTATCCCCCCCCCCCATTCTCCTACACAAGTGGAATTAGTTATCACAGATAAATGTAACTTCCCTATCATCTCACATGTCCAGGTGAGGGCCACCCTCAACATTGCAGAACACACAGCATCACTGTTACAAAATGGTATCCCTGGATGTGTGATACGTTCACCCCTAGAGGACATAGCACCACATTACAGACTGATATTAAACCCTGGCCATACTACAGGATATGTACCTGAACAGTGCCATACATACACAGTGGTCCCACACCAATGAGGAGGAACCTCTACTGATCCTGGGAACTACTGCATCATATGCATAACTGGCCTTGTGTTCTAAGCTATGGAAGTTTTAAGTATGGAAGACATGTACAGCAATATTACATATGTATATATATCAGGACTATGTACACACAACCTATCTCATGGACATACCTATAGATAGTGAACTATGATACATTTGAAGGTTTCACAGTAAACACAGTATTAACCTGCTACTTTGCATTACCTGTGTTTGTGTCAGCTGTTGCTGTGTCACTGGTGCTAATTGCTGTTTGCTGCTGCTGCTGCTGCTGGTTTTGTTGCTGCGATGATGCAGTTGTTTTTCTTTATCACTGCCTTTCTTTCTTTCTTTCTTTCTTTCTTTCTTTCTTTCTTTCTTTCTTTCTTTCTTTCTTTCTCTCTCTCTCTCTCTTTCTCCGTCAGTTTGGTGCAATGAATGTATTGCATGTGTGGAGTGTTAGTACTGGATGCTTTTGTAGGTATCTGCATAGGTCCATGTGATGGCCTCTGCACCAATTGTAAGGCAGCATTTGCTAATTGCATGCAGCCAGTTGTGTACTGATTGCATGTCTCACTGTGATTTCAGGACAGTGCTATAAAAGGGTATGTGAGATAGGCGTTGCCCTTTCAGATTGTAAGGGCGTGGACCATGCTGGTATGCTGTCGACAGTGTTCTGTGAGTGTGAAGGTTAGTAAGTCCTCATGATTCATGCTGTGTTGTAAATTCAGGTTGCTGCATTTCTCTCACCTGATCCCTGTAGTGAGTGTGTATGCATACTGACAACTACAACTATATTTCCATATGTATTTATATATATGTATATATATATATATATATATATATATATATATATATATATATATCTATATGTGTGTGTGTGTGTGTGTGTGTGTACATATACATACTTTCCTATATGTACATTAGCTTACATTATTAAGTACAAGCTAACAATTAGCAGGGCTGTTTCTGTTAACACTAAACTAGTATGGGAATCCAGTAATTAGGACAGTAAAAGTCTACCTGACATGCTTTGGGTAGTACAAATCCTATATTGCCTTTATCTTCATTCCTACTATTACATGTTCTACTTATTTTAGCACTATATTCCTGTATGAGAGTCATGGCTTAGTGGTAGGTCATACAGACTAGTGTTACAATGGTCTTGTGGTAAGGCCTAATAGTATACTTTTATTTTGCTTTCAAATTGAGTACAGGGCCTGTCAATCAAAGTGCTGAAGGCACCTTTAAGCAGTTAAAAGGGTTAGTAAGTCTCACAGGAGTCAGGCTGTGTTGCAGGTTCTGGTTGCTGCATTTATCTTCACTGTTTCCTGTAGTGAGTGTATATGAATACTGACACCTACCACTATCTTTCATATGTATTAATATATATATATATATATATATATATATATATATATATATATATATATATATATATATATATATATATGTATGTGTACATATACATACTTTCATATATGTACATTACCTTACATTATTATCTACAAGCTAACAATTAGCAGGGCTGTTTCTGTTAACACTAAACTAGTATGGGAATCCAGTAATTCGGGCATTAAAAATCTACCTGACATGCTTTGGGTAGTACACATCCTATATTGCATTTATATTGATTCCTACTATTACATGTTATATTTATTTTAGCACTATGCTCTTGCGTGAGAGTCATGGCTTAGTATTACGTCATACAGACTAGTTTTACCAAGGGCCAGGGTTCGAGACTGACAGTGGGAATTTATTTTTCTTTCGAAATGAGTACAGGACCTGCCAATCAAAGTGCTGAAGGCACCTTTACACAGTTAAAAGGGTTAGTAAGTCTCACAGGAGTCAGGCTGTGTTGTAGATTCTGGTTGCTGCATTTATCTTCACTGCTTCCTGTAGTGAGTGTGTATGAATACTGACACCTACCACTATATTTCATATGTATTAATATATAAATATATATATATATATATATATATATATATATATATATGTACATATAATACTTTCATATATGTACATTACCTTACATTATTATGTACAAGCTAACAATTAGCAGGGCTGTTTCTGTTAACACTAAACTAGTATGGGAATCCAGTAATTCAGGCATTAAAAATCTACCTGACATGCTTTGGGTAGTACACATCCTATATTGCCTTTATATTGATTCCTACTATTACATGTTATATTTATTTTAGCACTATGTTCTTGTATGAGAGTCATGGCTTAGTGGTAGGTCATACAGACTAGTGTTATGAAGGTCCTGGGTTTGAGACTGGCAGTGGGAATTTATTTTTCTTTCGAAATGAGTACAGGACCTGTCAATCAAAAGTGCCAAAGGCACTTTTAAGCACTTAAAACCAGGTCTGCGCTGCTTGCGGAGCTCACGCATGCGCACTGGCGGTTAGCTCAGACACAAGCGCACACCGCTATTTTGCTTGAAAGAAAAGAAAAAGGGGTGACAGGAAAGTGGTGAAAAAGGGGTCACAAAGAGGGTAAGACAGTAGGGAAACAAGCTTGGGATTTGCAGGAAGGATGTACGTGAGGCCCATAGTTGCCCATGTCTTTTTCAGCAACAGCTGTGCATTTGTATGTAATTTGGTGTGACATTTGAAACCTTCCAGCCCTGAGAGAGGTGTCAGGACAACATTAATACCTGTTGTACAGCCAATTGTAACTAACAGTTTCAGTGTCCAGCGGACATGTGTGCAACCTGGACAGCTATGTATGGGGCGTAATTTTTTTGTGGGTACAGAGTGCCTTTTTTTTTTTTAATCAGGTGAGAGTGGTATGTCAGGTGAAGGTAGTCGGTATAGCTGGGGAGGTAGGTTGGGTAGGTTAACAGACAAGACAGACAAGACGCATACAGGGGCGGTGTATGACACATGTGGGGGGGCTACACAATTGACGGGGACGGAGGTTGGGATATCCAGGGCACATGAGCCCACAGATGGCAACAGTGGAACTGATATCCCCACCCATAGGCAGTTGCCACTGTTCCTTCACAGCCCAGGATGGGGCTGTGCTGGGGGCTGTGCAGGCGGGACAACTGGCATGCCCGTAAGCTGTGCCACCCGGGCCTCAAGCTGGCGTAGGGGCCCAAGAACAGAGTCTTGAATCTCCCTTCGCACCACAGACCGGACATCTTGGAGGGTGAGTGGACGGGCTCCTCCGGCCACGCTTGCAGAGGGGGGACAGGCCCCATCCCCTGCAGTGCTTCCACCCGAAGGTGGCACAGGGCCACCGGAGGAGGGTCCAGCCTGGGCACTAGTGCCAGGTGCAATCGCCAGATGAGGTGGGAGAGGTGGGTCCGCTGGGACCTGTCTTCCCAAGCATTCTAGGTTTGTGAGTATGTAATGTTAGTTTGGGTTAGTAGCATATTATTCCATTCAAATTAGTTGTAACAGCATGCATTGGTATTACCATTAAACAAACACCCAGATATTAACACCATTGAACAACAGGCATATCAATATCACATGCATTATTTGAACAGAAATACACAATCAAACAACATGCAAGGTTGATTAATGGCAACAGGCCATCAGGATTGCAGGTATGAACAGGGCACATGCAACAACTGACATGCATATATTTTTGAAACGACAGGACAAATGTCCATGGTTAATGAAATGTTCACATACCAATATTAAGTGAGTTTTTTAATTTGCAATTATATGGTGGGGTGGAGAAAGAAAATGATGACACATTCATAAATTATACATTGATATACATTTGTAATAGAAACAAAATTAACTTGTGGGTGATAGTTTCCAAATGATTTTTAATTGACTGTCATGCTAGACCTGTTACAGATACATCACTATCCTAGTTGTTTTGAATTTGATCAGATACATCATCCTGCTACACTTTGATGACAGGGTAGGGGACAACTATGGATGTTTAGTATGTCAGACAATCATTCATTCTATCTGAAAATTGTTGACTGTCATCACCATATATGGATTTTGGCTTAAACATTCAAGATTCAGACACACTGAAATCAGTTTGGGATGTTAATTTTTGATTCCCACATGCATTTAGTTCTGTAGAACCACACTGAGGCTTATATATTCAGGAGTTATTACTACTTTATTTATTGATACATGACCCTTTCTGTCACTCTCACACATCCTGCTATTTCACAGTTCAGGTTGGTACTTCTAGGCTTTGTTCACATATTAGACCTGTGGTGATTCAAACACTTTCCAGCAGCCTCACTTCTGTCATGATTCAGCATTTCAACAGGGATATATCTCACATGTGATTAACTCAGCTTCTGAAGCTGTACTCTTGAGACTACTGCAGGTTATACTACATTTAATTAATGGTGGGACATCTGTATTACAGAGCTATTTATTTCTATCAATTATATTTCCAGTTTCACTTGCATACTGATGAACTTGTTGCAGCCATACCTGCAGACTTTCACTTGTTGCTTGCACATTCTATTACTTTTAATCAATACACTGCAGTGTTCTGCTACGTGCTACACTATAATATTTATTTACAAGTACTAGGTGGGGTTACTAACCTGCATGGTGGTGCAGCCGCACCAGCCTGCGGTCATGTGCCCTGCGATTCGCAGAGCGGACACCTGCAGCTGTACTACAAAGCAAGTAATATTGGAATACACATCTCCATGGTATCAGCTAGTTGAATTCCTTACATACATAAGTAAAATGTAACTTACTCAGTAGTGGGGTGTTGGGCATATCCCAGGCCTCGTGGATCCATTGGGTCAACTGGTCTTGTTTACGTCGCTTCAGGTCCGCATGGTGGTGACGGACCTGCTCACCAGTACGTGGAATCCCAGTAGCACTAGTGAGATCATGAGCCAACTGGTCCCATGCCTCCGCCCTGTATGCTCCCCATGAGACCTGGCCCTGCATGAGTTGGGCCTCATGATGGTGAACTAGGAGCCAGACCATGTATCTGGACTCCTCAATGCCCCACCGCGGAGCTCACGCATGCGCACCGGTGGTTAGCAAACGGTGTGCGCTGGGTTAAACCTTAATTGGCTAGTAACATGCATGTTAAGCTAAGCACAGCTAGTTGCACACAGTTTGAGCCTGTTAAACCAGTGCTTAGCTACGGGCAAGCAATTTGCAGCCTTTGAAACACTACTCAGCTACGGGCAGTCTGTCTCACAGCAGCTTAGCTATCAGTACATTTCTAAATATTTTTATTATTGTATTACTTGAAAATTTATGCTCCATTTCATTCCATTTTACAAAAGGAAATACTTTTACATTTGTACAATACTGTCAGGGGCCTTTTTAGTGCTTATTTACAAAAAAAAAAAAAAAAAGGTTGTTATGTGGGCTCGAACCTTGCCTGCCTGCTCTTAAGCCAACAACTCTACCTCTATGCTATTACTGCTTGGCTTATTTTACATATTTAGTTCTTATATTCTTTTCCACTGATTGCTAACTGCAGTTGCGCTAGTAGCACACCCGCGCACATGAGCGCACGCAGTAGCAAACATTTACGGGGTTTTAAAAAAAATAAAACAGTTTTCATTTTCATTTTATAACATCTGTTCACTTTTTACATTGCTGGTCTGTGGGGGGCATGTGTTGTGTAGTGTGTTTATTCACATTTCCATGGCCTCTCTCGTGGCTGTTTACTTTCTGCCATTCTAGACTTCCGGGGCGTGTCCGCTTGCAGGGCTTAGCCTACGGACACGCCCCCTACTGTCTTACATGGACTATGTAAGAGTTACAGTGTGATTCAGCATGCCTCATGCACCTCATGCATATGCATGACATGCTGACATCACACCGTTTAACTGCAGCCTCCGTGTAAGAGTTATAACTCTTGCACGGATGCTTCCTGAATTTGGCCCATTATCTTTTGTTAAAGCAGTTATAACTATAAACTATATTTCCATTACTGCATTATTTTCATAAAAAATGTGTGACATACAGATGAAGAAGTGGTGCTATCTTATACAAAATATCAAGACCCAGAACATTTTCACTGATACTTGCCATCTGACACAAAATTGTTTTGTAGACTAACTACATTTAGAAATATTTTGACATTCTTATATTCATATTTTGCATAGATCCATTAATGTCACATATCAGCAATATGCAATCCCCTCTTGTCATACACCATTAGAAAGTTTCTGAACAGGTGAACAATTGTGCCACTAATATATTGAATCTGTCTTACACACTTACAGAGATGTAATCCTTTGTTTGACTGTAACACTTTTTTTACAGACAGGGTTATGATCAGTGTATAGTCTACTGTCTACCAATGTTTTTTTGTAACTCATATCATCTATCAGTTATTACAAATCTACTAACATTTTTTGTAATGTGGATCATCTATCAGGTATTATACATTTAATGAAGTGTGTTTTTATGAAAGACTTTGAAGAAAAGCTCTTAGGAAACAAGAGGGTTTTCTGGCTTAGAAGATCTCTGGAAGCAAATCTGTTTATCAACTCCTTGCTGTTTAAGATTAAGTTAGTTAAATCCATGTGGTTCATTTTTTCTGTTTTGTGTTTTCTGTGAAACTAAAGTTGCATTTATTAATTGAAGGCATTTTACTTTTTGTAAAGTTCAAGTGGGCTCTGCACAGTAATAATTATTTAAGTCAGTTGTCTGTGTTTCCTACTTTGTGTGTTTTTTTTTCTGAATCTGACGTTACAGATATTTATTGAAGGCATTTTACTATTTGAACTGCTTTCACAAATGGGTTCTCTGTTGCACCTAGGTAATCAAATCTGTTTTGAGTGAGTTTTCTCAATTTTTCTGCTTTTTTATCATTTCTTCTCTGAATATACAGCTACACATATGACTTAATTTGGATTTACTGTTTGCATTATTTTTCTGTGCTCTTAAATTAATCAAGTCAGTATTGCTGCATCCAAACACTGTCCTTTTGGCACTTTTCAAAATGTGAACAAACATAAAAGTGTTAGCAAGCTGTTTGAGCTTTATGTAGAGTGAATAGTCTTTAAACCCAGTGCCAGTGTGGGTTTCTGCAATTCTAATAAGATAAGCACTACTGGCTAGAGCTTTATCTGTTTCCAGCATTTATTTACATTGTTATTTTATATTACACAAGCAACTTGCAATTTGTGTCTTTACAACTCTTGGAAGCGGAAAGTCTCCTGACAGTAAAACCAGGCAAGGCATTAGGAATCCATTTCACAGCCAGAGAATGGCATTTAAACTACTGCACTTATCATTAAAATTAGTTCTGTGCAGCTCCTATTTTGTGTTTACAGTGTATGTGTTTTCTCTAAATCTTAGTTACAGCTATTAATTGAAGGGAGTTCACTGTTTGCATTGCTTTTTAAGTGAGTCCTGTGATTTGCCTACAGTATGTATTTAAATCCATTTTGAATGTGGTTTCTCATTTTTCTGCATTTTTACTACTTCATGACTGAATCTGAAGGTATGGCTATACAATGCTTTTGTTTTACAGTTTGTGTTGTTACTTTTCTGAGCTCTTGAGTTGTTTAGTCAGTACTGCTGCATCTGGTTAGTGTGTTTTAGTCAATTTTCAAACTAGAGCAAACAGACAGTTTTGGTCAGCTCTTTGAGTTTTACCTAGAGTTTGTGATCATTAAACCCAGTGGCAGTGGAGGAAGATAATCACTATTGGTTACAGTTTTACTTATTTCCAACATTCATTTATCCTGGTAGTTTATGGTACATTAACAGTGAGACATTTTTGTCTCTAAAACTCTTGAAAGATGAATCTCTCATGATACTAAAACCAAATCAAGCATTCGTACACCATTTTGTATTCAGAGATGTTCATTTAGACTACTGCATTTAGCATCAGTTTTGTGTGCTTTCTCAGTTGTGTTTCCTTTCTGTGAGTCTGAAGTTACAGCTATTATTTGAAGACATTTTATTTTTTTCACACTTTTTCAAATTGGTTCTGCACTGCATCTAGGTATTTAAATATGTTTAGAGTGGGTTATCTCATTTTCTGCATTTTTACTATTTCTTGTCTTAATTTGTAGCGAGAGCTGTAAATTGTTTTGGTTTTACAATTTGTATCATTATTTTTCTGTACTCTTAAGTGGATTAATCATCACTGACCTAGCTAATTTCTGTGCTGTAGGCACTTTTCAGACTTAGAATAAATACGTACTTTGGGCCATGTGTGAGTTTTATGTACACAGCTTGTGGTCATTAATTCCAATGGTAGTGGGTGTATCTTTAGTTCTAGGGAAATAAACACTATTGGCTTAAAATGCAGTTGTTTTCAGCCTTTATTTATTCTGACATTTCATATTATTCAAGCAGCTGGCCATTTGTCTATAATAGTATTTATGTATTATTCATTGACATTTGTTGACCGAGAAAGTCCACTGGGTCAGAAACCCACTTTCCGTGGAGGCCCGGGGAAGAAAGCTCCACAGGTAATCCAATATTGTACAGAACAAATACAAAGTGAAAGAGATATACATACATTAGCATAGTGTGGGGAGTAATGGTATATAGTTAATACATAATTAGCATAATGCGGGGAATAATGGTATATAGTTAATGCATAATTATCAAACTGAATGAATACATAATGACATACTTTCAATCACAAGAAAGTAATCATAATTATTAGTAAATTGCACATATCATAGGCAGGAGAAACAGTCATATAGAGGAGGAGCAAAATAATATAACAAAGGGTTAAAGAGTAGGGTCTGAGTGGTTAAATGTGTGAAGTTAAGGGGGCTTACACTGTATTCCACAGGTGCAGCTGGGATTATTTAAACAGTGGGTTTTTAGTGCAGCTTTAAAGGGTATTAGGAAATCAAGTTGAGTATTGTATGAGTGGAGGCTATTCCATAGTTTGGCAATGTTTTAGGAATATAGACATTGTCCTGCTTTTTGTTTGGGTTTAGCTATGTTTAAAAGTGTCATTTCTGAAGACCAGAGGGTTCTAGTTGGGGTGTATGTGTGTAAGATAGACTGGAGTGCAGGACAGGTATCAGGTTTGAAAATTAGTTTACGCGCAAGTATTAATTGTGTATAAAAAAGACAGTAGTGAAATTCAAGCCAGGACAGGTTTGAGATAGCTCTACAGTGATATGAGTTGTTGGGCATGTTAGAGGCAAATTTTGCTATCTTGTAGTAGCAAGATTACAGCTTATTACTGAGGGATGTATGAAAGTTGGTGAAAATGGGGCTTCCATACAAGAGGGATGGGATAAGAAAAGTGTTTGCTAGTTTTATCTTTGTTTATCTAGGTAGAGTTTATGTCGATATAGTTTGCTGAGTTTGAAATGTGTTTTCTTTACTGTATTGAGAATGTGTTGCTCAAAAGACAGTTTGTATCAATAGTAATTCCTTAAAGGTTTGCAGATAGCACCTGTTTTATTTCTGTATTGTTATATGAAAAAATCTTGAATTCTCCAGCTGGAGGTTTTGATGAAAATAGTAACAATTTAGTTTTTTGGGGGTTCAGCATTAATTGAGCATCATTTAGCCAAATTTCTATGGATGTGACTGAATCTTGGGTAATCTTCTGGAAGTTAGCTAAATTGTTGGAGGATGAGATGATAGTTGAATCATCCACATATTGATTTAATACGCTTTTCTGGGAGGCTTTATTAAGATCATTAATAGATATATTAAAGAGTAGTGGTCCTAAAATGGACCCTTGTGGGACTCCTGTGTTATTTGCCAGATACTCTTATTGTTGGTTTTGGCATCTAGCCGATTGTTGTCAATCATTTAGGTGGGTGGGAGGAAAACCAGGTTAATACACTCAAATTTTTCTAAATATTGTCATGACTTAGGGTGTGATACTGTGTTGAAAGCCTTTGAAAGGTCTAACAGGAGTACTGAAGTTGGTAGGCCAGCATCAAGAGCTTTATTTACAGTATCAGTGAAGGAGAGTAAAGCTGTGGTTGCGCTATGTCCACAGTGGAATACATGTTGAATGGGAGGTAGTAGGTTGTTGTTAATGAGGTGATTTAATAGTTGGGATTGTATGCATTTTTCTAGGATTTTTGGCAGCGGGGAGTGGATGGAGATTGGCCGGTAATTTGAGAGATAATGTACATTACCTTCTTTGTGCAGTGGAGATATAATAGACTTTCTCCACAGTTGGGAGACATAAGATTCTGAGACTGAATGATTAATAAGAATACTTACAGGGTAAGCTATACCTTTGACAGCAAGTTTTAAGTATTCAGGTGGTAAGTCATCAACAGAGAGTGAGCAGTGCTTTAGTTTGGTTAGCAATTTTAGAATTAGGGATGTAGGTACTGGCTAAAGTGAGAAAGGAGGATTGGGTGGGTTATTGTTAGAGGAAACCATAGTGTGTATAGAGGTAGATATGGGGTCTATTTGTGTGGTATTTCAGGAGTTAGGGTTGCTTTTTGTAGATGAATACTTAGCTAGTTTTTGAATAGTGTCAGTGAAATGGGTGTTAAATATTTGGGCTATCTGGTGAGGGTCATTGAAAAAATACAAACGGCACCACAAACTGCAAAAGAAATGGACCAAGGCAGGAATAAACAGAAGACCTCAGAAGGAAGACCTCAAAGTCTTCAGCTCTTCAGCTCTTTATTAAAATGACAAGAATAAAAACAGTGGTGGCACAAGCAAGTAAAGTTAAACACTTTTTGTCAAGTTTAATAACTAGACTTTTTCAGACAACTAACAGCAAATATAAAGTTCCTTAAATAAACTTCTGCCTTCCTTTTCCTGTTAACTTGATTGCTTAATGGTCTTAAAGCTAGTCATATCAAAGGGAACCCCACCCATAGTTTTACTTTTAGAGTTATTGATCATATTCCAAAAGACTTAAGGGGTGGACCACGATCCCTTATTTTAGAGAAAAAGGAATTAATGTGGCAGATTTGGTTGGATGCTTGCCACTACCCTGGCTTCAATGATTGTTGTTCTATACAGTGCCTCTTAAAACTTAAAAACTTGAATAGGTAACCTACAACCCTTATGGTTAATAATTATTATAGGCTAGTTTTGCAATCAAGAAATATAGTAAATGTAAAGGCTAAGTATGATTTTCATCTGCATAAAATAGTGTTTCATGTCAATTTGTTTCATTTTATTGTATTTTTACATATTTTTTTCATTCTTTATTTCCTTTATTGCACTATGTCTGTATGTTGTATATTTATTGCACTATGTCTGTATGTAGCATGGACTGTTTAGCTTATTTTTAATGCAAATTTAAGGCTCTTTGTTATGCCTAATTTATATCTATTAAGCAATCAAGTTAATGGGAAAAAGAAGGGGGAAATATATTTAAGCAACTTAGTATTTGCTGTTAGTTGTCTGAAGAAGTCTAGTTATTCAGCTAGACGAAAAGTGCATAACTTTCCTTGCTTGTGCCCCCCACAGTTTTTATTCTTGACATTTTAATAAAGAGCTGAAGAGCTGAAGACTTTGAGGTCCTGTTTATTCCTGCCTTGGTTCGTTTCTTTTGGTGAGGATCTTTGTAAGGGAGACGGTCATGGAGTTTGTATGTTACCACGATTTAGTAGGGAGGATACAGAATTTTTTGGATTATTACTTTGGGAGGATAGTTGTTAGGAAAAATAGTTTTTTTTTTTTTTTTGCAGTATTTCAAAGTTGTTTATAATTTTGTTCATTTGCTTGAGTTCTACTTTTTTCCATATTTTCCAGGCTTTTTCTCTAGACAGGAAGGTTTGTTTTGTTAGCCAGGGGGCAAGGTTAGGTTTTTTTCATTTTGTATAAAGTGTTCCTAACCTATTTAATGTGCTAAGAAAGATATTATTGAAATAATCTACAGCGTCATCCATAGGCAGTGTTTTTACTAGGGTCCAGTTTTGAGCTTGTAGGGTATTGATAAATATGTTTTGATCAAAGTGGGCAAGGTTCCAGGTAGATTTGCATGTGTGAGGTATGGGAATTTGTATTTGGGTTCTATGGGTGTAATGTCGTCCAAACCAAATGCTATGCACGTGGGGGATGCAGGGCCTAACCAAACCATGAAGAGACAAAAATGGCCAGCAAGGTTTAGCAGTCGAATATGCAGCCCAAAACCAGATAGTGAATAATAAAAAAAAGACCGGTTTCGGCAAAATGATGCCTTCTTCAGTGTTGAGCAAACAATCAAAAAAGACACAATAAAAAATGCAAATTTATACAGAGTGCTAACCAATAAGCACATGAATGTGGTGTTAAAGCTCATGAATAATACATGATATATTGTGAACTGGCTAACACTATACCTGAGACCATGGCTAATATTGTGTTACACCTGAAACAGATAGTTCCAAAGACATCACAAAAAACAAAATCATAATAGACTATGGAACCATAAAGGCTATAATTATACATAATAAAATATGTACATCCATAGTCATGATTATATTAAATATAAAAATATATATAAATGGAAGAAAATAAACTGCAAGGGGCCCATTTGGAAACCAGACATAATGAATAGCTCTTGCTACTCCTTGTAATATATGTATATATAAAAATGGGATTAAATGATTCAGAAAATATTATACCTGATATAGTTGGTAAATAAAGTGGGAGTTTATGCATCCTTCTCCATTGGCTGAGTGTTAGAGATGATCATTGAGACCAGGTGGAAAAAGTGCACCCAAAGTGATTATCCAGGACTTTTCTTTGTGGTTGAGGATACCATTCCACCCTTGTGGGTTGCTGTGATCACCCACTATACGGTCAATAATCATAAACATGAGCTGTGCTTGTTGATGTTTTAATACATGTCGATATAAGGCATTCGTCTCCCTTTTGTTTTTAATGTCACTTCGATGTTCATTTATTCATGACCTGAGTGGCCTAGAAGTCTGACCAACATAGAATGCCCCACAGTGACATGATGCCTGGTAAACAACCCAATCACTGCTACAGTTTCCAAAGATTTTACAGTCGAAGACCTTACTAGTATTGCGACTCGAAAAGTTCTGAGACTTGGTGATCTGTTTACAAGACCCACAGTGGCCGCATGGGTGTGTACCCAATAGTTCATGTCCCATTATTGTGAGCTGTTTATGAATTGCTCCACCACTACTAATATGTTTGTAATGAGAAAGATAGGACCCCAATGTTTTGCCTTTTCTATATGAGAATTGACATTCCTCACCCAGAAAAGATCTGAGTTGTTCATTGGCTAATAGGATATTCCAATGTCTGTTTTTGATGTCCCTAATCATGTAATAGTTCCTACCATATGTTGTGATAAATCTGATGGTGGGTGATCTGGAGTCACCAGAAGAGGTCTTATAATATAGCAGTCTATTCCTATTCATCTGAGAGGATCGTGTCCATGCTGTCTTGATATCTGCAAAATTATACCCCCTACTGGCAAATCTGCGACATAAGTCAAGACTAGCAATGTCATAATCTGATTTGTTAGAGCTAAGGCGTTTCATGCACATAAATTGTGAAACTGGGATGTTTCTGATTGTATGACATGGGTGCATGCTTGATGTATGTAATAGAGTATTATATTGGGGGTATTTGCGAAACACTCTGGTAGCCACAGTATGGTCATGATTTCTTGAAATCATTACATCCAAAAAATTGATAGTCTGCATGTCATAGGTAATAGAAAATTCAATTCCCCAGATGTTGCCATTGAGATATTCTACAAATTCATGCAGATATCCCACATCCACACGCCATACCATCCAACAGTCATCCAGGTACCTATGCCAGATGTCCATTTCTACCAAGTATATATTATGAGATGCATCATAAATCATGCACTCTTCAAAAAATGCCATAAACAGGTCAGCATAAATGGGAGCAAAGGATGCTCCCATAGCTGTATCCTGTAATTGCCAATAGCATTGTCCTTGAAAATAAAAAAACATTCTTATTGAGTACATGTTCCGACATGCAAATCAATAGCGTATTGAACCCTGGTGAGTATAAACCATCCCTATCCAACCAATATTTAAGGGCTTGTAAGCCAGCCCAATGTGGTATACTGGTATACAAGGCCTTGACATCCAGTGAGCACATTAGCCACCCAGGCTCCAATTGTGTATCCTCAATGATTTTCAGGAACTGTGTAGTGTCCTGTAGCCTTGCCCTGACCAAACCCAAAAGAGGTTTGAGATATTGTGTCAGAAAGGCTGACAAGGGTTAAGTCAAAGAACCAATGCCTGAAACAATTGGTCTTCCTGGAGGTTTAGTTAGTGATTTGTGAATCTTGGGTAGTAGATACATAACCTGCTTGCGGGGCTCTTTAACCGAAAGTTGTATAACACATTTTTTGCTAATGATGCCCTCCTCACATGCCAGATTCAAAAAAGAGTCAATTTTGTGCTTAAAATTTGGGGTTGGGTCTAAGGCCATGTTCATGTAACATGCTGTATCTGATAGTTGGGATAAACCCTCTTGAAGGTAATCACTCATGTTTTGTACAACCACGGCCCCACCCTTATCTGCTGGTAATACAACTATGTCTTTGTTGTTGCGTAGCTGTTGGAGGGCATTGCTCTCCTGTTGTGAAAGATTATGTCTCAACATAGTATATCCATAATTTTGAAAATGTAAGTCTCTGAACACTGACTGCATAAAAATCGACACATGCTTGTTCATAGGAGGCTGGAATTCAGATTTGCCAAATCTGAATTCATTAGATCTTTGAGATGTGTCATCTGCAAAAAACAACTTAAGGTTAAGACTAAGACAAAAATCAATAACACCTGTAACTATGTGATATTCATTAGAATAAAAGCCAGGTATAAAACTAAGCCCTTTATTCAAAAGAATTTGTTGATCACCAGACAAATTTACATTGGATAAATTTAAAACATTTTGGTTGAGTTGTTCATCTTGAGTTATGTTAGAAAGTTCTGGATCAAACCCTCCAGGGAATGCTCTAATGGATCTTTTCTTATGTTTCCTTCCTCCTCTGTGTTTGGAACCATTTCTAAAGGGATATTTATATTAGTTTTCTTTTTGTGTGGTGATCCCCTATCCCCTGAGCTGTCATAATCTGTAAGAGAGGAATCCTCTCCTGAAGTGCTGTTATTGAACCCATCCCAATTTTTCAGAATAGATCTTGGTCTTTTCTTGGGGCGACCAGAGGCAGGCCCCTGACCAACATCTGCAAATCTGACAGAGCGATTGAGCTCAAGGGGATATCCCCTTTGATAGTCAGAATAATCTGTGTGAAATTTTTTAATCTTTCTGTCTTTGATAATTTTTTCGTGGTTTGTCAATTCTTTAGATAACTTCTTAATGTTATCCTGAAATTTTGGTAGGGATTCAAATTTTTTACAATCACAGCACAATGTTTTAACCTCCTGAATGTTCACATCTACCATTCTCTCATAGTATTGTAAGAGAACATTCACAAATAAGATAGACCCAATTTGTAAAGCCTCCTTCCAATCACAATTCAACTTGTCATCCGGTCTACCTACCAGTGGTTGGAGCCGTATTCTCAAGCCCCTTTGAGCAATATTCTTATTAGAATATGCTCTGAATAATTTCAGATGCCATATGTTGGATCTCAAAGTTTTGAGTCCTTTCGTAAGAGAATGGAAGGACATATCACAGTCAGATGAAATATGTTGATCTGTGTAACTTGAATTACTGCCTGGTGAGGTATTGATCCCAAACACTCCAATATCCTCCCAATCGGCACATAATCCAGATAATATGCTCTCAAGGTCCATGCTGTGAGTGTCCAATGAAAACAATAAAATGAATAATAACAAGAGAGAATGGCAGTTGTTGGCAAACCCAGAAAAAACTACAATGATTGCTCCAATTATAGCAGAGGTTGGTAAGAGGCTCCCCAGCCGCCCCAACAAAGTACCAAAACTAATTCACCGTCCTGAAAAATCAGGAAGGTTAATATGGGAAGAAGGTTCAACAACGTAATAATATTCCTAAAATGATAGATAGTGATAACCAGACTAGAGGAATAATACCAGATAGATATCCAACACATATATAACTGGATGAGAGGAATGCAAGTAGATATAATCACTAGATCACAAGGCTAAAGGTCAATAATAACAAGACCAAAAAAGACCTTGCTGGTAATAGCCGAAATTATTCTGGGTGATTGACCTGATTTTCTTAGTTGGTATAATCTAAATATAGTCTTACTAGTACCTTGCGATACAGTGAAATCAGATACGCCTAGAGAAAAGGTGGTCCAACCACCAACAAGGTTTGATATGTTATGTTTGTTAAGATCCACATACACAGCCAAGATGTAATCACTCTGGCAAGTGGCCGTCCAGCATTAGTAAATGTATCATAAAGGCCATGTAATTAAACAAAAATACCAACAGGTGAATGATTAAGTAGGGGAGAACTAATATCCCAACAACTTAGCAATATTGCAATGTAGAATTTGCAATATAAAAAGTACTCCTGCATGCATAAATACGTATGGG
Source organism: Protopterus annectens (assembly GCF_019279795.1). NCBI lineage: Eukaryota > Metazoa > Chordata > Ceratodontiformes > Protopteridae > Protopterus > Protopterus annectens. Next base: position 192,536,635 of record NC_056741.1, on the reverse strand, counting down.
GCCAAAACAAATCACTATGTGTATTTGCCTGAATCCAAGCCCAGGTCATATGGTTCCCCTCTATACACAATGCATCCAATAGTTCAATCACCTTCAGTTCAACGAAATACAGATTTTGCAAAAACAATATTTTCCTAAAACAATATTATCCAGGTATAGCACTTGCCTGAATAATGAATCTTGAAATCCAAATATGTACCTATCAAACTTGCCCTCTAATACAATGTAATGAAAACAAATCACTTGTAAAACATCTGATCCAGATTATTCCTGCAATAGGCTCACAACTAACAATTTGTTAATAATCTCGATCAAATTTCAGGATAACATTAAGAAGTTATCTAAAGAATTGACAAACCACGAAAAAATTATCAAAGACAGAAAGATTAAAAAATTTCACAGAGATTATTCTGACTATCAAAGGGGACGTCTGTTTGAGCTTAATCACTCTGTCAGATTTGCAGATGTTGGTCAGGGGCCTGCCTCTGGTCGCCCCAAGAAAAGACCAAGATCAATTCTGAAAAATAGGGATGGGTTCAACAACAGCACATCAGGAGAGGATTCCTCTCTTACAGGTTATGACAGCTCAGGGGATAAGGGATCACCACACAAAAAGAAAACTAATAAAAATATCCCTTTAGAAATGGTTCCAAACACAGAGGAAGGAAACATAAGAAAAGATCCATTAGAGCATTCCCTGGAGGGTTTGATCCAGAACTTTCTAACATAACTCAAGATGAACAACTCAACCAAAATGTTTTAAATTTATCCAATGTAAATTTGTCTGGTGATCAACACATTCTTTTGAATAAACGGCTTAGTTTTATACCTGGCTTTTATTCTAATGAATATCACATAGTTACAGATGTTATTGATTTTTGTCGTAGTCTTAACCTTAATTTGTTTTTTGCAGATGACACATCTCAAAGATCTAATGAATTCAGATTTGGCAAATCTGAATTCCAGGCTCCTATGAACAAGCATGTGTCGATTTTTATGCAGTCAGTGTTCAGGGACTTACATTTTCAAAATTATGGATATACTATGTTGAGACATAATCTTTCACAACAGGAGAGCATTGCCCTCCAAGAGCTATGCAACAACAAAGACATGGTTGTATTACCAGCAGATAAGGGTGGGGCCGTGGTTGTACAAAACATGAGTGATTACCTTCAAGAGGGTTTATCCCAACTATCGGATACAGCATGTTGCATGAATTGGCCATAGACCCAACCCCGAATTTTAAGCACAAAATTGACTCTTTTCTGAATCTAGCATGTGAGGAGGGCATCATCAGCAAAAAATGTGTTATACAACTTTCGGTTAAGGAGCCCCGCAAGCAGATTATGTATCTACTACCCAAGATTCACAAATCACTAACTAAACCTCCAGGAAGACCAATTGTTTCAGGCATTGGTTCTTTGAATGAACCCTTGTCAGCCTTTCTGACACAATATTTCAAACCTCTTTTGGGTTTGGTCAGGGCAAGGCTACAGGACACTACACAGTTCCTGAAAATCATTGAGGATACACAATTGGAGCCTGGGTGGCTAATGTGCTCACTGGATGTTAAGGCCTTGTATAACAGTATACCACATTGGGCTGGCTTAAATATTGGTTAGATAGGGCTGGTTTATACTCACCAGGGTTCAATTCACTATTGATTTGCATGTCGGAACATGTACTCAATAAGAATGTTTTTTTATTTTCAAGGACAATGCTATTGGCAATTACAGGGTACAGCTATGGGAGCATCCTTTGCTCCCATTTATGCTGACCTGTTTATGGCATTTTTTGAAGAGTGCATGATTTATGATGCATCTCATAATATTTACTTGGTAGAAATGGACATCTGGCGTAGGTACCTGGATGACTGTTGGATGGTATGGCGTGCGGATGTTGCATAAATTTGTAGAATATCTCAATGGCAACATCTGGGGAATTGAATTTTCTATTACCTATGACATGCAGACTATCAATTTTTTGGATGTAACGATTTCAAGAAATCATGACCATACCGTGGCTACCAGTGTTTTGCAAATACCCCCAATATAATACTCTATTACATGCATCAAGCATGCACCCACGTCATACCATCAGAAACATCCTGGTTTCACAATGTATGCGCATGAAACGCCTTAGCTCTACCAAATCAGATTATGACATTGCTAGTCTTGACTTATGTCACAGATTTGTCAGTGGGGGGTATAATTTTGCAGATATCAACACAGCATGGACACGATCCTCTCAGATGAATAGGCATAGACTGCTAGATTATAAGACCTCTTCTGGTGACTCCAGATCACCCACCATCAGATTTATCACAACATATGGTAGGAACTATTACGTGATTAGGAACATCATAAACAGACATTGGAATATCCTATTAGCCAATGAACAACTCAGATCTTTTCTGGGTGAGGAATGTCAATTCTCATATAGAAAAGGCAAAACATTGGGGTCCCATCTTTCTCATTACAAACATATTGGTAGTGGTGGAGCAATTCATAAACAGCTCACAATAATGGGACATGAACTATTGGGTACACACCCATGCGGCCACTGTGGGTCTTGTAAACAGATCATCAAGTCTCAGAACTTTTCGAGTCACAACACTAGTAAGGTCTTCGACTGTAAAATCTTTGGAAACTGTAGCAGTGATTGGGTTGTTTACCTGGCATCATGTCACTGTGGGGCATTCTATGTTGGTCAGACTTCTAGGCCACTCAGGTCACGAATAAATGAACATCGAAGTGACATTAAAAACAAAAGGGAGACCAATGCCTTATATCGACAAGTATTAAAACATCAACAAGCACAGTTCATGTTTATAATTATTGACCATATAGTGGGTGATCGCAGCAACCCACAAGGGTGGCATGGTATCCTCAACCACAAAGAAAAGTACTGGATGATCACTTTGGGCGCACTTTTTCCACCTGGTCTCAATGATCATCTCTAATACTCAGCCAATGGAGAAGGATGTATAGACTCCCACTTTATTTACCAACTATATCAGGTATAATATTTTCTTAATCATTTAATCCCATTTTTATATATACATATATTACAAGGAGTAGCAAGAGCTATTCATTACGTCTGGTTTCGAAATGGTCCCCTTACAGTTTCTTTTCTTCCATTTATATATATTTTTATATTTAATAAAATCATGACTATGGATGTACATATTTTATTATGTAGAATTATAGCCTTTATGCTTCCATAGTCTATTATGATTTTGTTTTTTGTGATGTCTTTGGAACTATCTGTTTCAGGTGTAACACAATATTAGCCATGGTGTCAGCTATAGTCTTAGCCAGTTCACAATATATCGTGTATTATTCATGAGTTTTAACAGCACATTCATGTGCTTATTGGTTAGCACTCTGTATAAATTTGCATTTTTTATTGTGTCTTTTTTGATTGTTTGCTCAACACTGAAGAAGGCATCATTTTGCCGAAACCCATCTGTTTTTTATTTTATAATGAAAGTCTGATTATTCACTATCTGGTTTTGGGCTGCATATTCGACTGCTAAACCTTGCTGGCCATTTTATTTCTTCTATGGATGTAAGCAAGTAGGTGGTCACTTAAAGTGTTTGAGAGGGTGCCAGTATTGGAGTAGTAGTAAGGGTGAGATACTAAAATCTAATCTAATGTAGATTCTGCTTGGGTATTTAAAGCACGTGCAGGCTCTGTGATAAGTTGTGTGAAACTATGGAGTTTAATTCTGGTAGCAGGAGCTTTGGAGGTTAGGTTTTGCCAATTAATGTTAGTGTCTCTTAGAATAATAGTTTCTTAGGAGTTATTTTGGTTAATCTAACATAGGCAATCTTCCATATGGGAGATGTTTTGACCTGGGGGATGTAGATGGCAGCAATGCAGAGTTGTTTATTAGGGTTTATATGAAAGGATGTTATTAGGATTTCCATACTATTGAAAGTGGGGACAGGTTTCAGATTAATATTTATTGTTAAGGAGTCTTGGTAAATTAAGACTATACCCCCTCCTTTTTTATGGGGTCTGGCATTACAAAGAATGTTGTAACCTGGTGGAAGGATTTCAGTGTCGGATATATGTGTTCTAAGCCAGGTTTCAGTTTTTGCTGCTATGTCTGGTGAATGGTGAGAAAGCCAGGACTGGAATTCAGTATTTTTTTTGCAGAGGCTTTGTGCATTGATTGTTACAGAATATAAATCATGGGTTTTAGAGCAATGGGTGTTTTCTGGCAAGTTATTTGGACCAGGATTAGGGTGGGCATCTCAACACTGAGCCAATGCTAGACTAAGATGCAGTAGTGTCTGTGGTTGGAGTGATTTTAGCAAAGGTATATGTGGATAGTGTTATGTTAATTTCAGTTTAGTATTTGCGGGGGAAAGTTGTGGTTTGGCTAGATATATATGGTATTGCTTATTACTGGGGATGGTGAGATGTTGTAGTAACTATTTAAATGATGTTGTAAATGTGTAGCTAGTGTTGTGGATGTTGGAGGGGATGTATTTAATCTGGAGTGCATAGTGGTGTAGAGGGATAATAAGAGTAGTAAAGTAGTAAGGACAAGTGAGATAAATAAGAGTCTTAGTAAGTGACTAATACTTAATACTATTGGTAGCCTTGAAGCCCTCCTTAATCGACAACTAAATAAACAATTTGGAGTCCATTTTACATTCAGGGAATTAGATTTGGACTACTGCAGTTATCTTACCTTTTGTGTGGTACCTATTTTGAGTTTCCTAAAAATGTAAAGTTACAGTTATTAACTGAAGGTAACACACTACTTGCACTGCTTTTTCAAGGGGTTCTTTCCTGTTCCAAGATCATTAAATCCATTTTGAGTGAGTTCTGTCATTTTCCCACATTTTTACTATTTCTTCTTTGAATGTGAAGCAACAGCTATAAAATAATTTCGGTTTACAGTTTACACTGTGATTTTACTTCACACCTGAGCTGATCAATCAGTATCATTGCATGTAATTGCTATCCTTCATTCACTTTTCAAACTAGAACAAACAGCCAGTTTTGAACAGCTGTGTGATATTTATCTAGAGCTTGTGTTCATTAAACCTTGTATTTGTTATTTTGAAGAAGTCCTTACTTTTGGGACGAAAGCACTTAATAACCATTGTGGTGTGGATCGCGCTTCTTGGTATCCTTTTTGTTGTTTTTAGAAGTTTGTGTAACTACATTTTGTTATTGAGTGTTTCTGTTAAGGAAGGAACTGAGGACACTGATCTCCCATATTCATGCATATTACTTGCCTCATATAATGAACTAAACAGGTGGGTTGGGAATTTTACATTGCTAGTTTAGCAGCTTACCCAACAATTTGGGGTTACAGGAAGATCAGTGGCGATTAATAATGGATTAACTATTAGATGAGAGACTCAGGATACTGATACCTCATGTAGCGATATTACACTTGCCCAGAGACAACCTTCTTTTACTTACAGCCAACTGGAATGCAATAATCTGCATACAAGCTTAAATGACACCACCATGGCGGATGGCCCCTGTTATAATGGAAACTCTACTTTAACAATAGCTGGATGGTGGTAAGGACTGTTGTTTTGGATTAACTGCTACATCAAATTATTTTGGCTCAGTCAACAAGCAATTGAAAACCTGGAGAACGTAACTCTATAGTATAGAAAACTTCAACTTGAGAACAATTATTTTAAATAATGCTTATGTTGTGAGTGTATCCCAAAGGGCCTCAGGATGTGGACATACCCAAATGGACTGGAAACGGGTTCAGACTTGCACTGTGAGTTATTAAAATTATTTAACAGACATGTATGTAATCTCCTACACTGTTTAATTAAGGACAATGAGAGGAAAATGGTTGAATTGTTGGACATTCTACATAAAATCGATCACAGTACTCAATTGGACTTGATGTTTGATATTAACAAAAAATGAATATGTTGCTGTTTTTTCTGGAGTTGATAGGACATTAATTTAACTCAAAAACAAAAAAAATAAGAAATTAACTAGAAACCAAAGGGAATATGAGCAAGGTAAAGCATACCTCCTGCCCCGCTTGGGAAAACAATCCACAAGTTTAGTGGAGGGAAATCAACAATACAGTGGCAATACAGTGGGTACAGAATTGGATGGTGGCAATTCACCTCCTTTAGATCACCCACCAAGGAGGTCTAAGAGACTGAGGAATCAGAGAGGGGATTTCTACCACAACAGGTACAAACCACTACAGAGGGGGAGGGAGGAACAGCACCAGTTGTTTGAGGTAAATCAAAATGATTTTGCCACATATGTAATTTTAAATAATATGAGCTGTGATTTTAAGATATACAACTATAGTAATGTTGAATTATGTAGTTTCTTTGCCAATCTTTTAGAGAAGGGCTTGTCTTTTATGCCTGCTCACAATGCATGTATTGATGAAGTGTTAATTAATTTGAAATGTTTTCTAGGAAACAAAATTTAGGTTTCTACTTTAAAGACTCAGTTGAAAATGAGGTGGTAGAATATGGCTGCAGGAAGCCAAGTGTGTTTAATCCTGCATTACATTCCATAGTTCATGTTTTCAAAAAGCTGTGTGAGTTTGATATTCAGAAATTATTTTTGAAAAAGCAATATTCAAAGAATGATGTCAATAATTTATAAAGAGATGAATATCAAATGTTGATAACTATATGTGACAATAGGGAACTGAGGGTCATGAAGCCTGATAAGGGTGGAGGCCTGGTGATTATGAATAGCAATGATTACAGTAACAAAATGTTTACTCCCCTGAATACTGAAACCTATAGTGAAACTGGTATTAATAAAATGAACATTGCTAACCATAAAGTTGATTGATCAGAAGAGTCAGTGCTTAATAACCAGCTAACTGATTTTGAACACAATTATTTGAAAGTAACAGATGCCAGAATACCCACCATCTTTGGCATGCCAAAAATACATAAATACCTGAGTGATCCTCCTTTTAGATGGATATATATCACATAATCAAAATTCCAAAATATCGAACACCATAAGCTCGACCTTGGAATTTTGAAATGTGATAACATTGAACACTCAGATTAGCAAATTTTTTCTCAGGGAAAAAAAATTGCTGTTCGAAGAAACATACACACAACACAAGCCCACCAAAATAAATAATCCACACACATACACTTAACAAAACCCTACTTCTAACCCTACACTAAACCATACATACATTCCTATCTATCCTCTAACCTTAACCCGCACCCTAACCCAAAGGTCTGTAACTATGGCATACTTACCCTAAGGAGCTATACACAAACAAACTAAATAATACACACACATGCACTTAACAAAACCCTACTTCTAACCCTACACTAAACCGTACATACATTCCTATCTATCCACTAACCTTAACCTGCACCCTAGCTCTAAGGTCTATAACTAGCGCACACTTACCCTAAGAAACTATACACACACAAACTAATTAATACACACACATACTCTTGACAAAACCCTACTTCTAACCCTACACTAAACCATACACACATTCCTAACAATCCACTTACCTTAACCTGCACCCTCACCCTAAGTTCTGTAACTATTGCACCACAGTGGAGGAAATAGCAAAGCCACAGAACGGTCCACTGAAATCTTGCCCTAGGTAAGATTTCAGTGTTCCATGGCTTCACTATTTTCAGCCTTCGATGTAGTGGTGTCGATATTATAACATTCGACATTTTGCAACATTGATGTTATAATATAGACCCTTTTAGGCCTATAGTGGACACCAAAGCTTTAAAAACATTCCCCATTGCAAAATTCATAGACCAACAGCTAAAGCATATTTTGGTAAACCACCCCTGCTGTCTAAAAGATTCATGGGACTACTTGGCCAGGATAGCCAAAGAAATGTTTAGGGATGATCTATTATTTGTTACAATAGATATGAAAAATTCATTCTCAGTAATCCCACATATTACAGGCATGGAGTGGTTTTATACCTATTCATGTCAACATTCTGGACTTGGGCATGATCAGATCCTTGCAATCAGGACCTGATGGAAGTGGTTCTAGACAATAATTTTATTATTTTTGAACATCAATTGTTTAGACAGCATAAGGGGTTGGCAATGGGAGCAGTGTGTGCCCCCATTTATGCCAATATTGTACTGGCATATTGGGAGAATGAATATTTTGTTAACTCCTGTTATTCACAATATTGGTCCCTTTATAGGTGGTACCTGAATGACATACTTATTATTTTTTGGTCCTGTACCAAGCAGCAATTAGATGAGTTTTTTGAATATATTTGTAACACCACAGATTTTTTTAGAGTTTACTATGACCACAGGTACGGGATGTGTGAATTATTTAGATATTACCATCTCAAAGGACAGAATGAGGGTAGTATTTAACTCTACTACATACAAAAAAACCTACCTAGTCCAATACATTATTACATTTTAACAGCTCGCACCCTCTCCATTAAAAAAAGTCTTTAGTTAAAGACTAATGTGTTGGTTTAGCCCAAATGGTCTCAGATATGGATACATTTTTAAAACAAAGTGAAATACTTAAGAATATGTTGGTTAGAAGAGGGTACCCTGACCTGTTCTTGGATAACATTTTTAATGAGGTGGTACAAAAAAGAACTAGTGGATATTACATTCCACCATTAGAAACTAATAGAGATCCTCTAGTGAATAGTAGTGTTAACAAGAACTTGGTGGGATATAGGAATAGTATGCTTTTGACATATAATAGGCACTTTCCTGTCAGAAAAATCGGAATGTATTTGGGATAGATTATGAGTATAGTAAAATAGTTGGGGTGGGCCCACGTATTACATATAGAAAGGATGTCAGTTTTAAGAACATGTTGGAAAGAGTTAAATACCCTAAACAAAAGGGAAAGATGAGCAAATGTGGTCATTGCTCACAGTGTAAATCCATTTTGCTACTGGGGGAGACTGACCTGCTTAACTATGGGATAATAAATCTACATAAAAGATATAACTGTAGTAGCAAGGGTGTGGTATACATTGCCTTATGTCAAAAATGTATGTTTCTATATGGGAAAAACTAAGAATTGTCTTAGAAATAGAGTATATCAGTACTACTATGACATACATAAAAAAGAGCCTAAAAATACTTTAGCAGGATATATTTTAAAATATGCTGGCCACTTTTTCAAGTTCATTATAATAGATCATGTTGAAGTAGGTCAGAGAGGTGTCCCTATTGAAGATTATCTAGACGTAAAGGAACTTAAGTGGCAGCTTTGGACTCATGCTACGGCATATCCATGGCTAAATGAAACGTTATCCATCAGCTCAGTACTTAGGCTAAAAGCTAATTTTGCAGTATGAGGTATTCATAATATTTTTAATTTTTTAAATTTTTTTAATGTAATAAAGGTGGACAAGATGTTTACGTTTTTTTTTTAAATCCAATTGTTTATATATTGGGATTTGAAGTACTATTTCGGTTTAAAAAAAGGTTTTTAAATGAAGCAATTGTTTTTTAATTAAGTGTAAGTGTATATAAGACAACTGAAGCCTTGTATTGGTTATTCTAAAGAAGTTCTTACTTTTGGGAAGGAAGCGCTTAATAAACATTGTGGTGTGGATCGAGCTTCGTGATATTCTTCTTATTATTGTTTTTAGAAGCTTGTGTGACAACATTCTGTTATCTTTTGTGGCTGACTAAATCTGAATTTACACATATTAATACGTTTTCCACTTTTTCAGGTAGATTTCTCTACTGTGCCTAGGTATTTAAATCAGTTTTCAGTGGGTTATCTCATTTTTTGTATGTTTACTATTTCTTCTCTTAATTTGTAGCTAGAGGTTTAAATTATGGTTTTACAGTTTGCATTGTTATTTTCCTGTCTTATTAATGGGATTGATTAGCATTGTTATGTATAATTATTGTGCTTTAGTCACTTTTTAGACTTAGAGCAACACATACTTTTGGTCAGCTGTGTCAGTTTTATGTAGAACTTGTGGTAATAAAACCAGAGTGGCACTGTGTGTGTGTGTGTGTGTGTGTGTGTGTGTGTGTGTGTGTGTGTGTGTGTGTGGGGGGTTCTTCACCTCTGGGAAAAAAATCACCTCTGGCAAGAGAAAGAGCGGTTTCCAGACATTCTTTCCACTTGTTATTTTATATTACACAGGCAGTCAGCCATTTTGCCTTTAAGACTCTTTTGAAGCTGAAGCTCTCCTGATGGTAAAAATAAACAACGCATTTTGCATCTAGGGAAGTACATTTAGACTACTGCACTAATCTTACCATTTATTTTTTATTGCTTTTATTTACTGGGAAAGTCTGACTGGGCACCCTTCCCATTTTCAATGGAATCCCTTGCAGAAATGATCCATTTTGCAGAATGAGAAGAAGGCAGTGATTCAAGATTTACATAATAAGTGTACATACATACAAAGAATAGTAATAATATGAGTTTTAATCCAAAATATTAAATATACATACATTGAAAAGTAAATAAACATTAAAGAATAATAATTATATGACAGTTAATGAAACCATGAAAGTTAAACCATGAATATAGTAAAATATTAGTTAACATTGAGCTTAAAAGGCTCTAGTTATTTTCAAATTGAACCAGCTGCAAACTAGATATTGTGTAGGAGACAGTGAAGTAATTATAAGATGAGGATGGTTACACATTATGAAGGAGTATTGAGGACGTCCATGTAAACAGAAGCTAGAGATAGTAACGGACAGGGGTAATTGATAGTCAGATAGTTAGAGACTGTGAAGAAGTAATTGTATTATGGCCAGTTGCATAAACAAGTGGTGGCAGTTAGTAAGGGCTTGGCAATTATCCAAGAGCATCACATGTGCAGAGCTGGTAACTGAGTAGGTAGTACTTTAGCTAAGTTTTAAATGATTTTATGATGTGTTCTTATTGTATTGCTAGTGAAAGAGTTCCAGGATTTAATGAGTTGGTGGTAAGAGTACTGATTTTCCAGGAGAATTGCTAGGTTTGGATTCATGCAAAAGGTATTTGTCTGATGAACACAGTGGCCTTGAAGGGTTATATAGTTGCATGAGGTTGGAGATGGATGGACATTTTTTAGGTTTATACACACTGTTATTGTTTTGTGAAACTTGTGAGTAGATTAGATAATGTAGAAATTCCAGCCAGTATAATTCTCAGGGTGGCACAATGGTGCATTCTGTTTGGAAGGTTGGTAGTGTATCATGCTATTTTGTAGCAGCATTGTTCAAGTCTGTTTAGCAAGGTCATTTGGATGTTGTTAAGGATTGCTGCAGAATATGTTAGAGTAAGCAAGAGGAGAAAAGAGGCAATGTGTTTTCTTATGGTGCCTGAGAGAAATGGTTTGGATCTATATAGAGAATGCAGTTTTTGTGCAACTTTTTCACTATATTTTGGATGTGTGTCAAACAGTCTATAGAGATGCCTAGTAATTTAGTATGTGCAACAAATTCAGTTTTTGTTTTGCTGGATGACCTAATCAGTTTTTGTGCTTCCTATTTTGTGTTTTTTTCAGAATGTGAAGTTGCAGCAATTTAAGAATTTTAATGTTTGCATTGCTTTTGTCATGTGGGTTCTATGCTGTGCAGTGCTTAGGAATCAGGTTATGGCTGTAAAGGGTCAATAGACCATTCCACTTACCCAGTAAACAAATAAGTAAATAAATAAATTAGTAAATAAATAAATCAATAAAGCAGTGAATAAATGTAAATCAACTTTGAGTGATTTGTCTCATGCTTACTATTTTGTATCTGAATTTGAAGCAAAAAATATAAACTGATTTGATGTTATAGTATGCATTTTTTCTGTGCTCTTAAGTGGATTAATCAGCCTTGCTGTATCTAACTGTTGTCCTTCAGTCAATTTTCAAAGTAGAAAAACAGCCAGTTTTGGCCAGCTGTGTGATATTTATCTAGAGCTTGTTCTATGCCTAGATATTTAAATCGGTTTGAGCAGGTTCTCTAGTTTCCCTCCCTGTTTACTGTTTCTTAAATGAATTTGAAGATATGACAATAAATTGATTTGATTTTACAGTTTGCTTTTTTTTCTGTGCTCTTAATGTGGATTAATTAGAAGTGATTTATCTAATTGCTTTGCTTCAGTCAGTTTTCAAACTTAGAACAAACAGCCAGTTTTGGCCAGCTGTGTGAGTTTTATCTATAGCATGTGGTCATTAAACTCAGTGGCAGCTGCGTATTTCTCAGTTCTTGGAAGATAAGCATCATTGTCTAGAGCTTTAGCTGTTTCCAGTCTGAATTTCCATTCTTATTTAGAGTTGTCTATTTAGACTGCTAAACTTATCTTACCATTTAAGTCGGTTTTATTTCTTGCCTGCCAACTCTTTTCATGCTGTTCTGTAACCTGTTCACTGCTACCATAGCACCCAGTGATCAACATGTAATGGGCAGAAGAGCTTTTTTCCATGAGTAGCCTGCATAGCCAAACTGACTTCAACACTGTAAACCTGCAACCATAGTGAACTGCACTGAGCAGAAATAAGATATTCTAAGCTACAGTAAGGCATGCCAGGCATAGTTGCCTCCATACCTCTCAATGTCTTAGCACAAGAAATCTGGACAAAGCCAAAAAAAATGGGGGAACAAAGTCCCCAAAATAGTGGCATTGTTTAAATATTGCTCTTGTAAACTTGGAAAGCTAGACTAAAAGGAGTTATGTTAACATGCAATTTCTGGAGGATATGAAGTCCGAAATTCCAATATATATCATTATTTAATGACTTCCATCCTTAATAATTTGCTAAAAAACACTAATTTTAAGAGAGCAGACTAAAAATATGATGCAAAAATCTGGACGTTCTGCAAAAATCTAGACAGTTGAGAGGTATGGTAGCCCCCCTCAGCTCAAGATAACTATGGTACTTTCCCTACAAATAAACAGTCACCCCTAACTACCAACCGCTATAGGTACCATTATCCTAACACCACAGAATCAAACCCAGCTGCCTATGTACCCACAGCAGGTACCAACCACTCTGCCCCCAAAATTAGACTTATCAAAACCATAGACCAACACTTTTACACAATTTCTGTAGCCAGCCTGACTGATATGGGTATCATGAGACTATGTAAGAGTTGTTTCATGCTGTCTGATGACCACTAATTACACAAACAGCATAATGCAGCATGTGAGAAATGTACATATATAATATATAAGAAAGAGAGAGATGGATACAGATAGGTATATATAACTGGAGGCCAAAATCTGTCACTCACAGATAACATTGACAGAAGGATTTTTAACTCTTTCCCCAAAAAGACATATTTTCTCATAGCCTACATAAAGCACAATATCATATGATAGGATTCTAAACCTTAAATTGCTCAAACCACTAAGACTTCTGAAATGCAACGATGGTATTAAGCAGCCTTAAAAGCATTCTGCTTTTGCAGTGCTTCTGAAATGCAATGATGGTATTAAGCAGCCTTAAAAGCATTCCGCTTTTGAAGTGCTTACCAACTACCATAGCACTAGCAGTTCCAGTGTCATGGATGTTGAGCCAATCAGGCAGGCATATTCCCAACACAAAAAGTCTACTCTTAGGTGATTCCATTGCAAAACATACTTAAGCACCACTTAGCAAGCTGAGTAAAGAAAATATAATGTTAAATTGTTTGTCTGGTGCCAGGATTCATCAGGCCAAAGTGGCTCTCATGCCATTGAGTACCACGTGCTACTATAACATTGTCAAAGTGATGTGGGTGCAAGCAATTTATGGCATACCTCCCTGGACTATATGAAGAGAGATGTGATTTAGCTCTTGGACTGTGTGTCCCAGACAGGTATGAGCCTAGCATTGAGCAGCATTCTACTTTCCCAAGCATGATGTGTCAATAAGAGGAAAAAGAATAATTGATTTCAGTAATTTTCTTAGCCTTTGGTGTCATTCGATTGGGGTACAATATTTGTCAGCCTGAGAGGATGAGATCAACAGCCCATGCTACTTCACCAGTGGTGGTCTGCACCTGACCCCTGTAGGCTGTTGAATATTGGTTAAAACAATGTCCATCTCTGTAGTGCCTTTTTAGGCATCGCCACCCAAATAAACCAAAAGTGTATAACAAGCAAAGGAAAATATAAAGGTGCTACTGATAAATGCTAAGAGTCAAAACAAGAAACTCCACTCCTTGCAAGTCCTTCTCACCTTGGAGAATGTAGGCATTTGTGTAGTAACTGAGACATCATTTAAATCAAAAAATAGTGTTCAGGCTATGCGTGTTTATAATGCCTTCCACACATGTAGACCACGTACTATGCAGGAAGGGAAAAAAAGGTGAAAGTGTCTCAGTCTTCATCCAGAGACTCTTATCTTGATACCCTGGAGCTTCTTCATGTTTATCTCAACATCAGTAAAATCTGTTACCATAATCTAGCTAGCCACAGAATGCCTCCTGTGATTCATGGATATAATAGAACCTATTCAGTCTTCATCCAGAGAGACTCTTATCTTGATACCCTGGAGCTTCTTCATGTTCATCTCAACATCAGTAAAATCTCTTACCATAATCTAGCTAGCCACAGAATGCCTCCTGTGATTCATGGATATAATAGAACCTACTTATGTGAACTGGAGTCACTCAGCTTTAAACCCAGTACCCTTGTTGTGGGTGACTTCAACTATACCTCTTATGGGATGGTATAAATAGCTTCACTGCACCTCCCGCCTCAAGTGGAACTGGCAGCTATACTGAGTTCTATACCAATGTCTTATACAAACACCTGTATAACTGCATTGACTTGGCCGTACCCGATAGAACCAAAACAAGTTCTTCAAGGAAGAGCAAATCCACCTGGTGGACAACTGCCATTAACAGGCTTTACAATAAGAGGAAGAAATTACTGTCTAAGAGTAAGAGGGAGCAAACCCTAAACTTGAAACACTCCCGCCTCAGCTTAAATAACCAAATAAGAATTCTTGTGAAGTCCTGCAAAGCAAACTATGAATCCAAACTAGCTCCCTCAACTAAACACAACTATAAGGCATTCTTTAGTTATGTCCGTAACCTAAAAGGAAAGGCTCAGATTTCAAAGAACTGGTAGTTAATGATACTACATATACTGAGCCTGTGGACATAGCTAACCTGTTAGCTGACAGGTTCTGTGAAAACTGGACTCCCCCTGTCCCCACCATAAGTAACCCATGACATTCATACCATCTTTCCCTACCTTGTTTCTCTAAAGAGCACATCATAAACACCCACTCTAAGGCCAAAAACACAGCATCTATGGAATATAATAACATCCCAGGCTGCGTCCTACATGGGCTACAACAAGAATTAGCAACACCATTGGGTACTTTTCAGTCATAGTCTTATCACTGGCTTCATCCCAGCTGAATGGAAAATGGCCACCATTATCCCCTTGCACAAAGATGGTGTTTCCACTGGCAACAAGAACTATAGACCTATTAGCCTGACTAACCTTATCTGTAAGACCATGCAATGAATCATCATGAACTTTATCAACAATGCAATGAATCATCATGAACTTTATCAACAAAGATATAGGTAATCTCCAGACACTTGACCCTACTTGGTTTGATTTTGTCAAAAGGAGATCATGCCTTTTAAACTTGGTGGACTTATTTGAGACAATCACCAAGGCCCTGGATGAGGAGAAATCTGTGCATACAGCCTACCTAGACTTAGCCAAGGCTTTAAACACTATCCCCCACTCAGGCATTATTGACAAACTCACCCATCTAGGTATCAACCCTTATATAATTAGGTGGGTTGCTAAATAACTCACTGAGAGAACCCATACAGTCAAAATAAGGGAATCCACTTCCAACAGCAGACCTGTAACCAGTGGTGTTCCACAGGGATCAGTCCTGGGAGCTCTACTGTTTGGAATCTATTTCTCCAAAGTGCAAGCAAAAACTAAAGGTCTGTGGCTGTCAAAGTTTCCTGATGACTGCAAACTGGGAGTGGTCATAGAATGGATGGTGCAGTGGTTGCATTGCACCTCACAACAAGTGGTTCACCAGTTTGATTCTTGGCTGGGGTGCCTTCTGTGTGGAATCTGCATGTCCTCCCAGGATTAGTGTGTGTTTCCTTGGGGTACTCTGGTTTCCTCCCACATTACAAAGACATGCATCTGGAGAATTCTCCCCAGGCCACCTCTGAAAATTGGTTCATTCCAAGTTGGACTTTTCCCGGTAAACAAATGTTAAATAAAAATAAATAAATCTCCAAACGATGTCAACATACTACAAGAGGGTCTTACACAAACAAATGATTGGTGCCAAAGTCATGGACTTAAACTCAATGCAAAAAATGTATTATCATCCCTTTCAGTAAGAGCAATGTTCCTGCTAACTACCTCATCAATAGCAACACACTAAGTATGCCTTCACTGGTGAGAGACCTAGGCACACAGGTTGACAGCAACCTTATCTTTGATCACATGTCTCCACTGTGGTAAGAAGGGCATTCTCTATTGCTCATCTCATGAGTAAGAGCATTGCCTCCAGAAAAAAAGAAGTTATAACCTCCCTGTACTCTTCTCTCATCAGGACAATGATTGAGTACAATGCATATTTTGGTACGTATCTTTCCAAGCACCCAAGCACCTGCAGCAATTGGAGAGACCACACAGGTTCCTCACAAGGAAAATTCAAGGTCTTCAGCATCTCTCCTATGTGGATCATCTGAAATCATTGTTACTTTATTCTGTTTCATGCAGACTACTCAGAGTTGATCTCTGCCTTTTGTATTATGCAATATCTGACCCTGCTTTACTGGAAATGCTGCACATCCACAAGTCAAATTATACACAGGTTACTCGTTCTAAAGACCTTAAGCTGGTATGTGACATTAACAGAAACTGCTGGAGGGACAGGTTTGTCTCACATGCATTACCACACCTTTGGAGCAGGCTCCCACTTCATGTCAAACAGAGCACCTCACTGGCCCTCTTCATATGCAATCTGGATGACTAGATGGGTAACCATAAACTCACCCTGGGGGTTCCACCTGTGTCTCTTTTGGCTGGGACAATAGGCGCTGATTGTGGAAACAAAAGTAGAACTTGGATAGACTTGTAACGACCCTAGGGCCATTACCCTAGTAACTTCCTATGATCCTATACAGGTATAGAATGGGAAATATATACCATCACTAGTGTTCAAGCCCAGAGCTTCCTGGACTTTGGATTTGTTAGCACAAATGCTCAGGGCCAACTATCCAAATTATGCACTAGGGGAAACACCATCCATGACCTTGTCCTGATAAATAAAAGAGAATAATACTCCATCCCCTGTCTAACACCACTCATCAGGCATCATGAACAGTCTCATTTGAAATAAAACTAAAATCCAGATCTCTGCTGTATCTGCAACGTTTTAGAAATTTCTCCAAGACAAACTTTCTACATCTGTGTAATATTCTGGCAAGTTTCAGATCCATCCAAACCCAAAAAACTTTACTGCTTATTTGGAAATGCATGCTTCTAGCTTATATCAGTATGTAAACAACAAGAATGAATGTGAATCACAAACAGAAGAAAAACAAAAAAGAAGAGTGAAGACTTCAGAGCTGCCACCACTGAGCAACTTTATTATGAAAATATTGAGTGCTTTCATCCTTGGTAACTTAGACTTCATCAGAATAACAAAGAAAAAGAAATTCCACCATGGACATGCTGCACATCTCCATATCAAATGGGACAAGAACCACTTGCTCAGTGGATCTTAACCTAGCCTGTGACATTAATTGAACATGCTGGATAGACAGCTATATCTTCCAGAGACTGCTGCTCCCCTGGAATACATTCCCAATTCACATGCAGCAGAGCCCCTTACTGAGTCTGTTCAAGTGCAAATGGACAATTGTAAGCGAGACCGCAAATTCATCCTGTGGTGGTACTCATGACCCTCATAGACGGGGCAGTTGGTGCTGATCCTAGACTTGATCTGTGCATAATGCCTATCTAACCAAACTCATTTATGGTAACTCAGGTATGACAAAGCTAAGCTTGTAAGGGAAACTTGGGTATAACTTAACTAGGATTGCAAGGGCTGTAAGGCCATTAGCCTGGTAACCTCCTTGCACCTATGAACATATAAAATTAATTGACAGAAAGAAGTGAAGTAAAAATCAGTTAAAGACCCATGTTTTATAGACTTTATAAAGAGTGCTCACAGAAACAGAGGGAAATAAATGAGGGCATAAAGTGAGTACAAAATATGAGATAAGCAGAAGAACGCATAGATCTCAGCATAGTCTTATTTCTACTTTAAGGCAGAGAATACAAATAAAAGCATACTATTTACAAAAGGTACCTATATGCCAAGAAGAAGAAGGTAAAACTGCATTTTGCTCAGGGATACACTATCAGTGAAAGTGCAACACACTGAATGAAAAGAAAGAGAGAAGATGGTATCCACTCAAGCTAAAATACAGAGAGTGCAACATTAAAGAAAAGTGATCACAGAGGACATTGATAGTAGGCAGGGAACTGATTTGTAAAGCAGAAAATTATTTGTTTACAGATATTACTAGTATGGAAAGACAGAGAAGACATAACACCAGTGTCTTTAATGGAAAAAGTATACACTTCCACCTTGAGTCCAAGTCATGGAAGAAAGGAACAATCAGTTTGTAGTCTTGTCGATATGTTACAAAACATTACAAAGAAACAGTGGAAAGACAAGTCTTTAAATAGAGCAAGAAAGTAGATAGCAAAGCTAATTGTGATACATAGTTAAGAGGGTGTCCTGATGACTTCTTATTTCTATATGAAATGAAAAAAATGACCTGTTAAATGGAGTAAGTAAGGGGAGGAAAGAGATTCTGTATTAAATATGAGATACTAGTAATGAAACTAGTCTATAGTGTCATGCTAGGAGTTCACCTGGGAGTCAGTTAATCATTGTTGCAGACACCATATATGTCATTGTACACTGACAGAGCATCATCTCATAGGAAGAAAAATCATCTCCAGAAGTAAAGGAAAACATTTCAGCACTAACACATTTCTCAGTCACAACACTAAAATACCTGCCTGATATTTAACTAGAAGTATTTTATATAAATTATAACACTGCATTAAACTAAATTTAAATGTAAATATTTTTAAAAATCTCAGTGATAAAATATTTCGCCAAGTGGAGCTTCATCCAGCTTGACATTTCCCATCTACAAGACTATTATGCCCTGCAATCAGGCAAATAGATAGCTACACTGTTGTTAAATAAACTAACCCCCTGAATCACCTCTGTGCCCCCTCCCAATCACTCCTAAACTTCACATTAATACCCTACAAAATAAGGGGCTTTATATATTGCTAGTTTTACAAATCTTGCTTTAAAATATTACTATGCCTTATAGTTTTAATTGACACAAAATACCTAAATATGAAATATTACTACAACAGCAGATTTTTTTTTTTTTTTTTGTTATGTTATATGGATGATTTTTACTAAAATAATACATGACGGATGGCTCAAACTACATATTCAAATATGTGATCTCAGCAGAAATGATTTAGAAAACAATTCAAGGCTGGAAAGGAATGTATAAATAAGGAATAGTCAGTCACTAATTTACCTGTGCAATCCAGCCCCAATGACTTGTTTTTGCAAGGTATTGGTATTGTTGTCCCATAACGTATTTTCTGATTTCCTGTGTAAGATGAAAATAATCAGTTTTTAGCCAACATTCCACTAAAATATTTGGAATTGAATAAAGCAGGTAGTGTATCTTTTTTTTTTTTTTTTTTTACCAGAGCAGGATATATGAACTTCCTCATCAGGATGACATGGCTTGCCAACCCAGGGAGATGAAGGACATTGCCAAAGAGAGTTGTGATGCCTTAGGCAGTTGACATTTGTGATCGATTTATAATTCAGACCTTTTCCAAAAATAGGTTGACTATGCAGTTCACCAGTCTCTCCACATGTTAACTCATTGCAAACTATGTTTATAATGAAAGACTTCTGTGACAGATCATTGTTACAAACAGTCCCCCATGTCCCATTATGAAATACCTCTAGTCTTCCTTCACAGAGATGACCACCATCAGCAAGTCGCAGCTGTTTAAATTCTAAAAGGAAAGAATTCCAGAAGAATGATAAATTACATTTCTAATGTACATTTTTATGCTCACATGTATGAATAACATAGATTTGGCATTCTAGGTTTATATTTCACTTACTTTATGAGAAATGCAACTCTTGCAAAGCAACACTGAAAAGGATTTGGATGACAGACATGCAAGGAATAGGACAGTATTTTTTTTGCATAACTTTATTTGTAATTTTTAAGTACGATCAAGAAAATGAACAGTTTCGTATGACTCCAAAACAAAAATATTCCATTGCATGAACAATGAAGTTAAACATGCATAAAGTGGCTATACACAGTGGTTTAATGAAGTACATGAAAATTACACAAACTGAGTTCATATATGTAACTGTATAGTAATAGTACCAGTAAAAATGGATATGATGATTATATCAACTTGATAGTATATAAAACATTATGCTCATAATCTGCCATAACTAGGACATTTACATGCAAACTATTAATTAAATAAACTAATACTAGCTATATATTTACAATCATTAGGCAGTCTAGAATATTCTCTGTAGTCTGCAAAGTACAATCATATACAAATCAGAAATAGAAATTTGGGTACTGAACATTTGTTTGTAGTTGTTTTGTTGGAGAAACAACAATATTGTTTTGCTGTAGGGTTTTTCAACATTTGGTTTAAAACAATATAATAATAATAAAAATATATAGTACATATTTATCTTCTTATGTAATAGAATTTGCTATATTACAATTAAGACTGCACCTCAAATTAACTGTTAAATTACTGTGGACTCTGAAGCAATTGTTTAACTCTAAAAATATAGAAATATTCATTGACAAATTACATTTCTTATTTGGTTATATACTTATTTTGTGTTATGCAATAATGAGCATATATATATATATATATATATGTATATATATATATATATATGTATATATATATATATATATGTATATATATATATATATATATATATATATATATATATATATATATATATATATATATATACATATATATCCACACACACACACACACACACACACACACACACACAAAAAAAACTGGGTATCTGACATTCATCTAAGACCCATTATATTGGAAATGTAATTTGATCTGACTCATTTAGAATAAAACACATTTAATCTAATCTTATTTGATAGAGAAATGTAGCATGTTGTAGAGAATCAATGCTGGTTTAGTTTAGGGTGGTAGGGGATATGAAATATTTATTTTTATGTGCTTATTTATTCATTGCATTTTTTGACTGGGAAAGTCCGACTGGACACACAGTCCCCTTTTCAGTAGAGGCTTAGGAAGAAAGGCTCCAAATGGTACACCAAATGATAAGGATTTATACATAGTGTAGAAAAAGGAAACAAGCAAACAACAACAAAAAACAGCATTTTACTAAGTAGCTTATTAGAGAAGTGTTGAGAGTTGTAGGGTAGAGGTTAAGTATTTTGTGGTTTGGTCACTGAAGAAATGTTTGACTCTGTATAGGAAATCCAGCTTCTGGTGGGTTTCCTTTACTATATATTGCATACAGTAGTCAAATTTTAATCTGTTTTTCATGGAGAGGCCAAGCAGCTTAGTATGTGGGACAATTTCTATTTTAGTGTTAATTGCTGAGGACATTTCAAAGGAGTGTTTCTGAGGTAAGAGGTGTCTTGGGGGTAAAAAGAATAAGTTTGCTTTTGGGGGTGTGGTCAAGGACATCTGTGATTCAGTTAGCAGGGTTCAGTAGATGAGAAAATTCTTGAGTGATTTGTGCAGGTTGTGAAGGTTCTGGGCACTATATGTGAGGAGGAGGTTGGTGGCATACTGAATTATCGTGGCTGATTTGGAGGCATTTGAGAGATTATTAATGAAGATGTTAAAAAAGAATGGGACCAAGAATCGATGCTTGGAAGATGCCTGTGGAGACTGTGAGGAAAGGAAAGAAGTCTTTGTGCCATTTTATGGCATGTGAACTTTTAGTATGATAACTGTTAAACTATGTGGTAGAGGTTTTACCAAAGCCTATAGCTGAGAGTTTTTGTAGGAGGATGGGGTATGAGACCATGTTAAATGATTTGGAAAGATCTAGAAAGAGGGTATATATTAGTCTTTCTTCAGTCCTATTGGTATTTACATTATTAGTGAAATGTAGTGAATTAGAAGCTATATTAGTTTAGTGCACCATTCAAATCTTGTTAATGAACATCCACTAATTTAAACATCAGTAGTGATTCACCATGTGTATTCTCTTTTCTCTGCAAGTTGTGTGACCATGGAATTAGTATATTTAATTAAGAGGTGTGTGGAAGTAAAGCCTTCTGCAAAGGGGGAATGTAATGCGTCTTTACCCCTGAAAGGAAAAAAAAAAAGATTTGGAGGAGTGTTTGCTGTGAATGACATTTTCAATGTAATGTGATTCAAGATCACAGTAGAATCACAATCACATATTTCAATATGTTGCACCTACCATTAGGTCACAGAAACAATATAATCAGATGTATTGTGTTTATCATTTGAAATCAGCAACATTTCTAGTGCATATTGTATGTGAAGTATCATTTTATACTTGAGGAAAATAAGCATTTAGGGGATTTATTTAAGCTGCAGTGGTGCAGCGGTAGCATTGTTGCCTCGCAGCAAGAGGTTCTCCCGTTAGAGTCTCAGCTGGACCACCTTCTGTGTGGAGTCTGCATGTCCTCCTTGCAATCAAGTGGCATTCAAAAGACATGCGTAGAATGGGCATGCCTTCGTTGAAGGTTGGGCGTCGAGTTGGCCTCGGCACCGCATAAAAATCTACTGCCAATCAGTAGCAGACCAGAGTTCCGCTGTGGTGACCCCTAACTGAGAAAAGCCAAAAGAAGAACATAACATTCATGTTTGAGAACTCTAAGAAAAAAATGGATGCATTATGTATTCTGTGCTAAAATATTCAGCACATAAGATGAGATAATGAATTCAACAAATTAAACACAGACTGCTAATGCTGATTATTCCCTCATATTAGTCTGAGCATAACAGCTGGGTCCATATAAAACTGTGAACTGTAAACCATCAAACTAGAACCAAAGAAAACCAAAGAAAACTACCCTAAATTCAAATGAAATCTGATTGACTTAAGCTGTGACTAAATCATGAAAACCAAGTAATTATTTTTTTAAATACAGAATGATGGGGGCTTTATCTTCCTGCACACTCTGACAGCAGGGACTATGGCAAACTAAAATTTGAAAGTTTTGTCACCTGCATGCCTACTAATTTTAATATGCTGTCATCATAGACATAAAATAGCAAAGGAAACATAAGACTCAAATGGCAAAATACACTAATATATCATTACATTTTATTTTACATATTTGTTGATCACTGGACACAACCACCCTTTTTCATAGGTGACTTGAGAGGACTGTCTGGTTTAGAGACTTGCTAAGAGTCACACAGAATATAAACAGAGGTAGAAAGAGTCAAGCACTGCACCCTATGCACAGGGAGCTCAGCTCATTAGCAGCTTTGAACTTTAGTCTTCTATGTTAACTGCCAGACAACATATAATGAAAATGTAAAACAGTACCATATAAATGTGATCAATGTAGTTTAAGTATAACATTTCCACTGAACAATGATTGAAGGATGGGTTTGGCATAATAGTTAAGGTCTTCACCTCATAGTCAAAAGGTATAAGGTTTGATTCTGACCTTAGGTTATTGGCTAGGCGTAAAATGTCCATTCAGGGCAGATAGCCTAACATTCGCATATGAACTATAATATTCTAAGTCCCCTGTAAGGATTGTTTTGCTAGTAAACAACTTAAAATAGTCCCTACCAAAACTGCAAAAAGTCACACAGGAAGCCTTTTTCTCTGTTGAAACATGGTTATCCGATGCCCAATTAATACTCAACCCAAACAAAACTAAACTACTCATCTTCCAACCCACCAAACATATCAAAACAACTCTCACTTTAACATCACGGCAAAAGACAACACCACTATATACCCAACTGAACACACCAAATTGCTAGGAGTGGAAATAGACAATAAACTAAAATTTGACATTCACATATCCATGACTATAAAAAAAGTCCACAAAAAACTAGGAGCATTGTACAGAAATAAGCAATTTCTCACCAAAGCAGCAAAGATTTCAATAGCAAATTCCCACCTTATCTCCACCCTACTTTATGCCTCTCCAATATATAACAACCTAAGGCAATGTGATCTAAACAAGCTAGAGACCTGCTACAACAAAATCACCAAATTCACCACAGGAGCATCCTACCATAGTCACCACTGTCTCTCACTTGCTGAACTGGGCTGGCTTGAACTCCCTCACCTCCTTCAGTGGTATCAACTCTCACTCGCCCACAAACTAGTAAACCATCCACTAAATGTCCCATCCCTCCAGAATCTACTCCAACCCTATCGCACCACCAGACCACTAAGATCCAGCAGCAAAAATCACTTGCAGATCACTAAGGGCAATAACTCTGCTGGTGAAGCACTATTCTCTTGCACCATAGCCAAATTATGGAACTCAATCCCACCCACAATTACCTCCATACCATCATGCACCCACTTCAAAACTTTACTAAAAGCGCAACTAAAAACACGCTGGCTATGCCCTTGCAACTCCCACTCTAATATCATCCACCCCATCCAACCACTACCTTTCTTTCCACTCCACTAACTACCTTGATTATAGCAAGCTCAGATGCTCATAAGCCACTACTTATAATACAGCACAAACTGCTTCTTCTTGTAACATTTGTTAATGTCTGGTATGCACTTCACAGATAAAGATTCTAGTTGTCTACTGATGTACTATGTTCTTCATCTGTAAATATGTTGTAAGTAATTGCTATGTAAATTGTTATTCACTATGTAATCCAATGTATATACTGTCTGTTAATTTTAACTGTGGAGCTTTTCTCCCCGGGCCTCCGCTGAAAATGGACCTACGTCCAGTCGGACACTCCCGGTCAACAAATTTAAATAAATAAATAAATAAATAAAATACTTGTAATGACATTTGTGAAGCATTTCTGGAAAGCAGGCTTCACAACTAAAAGGCAACATGAGTTTTGTGGTACTGAATATCAAGTTAGGAAAGGAAAACTAACAGCTATCGCACTCATGGAATTACCTGTAGAACTGAAGGGGTCAGCATGTTGAAAACTGACAAAGCTGCAGATATGGCATTTACATTTATAAACTTACATATAAGTTTACAACTTTGGTTGTTATCAATATATTATGTTATAAAACAGTCTTTTCTGACTTTTTCAAA
This sequence comes from Protopterus annectens, assembly GCF_019279795.1. Lineage (NCBI taxonomy): Eukaryota > Metazoa > Chordata > Ceratodontiformes > Protopteridae > Protopterus > Protopterus annectens. The sequence goes on along the minus strand of NC_056741.1, from coordinate 192,511,325 downwards.
TGTAACTGTGAAAGTTACTTTATACAAAGAATAAAAATAACGTTTTACATTGCAAAATTCCTCATTTGTATTCACAGTAAAGTGGAAACATCTTACATAGAGAAGTTTACTACATAATACGTGTGTTATAATCAATGAATGACTCAGTGTTTTTCCTTCTTTTTTTCAGCAAAGCATTCCATGACACTATTTAGCAATACATTCAGAGAATTGATGTACATACTTCCTTACCTGTGATGGCATATTTTTTAAAATACTGTAATACTAACTTCAAATGCTAGCTGAATTTAACTTAGTATCTGAAGTTCTGGCTTGCAGAGCACACGTGGCATTTCTGCAGCGTGGAATGGAGTGGTAGGCTACAGTTAAGAGAGAAAGTGCTAGACTTATTATTTAAACTGAGTGTTTTTTTTTCGTGGTATGAGACTTGCTTCAACCTGTAAGGACAGTCTTCTCACATATCTTTAAGACTAAATGTAAATGATAAGACTAAATTATTAAAAATAACTTAACTCATACCTGGAATACTATTGAAAATGATATCAACAGATGGAAAAATATCAATATGTCTTTGTTATCAAAAAGCAGTATCGTTAAGATGAACATGCTACCAATAATTCTTTTCCAAATGAACATTACCTTCACAATTATACCTCAAAACTTTTTTATAGACATGGAAAGAAGTATATTCAGATTTATTTGGTATCCTAAATCTACTAGAATCAAATATGAAAAGCTTATACTTCCTAAATCTAAAGGTGGGTTAGGGTTACCTGATTTTAAATTATGCTACAGTATTATCCAGGCATATAGACTGTCAAATCTTAAATTACGAATCAAACACAAACGTATGGTCCCCCTTATGGTGCAGATTTTAGTATGAACAAATTAAGACAATTAGGTGCAATTCTAGGCTCTACTATTCTTAAACTTTAACCAAAACTCTGTTTATGTTAAGAGTTTACATCCACTTATTAAACAAATGGTTTTAACTACTCAAAAGCTCTTTTCATCTGTACAATTATTAAATGTCCTCTTTCTACTGCAACCTATACACCTTAATCCTAATTTGCTACTAAATAATAAATTGATAAACTTGCAAGAGTATCCCTTAATAAGAAATATTACAGTATGGGAAATTTATAAATGGAAGGAATGTGATATTACACAATTACGAGAGCAATTAAATCTCCCAAAGAAATACGTAATTATTATGAACTCACTCAAATACCTTGTAAACACTAAATTTCACATTGAAATTTTTGATAAACAAGATATTAGTTTGTCCCAGTTAATTCTAAAAATCTAACTACCAAGAGGAAAACAATCTGTAGAGTCCATAAACTTATAAATGATATAACACATCAGAAGTGTACTTTATTCTCCTTATACTGGCAGAAGAAAAACCCACAAATTACTGAACAAAATAAAAAAGATGCCATTGAAAACACGTTCAAATTCAGCCCGTTCAAAAAGTTATTCTACACACCCAACTTATGATTTACAATAATGCATACTTTACCCCTCAAAAAATTTGTAAATTTAATAATAAATACTCACCTGAATGTCCTCACTGCAAGAAACAACCAACAGACATTCTACATGTTATGTGGGAATGTAATAATGTTCATAACTTATGGTGTTCACTAAGGGCAAGACTAGAGAAAATAGGCTACCAAAAAAGTACTTTATCCTGGGAAACAGTTATACTGCACATAAATATGAATAATCTTCCCAGAGTCTTACAGCATGTCCTCACCACCATATATTCTCTAGTCAAATTCTATATTACAAAGAATTGGACTATTGCAACCCCACTCACATGGGAAGGTTTTAGAAATGTAGCAATCAAATACATTGCCTCCCACAAGCTACTATATGTTACTAAGAAACGTAAATATTACCAAGAGTATCGGGAATACTTATTAGATTTCATTCTCAAGAGGTAAAAATATTAAATCTAAAAGTGAAATATGCAATATATGTAAGACAATCAATAAGGATATACTTAGAACCTTTTTAACATTGTCATTTTATAAATATTTGCATAGATAAGTTGATTAAAAAAACACATACCCTATATAAAGAGGTTTTAGTTAGACTTTCCCTAGTATATGTAATAAACAACTAATGGTACGGTTTTATTCTTCTTATTACTGCAGAATATGTGATTAGTACAAAAACTGGATTTTTGCAGTAACTACTTTGTATATATCATATATAGAATGTTGTGTTTTGTTGTATGTTGTGTGTGTATCTTATTGTATATTGTCTTATATGTTGTAACTTAAAAAACTGCAATCAAATTTTTTTGAAAAAAAAAACATATCTTTAAGACTGTACTGAAGACTCATCTTTTTGTCAGTCATAATGGAAGTACAGCATTAACTATTTTGTTGTTGCTTTAGTCAAAACATTTTATTTTTGCTTTCTATTTATCTGAAAGCTTGCATATTATTTATATACTTTACTCTGTCTTTTCTGCACATTATATTAAGTCACCTAGCATCTTTACAGTTGGTGCTGAATGAAAGACAGTTTTAGTACTTGATCCCATGATGGGATTTAAAGGACTATACTTCCTGGATTACAGAAAGCCTTAAGACAGGCATGGTACTTTCTCAGAAAATATTTTTGGTTAGTTATAAGGCACTCCATAAAGCTAACAGCTCATTTTAGTCAGATCATGTGAAAAAGTAATACGATACTAGATTATAGTAATTAAAACGATGAATATAATTTTAGATTATGCTCTGTATATATAATATTCATCGATACATATCTGGTATCTAACTATGATCCTGTAACACCTTTAGCTTGGAGTATTTTACTAAAGCATCATATACAAACTCAGAATAAATGTAAATCATGCAATAAATAGAATCACACTTTGGGAAGCAGATTAACTTTGCAGCTCATTCTACTGTATCATTAAGCAATGTGAAAGAGCTATATTTTAAAGACCTATGGTAGTTTTCCAAAGAGGGGAATTTCTGCAGCCACTGAGGTAGTAAATTCCACAGGTAAGAAGCCTGATAAGCAAAGGAATGAGCACTAGATTTCTCAAGCCACACCTGTGGAACCACCAGCAGCCTCTGAGTGGCCGAGCATTGAGACCTAGTTAGGGCATAAGGTACCACTAACTCTTACAGGTAAGAAGGACCCAAGTTATTTGAGGGCAGAAACACCAACATCAGATTCTTGAAGATAGTTCTATAACAAACCAGTAGCTAGTTCTCACTATGGAAAACATGTAAGTAATTTGTTGGCAATGCACAGTGCTAGTAAGTATTCTTACAACAGAGTTTTCTAGCAACTGAATGCAGTAATGTCTGGAGTAGGGGTGTCCTAGGTATGTGGCATTGCAGTCATCCAGCCACGATGAAACTAAATCACAAACCACTACTGAGAGAGATCAGCTTGAGGTAAAAAGTAATTTGTCCTAGATATGTTTCTTAGATGGAAACAAGTTCATTTTACAACAGGTGACAATTGGTTTTGAATAGTCATCCATTGATCAAGGATAACTACTAAACTGCACATTTTCTGAACAAACACACGTTTATTACAGCTATAAAATTATAATTTTGGAGAGAAAAAACAGAAGAATCTGTTAATGTGGTCTGAATTGCCAGAACCTAAGCTTTGGAAATATTTGATTTCAACTCCATATATGAAAGCCATAAATGTAAGATCACTTATTTATCATTTGTTAACCAGGAAAGTCCGACTTGAAACAACGCCAATTTTCAGGGGAGGCCTGAGGAGAAACACTCCGGATGCATGTCTTTGTAATGTGGGAGAAAACCCACATGAACAAAGGGAGGACATACGTACTCCACACAGAAGACACCCCAGACAAGAATTAAACCAGAGAACCTCTTGCTGTGAGGTGAGAGTGCTACCACAGCACCACTGCACCAAGACTTGGAAGGGAGTGTATATTCACCAACTCATCTTAGGACAGAATATATACATGAAAGCCATAAATGTATGGCTTCAGAATCACTTGCTAGGGAGTGTATATTCACCATCTCATGTTAAGGATAGAAGATATACAGTTGGGTGCTTCCATATAACTATAGTATGCAAGTCCCTATCCCTGATAAGATCATCTGATGGAGCATATACAATGTGAAAAGTAAAGGGCATATAAATGAACCCTAAGGGAATCCACAGTCCAACAGGTAATCTGTATATTTATTCAAATTTGAACACATCCTTTGGAAAAGACCTCACAGATACAACCTATATCTTGCAGGTCAGTGTAGAAGAAAGCACAGTAAGATTTTAAATGTTCACTGGAGGTTCTCCTTGCACTGGAAGCTGCCAGCATCTGTGCAGTCATGGAAACTTGGTTCAAGGCCTTGGAGAGCACCCCTGCCTTACCAGGCTATATCTCATTCCACACATTCCAACCCTAAAATGAGGTAGGGAAGACTAAGGGTGGTGGAGTCTCTATCTTCATTAAAGGGAAGCACACCCTCAGACTGGTTTGCCAGCATGACAAACTAGAACTACTCCAGGTCCAACTGACAGTTGGCAAGACACCCATCCAAGTTATTGCCAGCTGCAGACCCCTTTCCATGATGCAGGACATCCACTCCTCCTACCTAGACCTACTTGACTCCATCAAGGTACCCCTAACACCCTGATCATTGCTGACTTCAACTACCCCGTCATAAACTGGGTGAACTATTCCTGCACTAATGCACTCACCCAATGATTCCTTGACTTCATCAGTTCTAACTAGACCAGGTTGTCTCATCCCCAAGAATGGGAAGATAACATTCAAGACTTGGTTCTCACCAACACGGGTGACAGCTGCACCACTCCCATTGCTAGCTCTTCCCTGGTGAGATCAGGTCATTAGTCTGTCTCAATAGAAGTTTCTATCCCACCCAACTTACTCCTCAGCTATAGCCAGACTAAAAATCTTCTCAAAAGTTGACTACAGTCTCCTAAAGGAGGTAGCTTCATACCACCAACTCCCTCTGAAGATGCAGACCACTATGCTGAACAGTACAACAATGCAGTATACAAGCACCTGTACAACTGCATGGACTCATCCATACCCAAAATAAACTAAAACTAGCTCCTCAAGGAAACACAAATATATCTGGTGGACATTCTATATCAATAGGCTTTACAACAAAAGGAAGAAACTGTTGTTCAAGGGGAAAAAGGCACAAATTCCCAATTGGAAAAACTCCCTCCTTAGTCTCAACAAGCAAAGTAGATCACTAGTGAAAACCTGCAAAGCCAATTATGAATCGAAGCTAGCCTCAGAAGCAAAGGCTAACCACAAAGCCTTTCTCAGTTATGTCAGGAACCTCCATGGCAAGGTCCAGGTTTGTTCCAAATTAGTTCTTAATGGTACCACTTACACTGATCCTGTTGACTTAGCCAACCTGCTAGCAGATAGATTTAGCACAAATGTCACCCCCCCCCCCCATTCACTACAAAGGCTCAATCGACATCACTGATATTTGTTCCGCACCTCACATCTCCATAGATCAAGTGTTCCAGCAAGAACTTGCTTCACTATTGAGCACCCTATTCAACAACAGACTAAGTTCAGGCTTCATTCCAGCAGATTGGAGAACTGCCATTGTCATCCCCTTGCACAAAGATGGAGCCACTATTAACCCTGAAACCTATCACCCCATTAGCTTGACAAGTCTGATCTGTAAAGCCATGGCACATATTATTATGGATCTCATAAACAAGGACACAGGCAATCTCCAAGCACTTGACCACACCCAGTTCGGATTTGTGAAGAGCAGATCTTGCCTGTTGTACCTAGCTGACTATTCTGAGGCTGTCACCAAGGCCTTGGATGAGGGTAAGCCAGTACATACATCTTACCTTGACCTGGCCAAAGCCTTTGACACAATGCCCCACTTGGTCATCATCAAAAAGCTAACACAGCTTGGCATAAATCCCTATCTTATCAAATGGGTGGCCAACTGGCACACTGATAGGACCCACAAGGTCAAAAAAGGTGCATCCACCTCCGACAGCAGACCTGTCACTAGTGGTGTTCCCTAAGCATCTGTCCTGGGATTTCTGCTGTTTGGCATCTACCTCTCAGAGGTCCAGGCAAAGACAAAAGCCATGTGGCTGGCCATGTTTGTGGATGACTGTAAGTTGGGTGCTGTAACTGACTTCCCAAATGATGTTAAAAAAATGTATTATCATACCTTTCTGCAAAAACATGGCCCCTACCGATTACCATATCAACTGCAACCCCCTAATCACACAGCCTGTGGTGAGAGATGGGTACATAGGATGATAACAATCTCACATTCAGCCATCACGTAGCGGCACTGGTTAGAAAAGCCTTTTACTTGATCCAACTCATAAATAAAGGGATTGCAACCAGAAAAAAGGAGGCTATCACCTCTCTGTACTTCTCCCTCATTAGGCCAATAATTGAGTAAAATGCCCTGTTTGGTATGTACCTCTCCAAACATCTGCACCAGCAGGAAAGGCTACAGAAATACCTCACAAAGGGAATCCATGGCCTCCAACACCTGTCCTATGAGATCAGGCTCAAATCATTATCACTCTACTCTGTATCGTACAGATTGCTCAGAGATGATCTGTGTCTCCCCTACAAGGCAATTTTGGACCCTGCCTTACTAGAGATGCTCTATATCCATAACTCTAACTCCTCTTGCATTACCTGCTCAAAAGGCCTAAATCTAATATGCAAAATTAACAAAACCTGCTAGAGAGACAGGTTTGTGTCCCAGAGGCTGCCCTGTCTCTGGAATAGACTTTGCATTCATGTCAAACAAAGTATGTCGCTGACACTCTTCAAGCACTCCCTTGATGAGTGGCTGGGAAACCACAAATTTGTCCCAGGGGTTCCACCTGTGTACCTCATTGACAGGGGAGGCAGGTGCTGACTGAGGTTTCTTTTTTGGGAATAAATTCTTGGCTAGGCTTGTAAAGGCCCCAGGCTCATTAGCGTAGTAACCTCCTATGATCCTATGATCCAATCACTAGACCTTGATTAACTGTATCAAGTGTCTCTGAGAGATCCAGGAGTACCAACAAAGAGTAGAAATGCTGCTCTCTGGCCTCTAGGAGATCATTAGCAACCCAAATCAGGGCAGTTTTAGTGATATCACGAGTGTGAAACCCAGATTGGAATAGGTCTATAAAACCACTTTTCAAAAGGATGAGTTTGTAGCTATTTAAAAAACAGTTTTCTCAGTGACATTATCTAAAAATGGAAAGTTAGAGATCGGGCAGAAATTGTAAGTTACTGGGTTCTAGAGTCGATTTCCTAAGAGTAGGGATGACGACAGCTTCCTTTAAAGCCAGTGAAAAGATCCCCACACAATGTCAAATCCATAATATGATGAAAAACATAACATTTAGCTTTATTTAACCTTAGTGGGCAGGGATCCAGTCTGCAGGTTGTTGTTGTTCACACCCCTAAGACCACAGATGTGACCTCGTCATAATCAGGTACGTTGAACTTTATGGGTTCATATTACGTTATCAAAAAATAATGTAATTGAACCATCAAAACTTCAAAATGGCTGCATTTCAAAACTTGTATTGTGGGGGGCTGCACCCCCCCCCCACTAAATATATATTCCAAATCCGATATTGCACTACAGTGAGGAAAGGGCAAACATTCCAATTCTCACTGTACTGTGATCCCAAAATTCAATCTTCGAAATGCAGCCATTTCGAAGTTTTGATGGTTCGATTACATTATCTTTCGATAACTTAATAGAAACCTGAACTTTACTCAAAGTATAATAGAAGAACATGTAGGAGCTTTAGGATGTACATATAGGGTCCAGAAGCAACAATAAGGCAGATCTGACAGTAGAAATCTTAATGGAGAAGAAATGATCAATGGGCTGACACTGCAGAATAGCTCTTATTGTGGAGAGGTAGGCTGGGCTGCAGTCATTCCCATGAAAGAGAGAGGTCGGTTGATTTGACACCACAGAGATTTCTATGGCTGGAAAGACCATCATTTATTGAGTTATCTCTGCATGATAAATGGCATAATGCTCCTCAGTTTCAAGCTTGTCACTCCATAGCTCTGTTTGTCATCACCAGTACTTGATTCTATAACTCTTCCTACAAAAAAAGCAAATATCACAGTCAAAGTATGGTTTACATATTCTAGTAGGGACTGTATGGGTTCAACTTGGGGCTAGAGCATCAAAGATTGTGGTTAGAAGACTATTAAAATCATCAACTAATTTGTCCTGAAACAAGGCACTATCCTTCAGACAGAAATGAGGTGCACAGATGAAAAATCCCTGGAGTAATATGTTTCTTAGAACAAATCAACCTCAGTTCTTTAACAGGGGGGTTTGTTGTGAAATTTTAAAACCAAAATTGACCAGGAAGTAGTTGAGCCACAAGAGTAAACAACAGGTCTTGTCATAATGTGGTTAAATCCTAAGTGAGAGTCACTGACTCATCCTCAAAAGAAAGGCTAAAGTCACCAAATATTATAAGTTACTCATGACTAACAATAGATTCCAGGAATTCAGTGGACTCCTGATGGAATGTCCTTCCTCAAGCCGGTGGATAGTAGACATACAGAAATCTATGTTTTACTCCTGCAACCAACATAAGCTCAAAGGTATATGTGTCTTTTGTAGTAACCTAGATCTATGCTAGTCCAGTCTTGCCACAAGTTTCCACCCCCCCACCATAAATCATACCTGTCCTAGTCAACTGATATATTAAGAGTCCAAGCAGAATAACTGATGCTTACAAGGGCTTAAATCTGCATAGAAGAGCCCATGTCTGCATAGAAGGGCCAAAGTCTGGACAGAATGGCCAAAAGCTGCATAGAAGGGCCAAAATCCACATACAGCCAATCAAGTCTCAGTGAAAAATTTAAGCTCAGTGCTCTAAAAAGATCTGGAATAATCCCATTCTTTACTGCTGATATGTTTGTATTAGAATACGGCAGCCTAATGTGGTTTACTGGAGTATAGTGCCCACTTACCTGCTGTTGATGCTAAAATGGAAGCCTAGTATCACCAGACGATTTGAAGGTCGATGGTACATTCCTGGTATGCAAAAATGATACCAGGAATTCACACTGAAAACACATATGTGAGATATCCCCCATGGCCATCTTACTATGACCCCTGTGATATTTCTTTAAAATCTGCAAATGTTATCAGTAATGGAACATCACTTGTGGGAAATGGGTTATAATAAAAGGACTCAAAGCAAATAGTGCTGCCTTAGACTATGAGTAATGCTGAAACTTGAAACGGTGTGCAAGTGATAAATATACAAAACCTGATAAACCACAATATGCAATAATAAATGATAGCAAATAACAGTAAAACCCATGAATAAAATATCTAGAAGTAAAGAAAAGCAAAATAACTTCCTCACCATTACTGTTCTTTCCATGTTACTCAAATTGAATCAACGACTGAATACTGCTTGTAACATAGCAGAGTCCAGTATAAATGTACTGCAGTAATACTAACATGAAGATTTAACTCAGCTTAAGCCCCTAGCCAGCAGCTAGGGCAGAACACTAAATTAGTAACTCCAGCTTTAGTGATAATATAGTTCATGAATGTAGACTAAATTGTAAATGAGTATCTTATGAGTACTAGCTAATAGTTCCCTTCCAGCAGGTCAGGCTGATAACCAAAGTGCTGTCTATAACTAAAGGACAATGACAGGATTCTGTTATTAAATGTTCAACTTTTCTGTCCTTTTTAACCCTATTTACTGTCCCTGCTATGAATAAACAACAATACAGCATTTAAAATATTTTAAATTGACTGTTTCTCTCCACTTGAACAGTACCTTACTGTACTGTTGTAGTTTTACTTTCAAAAAACCTTTATCCCTCCTGGTAAAAGCTTGTTGGAGTTTCCAATTCATTGATGTCATCAAGTCCAATAAATACAGGTAGTTTTCTGGGCAATTCCGTCCCCAAACTGACATCACCATGACCATCCTAAAAGCCCACCCACACTGTTATATCACAGCGCTCTAGTCCTTCCCTATACATACAGGAAGTTAAGGCTAGAAAAAGGAAACAGTACATGAGTCAAGTCTCTTGCTGTGAGCTGTTAATCACAGCAGGTAAACAGCTCAAATTACCCTTAGCACTTTGACAGCTAGGGAAGTTAGGTGTGTAGGGGGATGGGAGATGTGTCAAAGTATAGAATTCAGGCTTTACAAAATACTGCAATTTAGCCATTCTAAAAAGAAGCAGCAACAAAAAACACTTTGAAAGTCTGTTCTGTGGCATTTACACTGTTTGTGTTTTAAGTAGTCGTTGAATGACATAAAATGTTACTTAAAACTAGCTGAGTGAAATATAGCAGTGTATGCATATAAAATCAATGCAGTGATAGGAGCTTTAGGAAGAAAGAGGCCTGCATGATGTAGGTTTTTTACAGACAAGTACTGCATTGTGGGATACCTAGAATCAGAATAAACAATCAGAATTACTTCAAGATGCCAGAACCCATGTGGTCAGACTCAAAATTACATACAAAAATATTTAAAAACCTGTAAATAGTCCCAGAGTGGTGTTAAAATGTAGGAAACACCAAACCATTATGAAATAAACATGTTTTTGAGTCGGTGGGTGCAAGTCTCCTTTAAATACAATAAAAGCAATGATGGCTGATAACCAAAGTGCTGTCTATAATTAGATACAATAAAACCAATGATGCCTAAATATCCCTTTGTCTCACTGAATTTTAGAATGATAAATACAATCTTCTTTACACACAGCAGTCAAAAGTGCTTGATTCAGTAGTTAGTCCAACTGTAGAGCAAGGAAAATGAGAGCCAGAACCAAACTGTAGAGCAATGTGTGTGATATACCTTTAAAAAGCTTTCCAGTGAGTCAACACATGCATGTATGTACTGTGCACATGCAGGCAAGAGTGCCACTTTGAATGAGCAGTCAGAGTGAGAGCATGCAAGCATCTAGTTAGTCAGTTAGATAGTTTAAGTTCAATGATCCTGTTATCCATCCTGATGTATTTGTATAGAATAAACTACTCAGATGATATCAGAATATGTATTGATCCAAGAGATCTGAAGCATTAAAAAGACCTCATCATCCAATGTGCACAGTCAATGGAGTTACTGCCCTCATGTCAAATGCCACTGTCTTAGATGCAAAGAGTTAATTTTGGCAAATATTGCTTGACCGAAAGTCTTCATTGTTAACCACATTCAGTATGCCATTTGGAAGATACAGATTTCTGAGAGTGCCATTTGGAATAAATTCTATCAGTGAAGTCTTTCATCATGCGATGGGGCAATTTTTTTCTGGCTATCCAAGTGCTATTATAGTAGATGATATTCTAGTAGGAGGCAATGGTGAAGTTGAACATGACAGAACACTCAAGAAAGTTCTGGAATGAGCACGTAAAGTGAATCTTAAGCTGAATCCTCAGAAGAGCAAATTCAGGCTATGAGAAATGACTTATGTTTGTCAGTTGTTTATCAGTTCAGGTTTACTGCCAGATCCTGCCAAGCAAACAGCATTTCTCAAGATGCCAGCTCCAGATAATGTCTAAGCTCTACAACATTTTCTTGGCATTGTCAGCTATCTAGGCAAGTTAATTCCAGATGTAAGTCAACTTTCAGGGCCACTAAGAGAACTGACATGCAAAGATGTAATTTGGTCATGGTCAGCACAGAGTATTTGATGTCCTGAAGCAGAAAATTACCAACCTACCAACTCTCAGCTACTATCATGGTCACAAACCAGTTACTCTTCCCTATGATGCTTCTAAATTTGGTCTAGGTGCAGTCATTCTTCAAGATGGTAGACTAGTAGCCTGTACATTAAGAACTCTTACCCAGACCAAGATGCTATATGCCCAAATTGATAAAGAGCTTTTGACAATTGTGTTTTCATGTTCAAAGTTCCATAAATATATTTATGGTCAGCCTATCAAGATCAAAACTGATCACCAACCTTTAGCTACTATTTTGAGAAAGCCAATGCATACAGCTCCTGCTAGATTGCAATGCATGATGCTCAAATTGGAGAAGTACAATTTCAATCTTGTTTACACAAAAAGCAAACTTTTTTATCTTGCTGCTACTTTATGCAGATCACCCAGAAACAAAAACACAGAACAGCATAACAATGAGCAGCTTGATTTTGAAGTCATGGAAGTGAGAAATGTTTCTTCCACACATCTTGATGAGCTCAGAACTCACACGTTCAGATCCATTTCTCCAGAAGCTAAACCTCTTTATCAGTTGAGGATGGCCTTCAAAGCACTTTTGTTTACCAGTAGAATTTCAACCATGTTTTCCATACAGAGATGAGATTTTGTGAGACAATGGTATCATCATGAAATGTCTTAAAGTGATTATTCCAAAATCCTTGCAACAAGAGTATATTACGATCTTGCGTTATGGCCACCCAGATACTGATTCTACCAAAAGAAGGGCAAGAGGTCCAGTATTTGGTCTTCTGTGTCAAGAGATATTGAGAAAATACTTTCATCTTGTTCAGTATGTAATAGTACAAAGCCACATCAACAGAAAGAATCACTTCAATTAAGCCAGATTCCTGAACTACCTTGGTCAACAGTAGCTACAGATATCTTTGAATAGAATGGTTAATATTACTTGGTATTAGCAGACTCTTATTCAGATTGGATCAAGATTGACCTGCTTCCCAACCTGACTTCCAATTCTGTCATTACTAAGTTGAAGTGATGTTTTTCCATCCATGGTAGTCCACACATAGTTATTTCTGACAATGGTGGAAAGTTTACAAGTCAGCAGTTCAAGAAATTTGCAGAAGAGTGGGACTTTCTTCATATTACGAGTAGTCCTGAATGCCCTCAGTCAAATGGTTTGGCTAAATGTGCAGTTCAAAGTGCAAAACAACTTTTAGAGAAAACCAGATGTGACAATCCCAATGTTTTTCTCAATTTGTTAAATCTCAGAAACATTCCTCATGGTAAACATCTTGGTTCACCTGCCCAGAGATTTATGTTGAGACAAACCAGAACCACATTATGAATCAGCAGTAATTTATTGGTTCCATGTGTTAAGAAGAGCAAAGCACTAAAAGCCCAACTGTTGAAGAAGCATTTGTCCCAGAAGTCTTACTATGATAGAACCAGCAAACCACTCCATCCTTTACAAAAAGGGGAGCTAGTGAGGATGCAGATGCCAAAAGGTTTTGATTGCATCAGATTTGTGAAAAGTTTGTGTCAACAGTCAAGATCGTACATTGTGGAATCACAAGGAGTGGAATTCAGATGAAACTGGAAGCATTTGTTGCCAGTGTCTGAACCAGTGTTACAGCATCTTGCCTGTGAAAGAGACTAGTTCTGAGTGACTTGTCCAATGTTCCAGTTTCAGAGGGCATTCCGTTAGGAATACCTGTTCCTAGAAAATCCCTGAGACTCCTCAAGCAGAGCATTCCCCAATGACTGTCCCTGTTGCTAAACCCAGTCCTAACTATTATATCACAAGATCAGGTCGCATCTCGAAACTTACTTCCAGATATAGAACAACCTGGACATGACTGTTGTTTTTCTTTATCAGTATCTGTATAATTGCATGCCTATTCAAATGTCATTGTTTATATGATGCAGCTCAGTAAAGAGGGAGGATGTAGATCACTGTGTGTGATAAATCTTTACGAAGCTTTCCAGTGAGTAAGCGCATGCATGTAAGTACTGAGCATGTGCAAACAAGACTGCCATTTTGAGTAAGCAGAGTGAGAGCATGCACGTAGTATGTAGTCAGTCAGTTAGTTAGATAGTTCATTTAAGTTCAATGTTCCTGTTATCCATCTTGATGTATATAAAAAGAGTGACATAAATCAACTGTGGAAACAACAGGCCACATCAGGAAGTACAGAATCAGTGTTTAATTACACTACTTTTGTCTGTTCTGGTGAAACACCAAGCAAAAGCCCTGAATGCTAGAAATTGTCAGTAGGTAAGTTAAAAGTGCATCACTATCACTGCCAAAACACCAGCAAATCAGTCCAAAATTTCACTAAGGAGCTTGCAAGCCTTGTTGATAGCTAGAAAGCCAAAAATATCACATCAGTGGTAGAAAATCAGTCATAATAATAAAAAGGTGAAAAATGGGGACCATGGGTCCAGTCTTCAAGGATGTAATAACAAGTAATCTTTAAATCCAACAAAATAAGTTATGCTGGACAAATCCCCAACTAACTAATCTAAAATACAGGTTGTAGGATGACAGAGTTACTAAGCATTCCATTTCAAGTGATAATTACCGATTACAGAATCTTTGAGCCCCCAACTCCGTATGTGTTGGCGCATAACTTCACGTAAGCAAAATAGCACATTATGCTTTGAGAATCAGTCTTGCAATCTGCAATCATGCTTATTCAGCTAAATTCAGGACCTCAGAACACTCAACTCTCAAAGCCCTCACATCATGGAGCATATAAGATGTTGCTGCCAAGTCTGAGCTTTCCTGCAATTCTCACTGCAAAATCAACATGTAATAATAAAATGATGGAGAGATTATGAAGTGAATTTTACTATGGATTGGGAAACAAGTCAAATTTGTGCAACTGCATGAAGTAAAATGAGTGACAGCAAATTATAATTGCCTTAACATTGTAGATATACGATCATACGCATGCATGCATGGCTAGGCAGTCAGCATCATCACCATCTTATCTTCATTCTCCTCCAAGATATTACACAAAGAAAAAAGACACAAGAATGAATACTGTCAGTCTGATCTTGTTAAGATTTTCTCCATTACTTCGGGAATGTTTCAATTAGCAGCAGGTCATAACCAATGTAGCTAAGTAGAAACATTATTTGTAATAAAATGTAAAACCATTTAATTGTTTAACAAATATGATATGGAACATGACAAATCTCATGAAAGTATATTTAGTGACAGCCAATGAAAAAGAAATAGCCAGTGTATCACCACATATGACCAGTTAGATTAATTGAAAATAAGTGGCACTTTTGTTTTAATTTAAAATTGAATTTAAAACCATCACTTGAGGATCATTAATGGCTTGAAATAAAAAAAAACAATAAAACAAGGAAATAAATAATTAAATAAGTACACAAGCAGTTAGAAAGAAAGGAAATAAGGAATTATGAGAATAGCAGTAGTTATTTATAAAGATACAGCCCAATTAAAATTATGTTCACTTCACTTTCCACTTTATCAGTGAAATACATTATTTCACAGTTGTACAATAATCTGCCTCATCTAAACCATGCACTTTCTGAGCAATAAAAAGGATGAAACTCCAATGAATGCCACTAATTATTGCCTGTAATCCTAAGTATTTTACTAGAAAATTATGCATTTTATGAGGATGATGGCAAAAAAATAAGCGACAAAATCAGGGAAGTTCTAAAAAAAGTGGAGACTAATGGGAAGCAGAGCTATGATTAAGCCCAGGAATGTGCACGCACACACAGGTCACTATTTGAAATGTTGGGACCCACTAGAGTGCATCTCAATTTATAGAGACTGAATGGCTAAAAGTTTGTACTTGAAAATATTGTCTGACATGCCATTTCTTGGAATATTCCCTTTTCTCCAAGGATGGTGATCTTGAAGTTGGTATATATAAGTTTGGGGAGGGGTGCAGGGTAGTCTTACCCCCACTGTAAAAAGAAGTTTTAAGGGGATGAGCAATTTTTGAGATCTGCTCTTCTCTGGGTTTTAGACCTATTTTTCAGATTTTCAGCACTTGGCATTTTGAGTGCTGATATTTTAATAGAGGACCATACACACACACACACACACACACACACACACACATGAACATACACACACACATGTACACACACACACACACACACACACACACACACACACACACACACACACACACACACACACACACACAGTTAAAATAAATATTGTACGGCATTGTTACTTACTGGATCCACACTAAATATAGTAACATGTTCAGCCCTGCACTGTGATGACTTCCAAAAAGACAGCTCTAGTGCTAAATTGCAGATTTGTCTGTTATCAGAATAGTTTGACTGCATCAATCTCTGTCTACATTAAAACCAATGAAAGAGAAGAAAGCTGAGCTGCTCTGTGTCAAAATAGAGAAGAAAAACGTAGATGTGGGAGGAACATGGTGCAGAGTGGGACAGTTTTTTTTGTTTGTTTGTTTATTTTAACAATGATATTTATATGCCTCTTTGTCCTATGTAATTTCCTTGTCATGTACTGCCCAAAATCTTAAATAACCAATTAGTCATAATTGTGAGAAACAATCTCAGTACATGTAGTTGATAGGCTTACCATGTATTTCTTTCTTCTGAGCAGTACTAATTTGGAAATTTCTGCCCTGAGTAGCATAGAAAAAGTAAATGTCTTCATATTTTATGAGAAAAACTATTTACTGACTTTTCACTAAAATGTTTCAGAAAGCAGTGATGCTACATTTTGTCATCTTAATATATTATTAAGCAGTATAACTAACCAATATTGCACACCACAGTGTCTTCATTTTGGTAATAAGATGAAAATAATTATTTTTCATTTAATGATGACATTTTTTCCTGCACAACGTTTAATTTCAATTAGAACATCCCATTTTTGGCATCTGAAAAGATGGCAAACCTAATAGCTAACATATATTTTGTATATCCTACCGTAGTCACCACTGTCTCTCATTTGCTGAACTGGGCTGGCTTCAACTCCCTCACCTCCTTCAATGGTATCAACTCACAATCACCCACAAACTAGTAAACCATCCACTAAAAGTCCCATCCGTCAAGAATCTACTACAACCCTATCGCACCACCAGACCACTAAGATCCAGCAACAAAAATCACTTGCAGATCACTAAAGCCAATAACTCTGCTGGTGAAGCACTATTCTCTTGCACCATAGCCAAATTATGGAACTCCCTCCCACCCACAATTACCTCCGTACCATCATGCACCCACTTCAAAACTTTACTAAAAGCGCACCTAAAAACATGCTGGCTATGCCCTTGCAACTCCCACAATAATATCACCCACCCCATCCAACCACTACCTTTCTTTCCACCCTACTAACTACCTTGATTATAGCATGCTCAGATGTTCATAAGCCTACTACTTATTATACAGCAGGGACTTCTTATTGTAACAATTGCTAATGTATGTTATGTACTTTGCAGATGATAAAGATTCTAGTTGTCTACTGATGTACTATGTTCTTCATCTGTAACTATCTTTGTAAATGTTAATTGCTATGCTGATCGTATTGTTAATTGCTATGTAAATCCAATGTACCTACTGTCTGTATATTTTAACTGTGGAGCTTTTCTCCCCAGGCCTCCACTGAAAATGGACCTACTTCCAGTCGGACACTCCCGGTCAACAAATGTAAATAAATAAATAAATAGCAACTCATTTATGAGTGGTATTTTCTATAACTGTGACATTTTTATAGAACATATTGTTAGTTTTACACACATAAGTACTGATGTGTCATGCTCAGAGATTATGATTTTAAGGACGTTAGCATGCTGCAATATAAAAAAATCAAGGGGTTGAATGCAAGAGAAGCAGGAAAATATGACATGCAAGGACATTTCTTGCTCAGTTTAAATGAACTGATATTCAAGAACATATATATTTTTGTGCCATGTTTGCAAAATGTGCTTGAATAAAAATAGCAAATATATTAGCACATTTCCCCAACATTGTATGTGAGTAATGAAGCAAGTTATATGACGTTTTGATTAACAACTCTTGAATTAGAGTGCTAGCTTTAACATCTCAAGAAGGTTATGGGTTAGGTCTGTCAGTACTCATAGAACTAAAAAATGGCAGTCCTTACCAAAGTGTTTATGACGGTTATTAAGAAATTAAATGCAAGCCTTTTAGCTAGGGAAGGTATGTAAGATGCCTATGACTCACACTGCTGCCGTTCTTTCTCAATTGACTAGGAAGACAACATTACTTCCTTATGTCTAACATGACTCACTTAAAAGTGAGTCATGTTAGGCATGACTCGTATATTAGTGACTTGAAATGGATTCTGGCAAGGGGTAAAGAAACATTAAAACAATATCACATTAATATGTCAATCTCTACATCAGCCATTTTGTGGAAAAATATTAAAATTTTACAAGGAGCACCTACAGTTATTTTAATTCAGAGTCCCTAAACTGTAATGGAGTCATGAGGTGTCAAAGTCCAGATAAGTGATCAAAAATGGTTGAACTTTCTGCTAAGTGAACATTCACAAAATCTTGAACAGAACTAAGCACCCTGACTTAACACAGCACTAACAGGAAGAAAGAAACAAATACAAAATAAATAAAAAAATAAATAATAATGTATATGTCCATCCAGTGTAAGTACCTGCCCCTCCAGTGAATAAGAGAATATATACACAAAATGTCCTGTACAAAGTTAAAGTTCCAAGTCAAACAAAATAAAAGTCAAAGTCAAGTCCTGGCACTGCAATCATTTTTTTCAAATGGGTCCACAGCTCCATGTAGTGCCAAAATTGGAAAAAAAAAAGTAGCTTAGTGGGATTCAAACCATGATTACAGGGTTACAGAGTTGGCTATTCAATCTATAAAAGGCCATCTATGTCCAGCAGCATGTGTATTTCTTGACCTACATAAGTATAGACTTTCAGCACTGCCTTGTTATCTTTTAATATTTTTAGATGTTTTGATACTCTCTATAAAATAAAAGAAACAGGCTAAAGAGTGTCAAGATGAAAAAAAATGATGATGGCCTGGGTTTCAGCTTCATGCAGTAAACTTCAGCTCACTAATATTAATGATAAAACTGTCTTATGACGACACACCTTTTTGAAGATCTGTTGTACTGTGTGATACAACAAATAGGGGATTATACAGAACTGAGGTAATATAGCCTTTAGCTGGTGCATGAATTCTTCTGTGCAGAAAAAGCTGTACTGCTTATAATTCATTTAATGCAATTTTAATATAATATGGCTATAAGTGTGAGTGTGTATGTGAGTGCATGACGTAGAAGAACTACCAGGGCAGGACTAGTCACCCAGCTGTGTGTAAAGTTTGTCTCTAGATGATTGTCACTGGTGAAGCAACACATCAACTTCATATGCAAAAATGAGAAAAAGTGGTTCTAGATGGATGGATGGATGGATGGATACTAATTCAACAGTGCATATAACTGATTGCTGCCTCTGATACTACAGATGGGTAACAGGAAGAGACACAAGAAGATTGTATGCATATTTTTCCACAATTTCTGCAATTATCATCCTACTGTGTCTACAACATCTACAATTTTAAATAACTTACATGGATTTTACTAGAAAGAATAATTGTAATTACATACTCAAATAAATCTAAAGAAAGCTGCAACACTAAGCAAGTCAATGAAGCAACAAAGGGGAAGATGAATTGTCACAAATTGAGGGACTGAAAATAGTAGCTTTTTTAACTGAATACAAAAATCATAAAGCATAGCTCTCAGCATTTCATCTTCAAAATCTGGAACACTACCTCTCATAATGTATAACAAATAGGGAAAATGTGGGACACTTTCAGATAGCTTACTAATACTTTCAACTAGGAAGCAAACAGCATGGTTACAATACAGAAGGCTCAACCAGTTCCCTGTATTGGTACAACGGACAAACACCATAACCCATCAGCTCTTCAAATGAACGTACCTTCTACTGGCACACCAGTCAGGTAATGAGATGCATACACCCGCCACCTAGCCAGTCAGGTCACATTTCTATGCCCTGCTCCATTTTATTAAAACTAAATAATTAAATAAATACATAATTTATTTTTGCTATAAGCTGTAGCAGCCAGAAGCTCTGCTTTATACTGTGCCTGCACAGAACAATACAGCACTCAGGTTTTACTTAAAAAAATAACAAATAATAAAAAATAATTCTTCTGGTAAACTGTATAAAACTGTTTGACTTTATATGCTGCCTGCACAGATTGATAGGCACTCATCTTTTACTAAAAAGAAAAAAAATGTTTTAAAAATTATAGCAAACTAGTTGCTACAAATATACCAAACAGTTTGATACAGTTTATACCCTGCCTACACAGGGCAGTATGCTACATTTTTAAAAAATCATCTGTTTTATTTTTGTACTTTTAAACTTCAGCACACTGCTTATATAATACAGAAAAGTAGCTGCTACAATTTAGAACATGAATGGAATGCTACAACACTTAGGTTTAATTGCAAATGCAATGCCAGCTTTTAAAAGTTCCAAGTTAAACAAAAACAAAGTCAAAATGAAGTCCCAGCACTGCAATAATTTTATCAATTGGGTCCATGGCTAAATATAATGCAAACAATGGAAAAACAAAATGCTTATCTTAGTGGGACTATACACCTATATGCCTGGCACATTTGTTCCTCTCACACCACCAAAGCTATGCTAGTGTAAAAATGTATTTCTTCACACTGTTAACCATTCTTCTGATTTATTAGTGTGACTCAGTATTTGTTTACCATTGATATGATTTCATATGTTATTAAACTTGTGATGTCTGGCTAATATCCCACCAGACTGGCGCCAATTAAAATGTGATGTGTGGCTAATATCCCACCGGACTGCCAATAATAATGTGATGCCCCCCACTTAAAACCAATGTCAGTAATTAAGCCACCTCAGTCTCCACCACTGACTCCAGTGTGTGATGATCACAGAAAACACCAGACGACAGAGCACACAAGTGTAAAATTCCACAGTTTCCCTTAAGAGCATAACAGGAATACACTCTCTTTTCCTGGGATTAGACTATACACATCTGTCTACTTGAAATGTAATCCCTAATCATATACTTCAGAGCAATATGTTCCAGTTTAAGACCTCTGACTCACTCAAACAAAAATAAATTTAAGTTTCATACAATCAAACATTTTTGGGAAGCCTAACACAGATTTCTAGCTGTGCTGCCTCCCCAATACAAATGATAATGCTGCCACCAGACTCAGGCAAGACTACATGCCCTTCAATAGGTGCTCAATTTTTAAAACTTTAATATCAAAATAAATTATAGCTATGACCAAAAGCAGCCAGTCATTTGACGTTACCTGGGGAGTATCAAACAAGTATAAACACTCTCTAATCTCAAAAGAATAGACTGATTGCCCAGCCACAATGTAAATAATGAAAAAAAATAAGAAAAAGAAAAATGATTACAAGAATGTAAATCAATAACTTTCAATGTTGTGTCTTTCGGCTTATCCCGGTTAGGGGTCACCAGAGCAGAACTCTGGTCCGCTAATGATTGGCAATAGATTTTTACGTGCCATGTTGCCAGCCCTAATGCACAACCTTCAACGAAGGAAAGCTCATTCACACATGCCTCCACACAGAAGATGCTCTAACACCAGAATTCAATCACCAGAAACATTAAATTGAACTGTAGAAGTTCATCATCTTAGAAAAAACTTTATCTAAATAACTGAACTTTCCTAATCTAACTAGAGAAAACTGCTCCTGATCTAATCTAAAACATTACAGCAAGGAAAGGGCAGGTTTACAGTTTTTTTGAGTCCTTCGTCTTGGGCATCAAGGCACAGGACTGTAACTGACTACAGTTCTTCACTACCTACTCAGCACTATAACTGACTGCAGCAGTCTATTTTATATAGTCCAGGATAGCAGTTTCCTGTCAAGCAGCTGTTCAAATAATCACCTAGTGATCAGGAACATTCTAATGACATCACCTACTGTTCATCACAAAGGATGGTGAAAACAACAGAAGCCAATTAAAATAGTGATTCCATTAGTATTTTAATTGGCTTTTGTTGTTTTCAGCATCCTTTGTGTTGTTCCTGGTTTGTGTTCTTATTTGGATTTGTGGTTTCATCTATTTGGATTTGTGGTTTCATCTACTGTTCATTTGATTATCTACAGATAGTTTGTATTTTAGAATATCCATCACAAACATGTGCAATTAGAAATTTATGAAAACGCTGACAGATTCTTTAAACATGTTGTATACGCAGGGTGGTACTCAACATTTTAAAAACTTATTTACATTTTCACAATTAGACATTCTGGCATACAATACAAGTTAGTCTGAGAATATACACAAATCTCCTGCCAGACATGCTAACACAGATGACAGAGTTTCATTTTCTTCATATCCTACCTTATGACTCAAGCACAATTTTCAAGAGACCCTTGAAAACTGACACTTGAGAAAAATGGGTTTACTTAGGAATATTAACCCACTCCTCACCTGGACAATCCATCCGTATTGGCATTATTAACCCCACTGGGGTGTTGTATGTTCATATATACTTGCAATCCTAGACACCACCTCAGTAACTTGGTATTTTACTTATTGACCCTATTAATCCATGTTAAAGGATTATGATATGTGAGTACAGTGAATTTTCTTCCAGAAAGATAGGGGTGCAGCTTTTGCAATGCCTTCACTATGGCCAAATACTCTCCATGGCTGCATAACATTCTTTTCTTGGTTGGAGTCTACTGTTCAGATATGCCACTGGGTGCTCTTCTCCTTCTGTGGAAACTTTGCTAACTACAGCCCCCACTCCATAATTTGAAGCATCTACCTGTACAATAAATTCTTTATTGTAATCTGGACTGGGTAACACAGGGGGGTTTCCTAAAATCTCTTTTAGTTTTAGGATTGCCTGTTCACAACCTATGGTCCACACTACCTTGTCTGGTTTATCCTTCCTGATTAGGTCAGTAAGGAGTGCAGCTATGGTACTGTAATTAGGCACACATTTCCTATAGTACCCCACTGTCCCCAGAAATGCTCTCACTTGTTTTGTAATAACAGAAACTGGACACTCTTGAATAATTTCCACCTTGACAAGGTCTGGCTTTATTCCATTTCCCACCCTGTGTCGTAATTAAGTGACCTCTACCATATCCACTTTGACACTTACATGGTTTAATGGTTAATCCTGCCCTACCTAATCTATCCAAGCTTCCCTAACATCTTGGTCTGCAAATGCCTATAGCATAGTCTTCAATGTATAGTTTAACCTCTCCACAAGACCATTACTCTGGGGATGGTAGGGGGTGTTTTTAGAAGTGTCACCCCGCAATGCTTCCACAAACAAGCCAGCAGATCCAACATGAAGTTGGTACCTTGGTCAGTCATCATTTCCTGTGAAAACCTACTCTGCTGAAGATACCTAGCAAAGCATTTGCAACCTTCTCTGCCTCAATAGATGACAGACTCACCACTTCAGGAAATATGGTAGCATAGTCTACTGCCACCAAAATTTAATTCTTTCTTGTAGAACTTGGAATATTCATGAGTCACACAATATCTAGGGCCCCTCTCTGAAATGATTCTTCCATATCAGGCAAAGGCATTAATGTAGACTTAGCCTTGTCCCCTGCTTTACCAATGTTTTGGCACTGTTCAAAAGTCCTACAATATCCTACTAAATCACTTGCAATCCCAGGGCAATAAAAATTTTGCATAATATGTTTCTTAGTTTGTCTTATGCCCATATGACCTGTAAAAGGAGTGTTGTGTGCTATGGCTAAAAGTGGCAGACAGTAAGGTCTAGGCATTACCGAGTGCCATATTACTTCACCTTCTAGACCACCTCCAGGAGCCCACACTCTATTCAACAAGCCTTTGTTCCATTATACAGACTTCTCTCTTCCTTGAACCTCAGGTGCCTCCTTGGCCATCTCCTTCAAGCTTTGCAACGTTGGATCCATAAGGTCAGCATGTCTCAACTCTACCTTTGTGACCTACCCCAGCTTCCCTTTTGCAGGAAACCTAGTCACTTTTGACAGCTGAGCCCTGTTGCCCCTCTGGGTTCCATCACTCACCTCCATCCTCACAGTTACCATGTCCAAAGGAACATCAGTACTCTCCAACACCTGTGGCTCACATTCAGACTTATTGCTACCAGCATATTCTCTGTAAGAGCCACCATGCCAGTCCCAGCTTCAGATACGGGATCTTTCTGGGTATCTCCCAGACTACCTGACGTACATGTCTTTCTCAAAGCCTGACTGCGTGTTACTGCATGTATACAAGGTACTGCATCATCAAAGTCATTCCCTATCAGACCATCTGCAGGAATATCCTCAAACACACCTACTTTCTTGCTTCCTTTTCTACCATCTCAGTCAAGATGAACCCTAGCCAAAGGCATTTGGAATGGAGTCCCTCCAAATGGTCTGACTGGAGAGGACTGCCAAAGCAAGTACTGCTCCTTCTAAAGACTGCAGGCCTCACAATAGTTATATCAGAAGCTGTGTCCCTCTCAGCAGTTACCTGTTTACCATCTAAGATAGGATATATATTTTGGTGATAATATGGCACCCCAGTTGTTTCTAAACAACTTGTCACTGACAGTTTGTCATCCACACTAATTGGCTCCCTCACCTTCTGTTTCTCACCTTGCCTTGATGGACATTTGGCTGCTATGTCTCCTATCTGGTTATACTTGAAACATCAATTCCCTTACCATGCACTTGCATTAGTAGTTTCCTCCATTACTGGTGTACTCTTTTGCAGTAGTTTAGACTGCCCCCCCATGAGTTCCCTTATATTCATGTACAGCACTGAGTATCACAGTGGTGCTCTGCTTGCCAGTGGAGATCCCCTTTTTCCTCAACTGCTCTGCAGAGTTACACTCACGGTCTGCTAATCAGACTCTCATGTCATAAAGCAAAGTACTGAGGGATGGTTCCCTCAGCAAAAGGTCTGCTAGTCCCTCAAAAGTGGTGACCTGACACCCACCCACTCACCCGTCTGTGAAAGTAAGTACTTAAGTCAGCAATATAATCATGTACACTTTCATCTGCCTTGTGTCTATGTTCAAGGAACTTTTTTCTATATGCCTCATATGTAAGATTGAAACAGTCAAGTAAGCAATATTTCACTTTATTATTCAAACAATCTATATAATTTAATTTTGCTACAGTCTGAACAAAGTCATCCCCATCCCTGCACTGAGTAAAAGGTTTACTGACCTTTACAGCACCTGGGGTCTGGTTATTCCCTTCCCCATTACTTCCATGACCTTCTTGAAGGGTTTGAAGCTCCATTTCATAACAGCACTGTTTTCCATCTTCAAAATGTCTCAGTCTGTCTTCATTCTCCAGCTGTTTGGTCTCCAGTTCACATTGGTGCTGCTTCTCATCAGCCTCTAGATATTGCATTTGCTCCACAGCTTCCAGTCATTGGGCTTCAAGGTGCAGTTTCTCCAACTCCAGATGGATTCTCTGGTGTTCTGAAGAAAATTTGGGATGTCACATATTGGCAGGCTGCACATCACCAACACTAAATTGGATATCCTCCAAGCAGCTGGTCTGAGCCTTGAATGCAACCAAGGCTGAAATCTTTGCTTCCTTGGTCAGGTTGGCATGCACAAATCCTTTAGCTTCACACTCCTTAGCCAGCTGGATCTTTATCAGCTTGCTAAAATCTTCTGCTGACATCCTTGCCTGCTATCCCTGACTATCTAACTAAAAAATAAATAAATAAAACGTGGTGGAATGAAATTCTGAATGTTTGCCTTAAGATTGTCAAGAGTGCACACCTTAATGACAACTACCCACAGGCTACTGAAATCCAATTAAAAATTGTACTAAGCTGCCATCAATAATGTGCCAGCCCCCACTTAAAATCCAGGTCAGTAATTAAGGACCCTCAATCCCGACTACTGACTCTAGTGTGAGATCATTACAGAAAACACCAGAGTACAGAACACACAAGAAAAAACATACACAATCTCCCCTTAAGAGCACAACAGGAATACACTCTTTTTTCCTGAGACTGGAGTATATACCTCTGTCCACCCCCAAATGTAATCCCTTTTCATACACTTCAGAGCAATGTGTTCCAGTTTAAGACCAATGACTCACTCACACTCAAAATACATTTAAATCTCACACATTCAAACACTTATGGGAAGCCTGACACAGATTTCCAGCTGTGTCGCCTCCCCAATACAAATGGTAATGCTGCCATCAGAGTCAGACAGATCTACACACCCCTCAAAAATTGATCAATTATTAAAAATTAAATGCCAAAATAAATAATAGTTATGACCAGAAGCAGCCAGGCATTTGAGGTGATCTAGGGAGTATCAAACAGATATAAACACTCTCTAATCTCTAAAAAAACACACTGATTACTCAGGCACAGTATAAAGTAATGAAATAAAAAACATTTAATAATAAGTATAATGATTACAGGAATGTAAATCAATACCATCCAATAAACACCATAATTCAATCATCAGAAATATAAAATTAAACTGTTGGATAGAAGTCCATCATCTTAGAAAAAAACTCTAGCTAAATAACAACATTTTCCTAATCTAACTACAGAATACTGTCCCTGATCTAATCTAAAACATAACAGCAAAGCAAAGACAGGCTTACAGTTTTTGTTGAGTCCTTCTTGGATATCACTGCACAGCACTGTAATTGACTGCAATTCCTGACTAACTGCTCAGCACTGTAACGGTCTGCAGCAGTCTCTTTTATACAGTCCATGTTAACAGTCCCAACCTTCTTATTTTAAAAGTAACAGTCAGCTGTTTAAAAAGTTCTTTTTCCTGTCAATCTGCTGGTTGCATAATCACCTAGTAACTTGGACTATTCTAATGACATTACCTACTGCTCAGCTGATTCTCTACAGACAGTTTGTATTTTAGAATCTCCTTCACAAACATGTGCAATTAGAAATGTATCAAAACACTGATAGATTCTTTAAGCATTTTGAATAATCAGGGAGATACACAACATTTAACAAACTTATTTATATTTTCTCAATTAGACACGCTGGCATACAAAACAAGTTAATATGAAAATATACACAAATTTCCTGTCAGACGTGCTAACATGGATGACAGTGTTTCATTTTCTTCACAAAACTATTAATTCAATATGATATAATTTAAAGATATTCTTAACACTGAATGTGTAGCAAATTCTTTTCTTGTGGAATTGTGAAGAACATAGAGTTTTTGAGACACAAAATGAGGAATGTTCCTCTCGATGAGGTAGACTTGAAAGTTGCCCTTTTAAAAGTTCTAGAAGAATTTAGATGTGATTAGCACTGTCATCATACATACTATGAATGAATATCACTGGCAGTTAGCACTAATTTAAGTTGCATTGAGGAAGTTACTCAACCTTCCACAACTGCTGAAATAAAAGAATATTTTGAAACCTTAACCGGGATGCCAATAGCGTTAATCACAAATATTAATAAATTATGAGTGTAGTAGTCACTTTTTATGTGGACATCCCATGTCCTTTATTGAAGATCCAGTGTGAGGCAAATACAATTTAAATTGCTTTTCAATCTGTGTAATGATGACTGAGGGAGGCCTAATAATTTTGATAATTATTATTTATTTTTTTAAATAGATGTGAAGAAGCCATGCGGAAAGAATTCTGAATTCATATAAAATCACTTCTGATTCACAAGCTCATACATATCTTTCTGCATTTTAAATAAACTTGGATAGCATAATATAATTTAAGGACAGCATAATACAGTCAATATAGTCAGTAAAGATGTACTTAGATGGGCAGGATTCACGAAGCCTCTGTGTAAGAGTTATAACTCATACACGGAGGCTGCAGTTAAATGGAGTGATGTCAGCATGCTCTGCATATTAATGAGAGCATGCTGAATTACACTTAAGGCCAACACGGTCCGTGTAAGACAGTAGGGGCCGTGTCCGTAGGCCGAGCCCTGTAAGCGGACACACCCTCAGAAGAGGAAAAGTACCCAAAGTAAACACTCATGACAGAGTCCACGGAAATGTGAATAAACAGAACACAACACATGCCCCCACAGACTATGAATAGAAAACATATAAATAAACATGTTTTATATATTTTTTTAAATTGTAAAAATGTTTAACCGTGAGTGGGCTCGTTTGCATGGGCGTGCCCGTAGCGCAGCTACAGTTAGCAGTCAGTGGGAAAGCATATAAGAACTAAATATGCAAAATAAGCCAGGAAGCAATAGTGTAGCGGTAGAGATGTTGGCTGAAGAACAGCCATTCATGGTTCGAGCCCCCACAACACCAATTTTTTTTTTTCAAAATAAGCAGGAAACAAGTCTCTGACAAATATGTAAGCATAAAACCACAATTTATGTAAAATGTAATGAAATAGCCCATTTATATTGAAGACATGTGAAGTAACAAAAGAATAAAAAATGCCAGATGTGCTCATAGCTGAGCTACAGTTTAACAGAGTGAGTGCATCTGCCCATAGATGAGCAGTGGTTTAACTGGTGCAAAATGAGTGCCGGTAGCTGAGCAGTGGTCTAACACACTAAATCTATGTGCCCCTAACTGAGCTGAGCGTAATATGCATGTCGATAGCCAAATGAGGCTTAAACCAGCGTACCCCATTTGCGCGGAGCTGCGCACCATGCAAACAAGCTAACCGGCGGGCAACGTTGAGCAAGCCGTATCAAAACTGCCTTTACACAGACACACCCCTCAGCATGTCTAGACAGTCATGAAAAATAAAAAGCAGTGACCAGGTTCGAACCCAGGATACTATACACCATAGTCAAGGTACAGAACCACTAAGCCATGACAGCAGTACCTAGAAATGCAATAATAGCTAATATATAGGAATGAATACAACCTACAGCATGACAATGCAGGTTTACTGAAGTTGATACAATTCCAAAATGGCCAATCACAGATATGTGTGGGAAAAACGGACTATATAAGCCCCATAGGCGGGAATACACAACATAAACGATTGTAGAACTGACCTGCAGGCAGAATGACAGGAGTAGGAGAGGGTAGTTGCTTCCGAGCACAGAGCTGGGGTGTTGAGGAGTCCAGGTACATGGTCTGGCTCCTAGTCCATAATCATGAGGCCCAACTCATGCAGGGCCAGGTCCTCTGTGGAGCATACAGGGCCGAGGCGTGGGACCGGTTGGCTCATGATCTCACCAGTGCCACAGGGATTCCAAGGACTGGTGAGCAGGTCCGTCACCACCATGCAGACCTGAAGAGACGCAAGCAGGACCAACTGAACCTTTGGATCCAGGAGGCCCGGCAAACACCCAACGCCCCACTACTGAGTAAGTAACATTTAATTATGTATGTAAGAAATTAAACTAGCTGATATTATGGAGATGTGTATTCCAATATTAATTTATATTACAGCTGCAGGTGTCCGTTCTGTGAACCGCAGAGCCTATGGCGATAGGCTGGTGCGATTGCGCCACCAGGCAGGTCAGTAATCCACTACCAGTAACCGTAAAGAAATATAAAAGTATAACTGTCAGCAAAAGAGTGCAGTGTAGTCAGTAAGGAATAAAATCTGCAAGTAACGGTGTGAAAGTGTCTGCAAGTCTTGCTTGATTACAAAAGTGTGTTTCAGCCTGTAAGTTAAACCGAAAAATGAAACTGCCTGACATATATTCTGAAATAAAAATGCCCTACCTGTACGAAAATAGTACACAACTGGCAGCAGGCTGAGAAGTATAGCTGCAGAAGATGATGAAATCACATGTGTGAAATATATCCCTGTGGAAATACTGAAACATGACAGAAGTGAGACTGCTGGAAAGGATTGTAATAACTACAGGTAAAACATGTCAATAAAGCCTAGAAGTAAGTAACATCCTGAATAGTAAAATGAAAGCAAGTGAGAGAGTGTGAGAAAGTGTCATGAATCCAGCAATACAGTAGTAATAACCCCTGAATAAAGTATACTGCAGTCAAGACAGAATGAAATGCATGTGAGATTCAAAACCAAACAGCGAAATCTGTTCAAAGTGTTGCTGCATGTGGAATGTGTATCCCAAAATCTGGATATGTTGCTCTCAGTCTGAAATATGCAGCTAGGATGATTGTCTGATATACCAAACATCCACACTTGTCTACAGCTATATAAAGCAAATGTAGCAAGATGATGTAGCTGAACAAAGCTAGATATGAATGTGTATGAAGAACACTAAAATGTATATTGATGTTGCAGTAACAGTCCTATCACCAAGTTGAAATAGTTATCATATAGGAAACTGTAGTTAGAACAGTAGTGTGTATATAACTGAAGCTATTAGAAATGTACAGCATATATATTGTTATTCGAAGGTGTTAATATTACTTTCTTTACCCCACCCTATAACCACATATAACCCATTCCACGTGAAAATGGTATGTGCAATCACAATTAACACCCCTGGACGTTTGTCCTGTTGGGTCATATATATCTGCATGTCCGTTGATGCATCTGTCCTGTTCATACATCCGCACCTGATGGCCTGTTGCCATCAATTAACCCTGCATGTTGTTGGACTGTGTATTTCTGTTCAAATTATGCATGTGTTATGCACGCTGTTCAATGGTGTGAATATCTGGGTGTTTGGTTAATGGGAATACTAATGCATGCTGTTACAACTAATTGTGAATGGTATTATATGTCACTAACCCAAACTGTCATGACATAATGCAAAACATAGGATGACAGGGAAGGCGGGTTCCAGCGGACCCACCTCTCCCACCTCAGCTGGCGAGTGCACCTGGCACTAGTGCCGAGTCCGGACCCTCCTCCAGTGGCCTTGTGCCACCTGCAGGTGGAAGCGCTGCAGGGGATAGGGCTCGCCCCCCCCTCTTCAAGTGTGGCCGGAGGAGAACCACCACTCACCCTCCGTAGCATCCGGACTGTGGTGCGTAGGGAGATTCGGGACTCTGTTCTTGAGCCCCTACACCAGCTCGAGGCATGGGTGGCGCAACTAACGGGCATGCCTGTTGCCCCGCCTACACAGCCCCCAGCACAGCCCCATCCTGGGCAGTGAAGGAACAGTGGCAACTGCCTATGGGTGGTGATATCAGTTCCACTGTTGCCATCTGTGGACTCATGGGCTCTGGATATCCAAACCTCCATCCCCGTCAATTGTGTAACCCCCCCACACATGTCATACACCGCCCCTGTATGCGTCTTGTTTGTCTTGTCTGTTTACCTACCAACCTACCTCCCCAGCTGTACCGACTTCCTTCACCTGACATACCACTCTCAACTGAAAAAAAAAAAAAAAAGGGCACTCTGTACCCACAAAAAAATTACGCCCTATACATAGCTGCCCATTCCGCACACATGTCTGCTGGACATGGAACCTATCAATTACAATTGGCTGTACAACAAGTATTATTGTTGTCATGATACCTCTCTCAGGGGTGGAAGGTTTCAAATGTCACACCAAATTACATACATATGCACAGCTGTTGCTGATGAAGAAATGGGCAGCTATGGGCCCTACCTACATCCCTCCTGCACATCCCAATCTTGTTTCCCTACTGTCTTACCCTCTTTGTGACCCCTTTTTCACCACTTTCCTGTCTCCCCATTTTCTTTTCTTTCAAAGAAAATAGCGCAGGTGTGCGCCAGAGTAAGCACCGTTAAGCGGTTGTAAGCATGTGTGCGCTTGTGTGCGCAGAGCTAAACGCCAGTGCGCATGCGTGAGCTCCACGCAAACCAGTGCTAACCCGGTTACAACTGCTTAAAAGTGCCTTAGTCACTTTGATTGACAGGTCCTGTACTCAGTTCAAAAGCAAAATAAAATCCCACTGTCAGTCCCGAACCCAGGACCTTGGAAACACTAGTCTGTACAACCTACCACTAAGCCATGACTCTTATACAAAAATATTGTGCTAAAATAATTATAACATGTAATAGTAGGGATGAATGTAAAGGGAATATAGGATGTGTAGTACACAAAGCATGTCATTTAAAATTACTGTCAAAACTACTGGATTTCCATAATAGTAGTGTGTGAACAGAAACAGCCATGCTAGTTGGCAGCTTGTAGATAATAAGGTCAGTTAAAGTACATAGATATATGTATGCATATGTACATATATATATATATATATATATATATATATATAGTTGGAGTCAATGTGCATACACACTTGCTACAGGGAACATGAGAGAGGAATGGAGAATTGTGAATATACAACACAGCCTGAATCATGAGAGAGATACTAACCTTTACACTCACAGAACACTGTCCACAGCATACCAGCATGGTCCCCGTCCTCACAATCTGAAAGGACAATGCCTAGCCCACATACCCTTTTATACCACTCACCTGAAATCACAGTGAGAACTGCAATCAGTACACAACTGGCTGTATGCAATTAGCAAATGCTGGCTTACAACTGGTGCAGAGGCCATCACATGGACCTATGCAGATACCTACAAAAGCATCCAGTGCTAACACTCCCCACATGCAATACAATCATTGCATTGTCTGTAAGCAGACAGAGGGAGAGCGAGAAGTGTGTGAGAGAGAGAGAGAGAGAGAGAGCAAAAAAAAATAAAAAATCAGACACTGTGACTCTGTCACCCGAAGCTGTTAGCACTGACAGTAGCAGCAGCAAGCAGAAGCTGTGGTAACGCAACCAGCTGCGACAAACAGAGGTAATGCAAAGTAGCAGGTTAATAGTGTGCATACTCTGAACCCTCCAAATGTGTCATAGGTCTGTATCCATAGGTATGTCCATGTGATATGTTGTGTGTACGTTGTTCCACCAAAAGGGGATGACCATACATCACATGTCAATCAGTCTTAGGCCATGATCCTGGCAGCATTTGTCTGTGTGTTGGCCCAGCAATGGCTGTAGTGACTGCTTTGAAAGGTCAGCCAGGTTCAAAAGTCAGAATCAGCCCATCCCAAAGGCACACTGGCTGGGAACAAGTGTCTGCAGGTACCCAATGTCACTGCATATGCATCCCATACTGCATAATTCCATAGCTTAGCAGACCAGGCCCATTATGCATATGATGTGGTAATTCCCAGGGTCAGTCG
The DNA here is from genome assembly GCF_019279795.1 of Protopterus annectens. NCBI lineage: Eukaryota > Metazoa > Chordata > Ceratodontiformes > Protopteridae > Protopterus > Protopterus annectens. The sequence goes on along the minus strand of NC_056741.1, from coordinate 192,478,534 downwards.
AGGTGCCCCCTTAGTGGTGTGGGACCACTGTTGCTGTATGCCACTGTCCAGGTACATATCCTGTAGTACGGCCAAGATAAACTATCAGTAATATATGCGGTTGTATGTCCTCTCGGAGTGCCGGTAGCACACATCCAGGGGTACCATGAGGTCACAGTGATGCTGTGTGTTCTCCTCTGCTGAGGGCGGCCCTCACCTGGACATGTGAGATGATAGGGAGGTTACATCCAGCTGGGATAAATATTTTAAAGGTGGGGGAGAAGGAGGGGGGATACGTGGACTGAACATGTCTGCAAGATTGTTGCCAATATCCGTGTGTTTGGTGAATGTTAAGTAGGTGTAGATTAACACAGAGCATATCTGAGGCATGTGGTCCATATGTGTAACATAACTGAAGAAGGCCTTGTGGTCATCCATAGTGTTTGTGTCCATTTCCCTCCCAGAGTAGGCCGTGGCCATTGTTATGACGGACTGTAGCATAGTACCAGTGCTGACCACAGATGCCTTCCCTTAATGTGAATGTGATCTGTCCTGCAGTAGCCTCCTGCTATTGTTATACAATCTGCCTCTGTCTGGGGTCCACCGGACAGGATGCCTAACCTTTGTGCATAGGGTCTGGGTTAGACATGTGTGTGCAAGTTCCATGCAATCCGTGGCATGTCCGTGGTAAGCATTTGCAAAGGGGTCAGCAGTGTGGCTTGTGGCTTCCCCTGGCCCAGTGTACTGCATGGATACCATCTCAGTCCCAGCAAGTGAATAACTGTCTAATCACATGCATATCAAAGTAGTCTACTGTGCTGGTGGTGGTGGTGGGATATGTATATCCAGGCCGAGTAACATCTGTCCACATCACAGTAGTGGATGGTGTCCCACATACAGTACCTTGGGATGAACCCCCAGAGTGAGGTTGTGCATTGCACCTGTCAGTGTGTGCTGACCGATGGGGCATGCTACTATGTTGTGTGGAATGTGGCAGGTATTGTTGCACAGGTGTTGGCTGAGCACTGATATCTGGCCATGTACCTGGGTATCCACCACGAGACACACACATGCAACATATGGGAGTAGTAGTATATCACTACACATGAGTATCATATATAGTATGTGTGCCATATATTGCTGACATGGTCTGCTGATATCCTGTCTGTGTTCTCTTCCAGGGAGATGGCGCGACAGCGTAACCCCGCCTACTCTGTGGTGGAAGATGAGGAGATCCCCCAGAGCCTGGTGTGGGAGTATGACATCCTGTTTTCCCGCACCAGTCAGAATCAGCAGGAGAGGGCCGCACTGTGGCAAGACCTTGTCCGTAGGGTAAATGATATTGGCATGCATAACAAGACATATGAGCAGGTACGACATCACTGCAGTGATTTAATCCGAAGTGTCCAGCAGCATGAATCAGATATCTGCAGGCAACAGGTCGCCACAGGAGGTGGGGTGGCCACACATCCCCCCCCTCACCAGACTGGAGGGGCTACTCCTAAGTGTTGTGGCTCCAGCCCTGGAACACCAACAGCAGTACACCTGCATTATGATGGAGGCTGGTTTCACACAGCAGCACGACTTGGAGCGTGCAGGTAATATGCCATATGTACACCTGACTGTTCTGTACACTGTATCATATGCAATATCAATAGCACAGTTGTGCCCACTGACATTAATCTCATCATTTCTGCAGGTCCCTCCAGGGTTACAGCAAGACAGGCCATCCATGCTGGTGAGTGTGTTTAACATAACCTATAATAGTCCTGATAATGCTAGTAACAGTAGTGTAACTCAGTAGTGCTATGTGTGTATAGTTCGGGGTGTGCATGTGTGCATGTGTGCAGGTGTGCCTGTGCCCATGTGTGCATGTGTGCATGTGTGCAGGTGTGCCTGTGTCCACGTGTGCATGTGTGCATGTGTGCCTGTGTCCACATGTGCATGTGTGCATGTGTGCCTGTGTCCACATGTGCATGTGTGCATGTGTGCATGTGCACACGTGACCATGTGTGCATGTGTGCATGTGTGCATGTGCCCATGTGTGCATGTGACCTCATGTGCAGGTGTGCATGTGTGCATGTGTCCATGTGTGCATGTGTCCACGTGTGCATGTGTGCATGTGTCCACGTGTGCATGTGTCCACGTGTGCATGTTTGCATGTGTGCATGTGTGCATGTGTGCCTGTGTGCATGTGTGCATGTGTGCCTGTGTGCATGTGTCCATGTGTGCATGTGTGCATGTGTGTATAAGTGCATCACTGGTAACAATGTCTGGAGACTGTAAACTGTGTTTCCTGTCTTCATCCCATAGGTTCTGGGGCTGCTCTGGTGACCTGCAGCAGGGAACCTGAATCCTGTTCCACAGCTACTGGTAATGATGATATTTGTGTAATGGTACAGGAAGGTGTGTCAGGGTCTGCCACTGGTCAGCCAATTGACAGTACACAGCTGTCAACCCCATCATTGCACACAGTCATCCTGCCTGTACATCCTTTGTCACCATTGTCCCTAGGTGATGGACAGGATACAGTGGGCATAGACCAGGGTAATGTGGTACCTGTGGCACATGCATCCCCACACAGCAGCCATGGGCAGGGTCCTCCAATGGTACCACACAGACAGTTGCCCATGGGTTCTCGTGGGAGCATCCGTGGGCGTACTGCCTCTGGCCGACGTGCCCAAAGAGGTCTGTCAACCTCAGCTATGTTTCGGACTGTCATGCAGGCACAGTCACGTATGGAAAGGTACACCAGACAGGGTCTGAGGGAGCTGAGAGCATGTCGCACAGCCATGACAGACAGAATGCGTGACATTGCGGATGCTATCCGTAACTTCACTGATGTCATAGACAGACATTGTGGGGACATATTACAGCAATTGCACAACCAGATGTCCATGAGCCAGGGCAATGGTGGCCATTTGCGGCGTCGACATGGCCGTATGCCAGCAGCAGCAGCAGCTGGCAGTCGGCGCGGATGACAACAGGCTTGCACATGCCCCCATAGTGCCAGCAGCAGCCCCAGCAATGCTGGGTCTGTGCTGTCATCGGAACACCCCAGGAGACCATGTGCACATGGCTCTGGACAGTCCCAACAGGGACTTGTGTCCAGTCAACACACTCCCTCTTCTGATGACAGTACCCAGTTTGGCTTTGTACTGGATACGGTCTGTAGCACCCCTGCCAGGCACAGGTACCGTGTCCGTGCACACAGACACTGATCTGTATGGCCTGCCAGGTGCAGTCTGTGGCTGTCCACAAACCCCTGTATATGGCAGCCATAAGGTGGAACTGTGTGCGTGCATACACACATGCGAAATGTTAACACCTAGGGCAACCACATACATGCACACACTGCACCAACACTGCCCCACCCTGTACTGCTGCCCCTCACCAACACACATACACACACATGTCAATTGGTGGTATCAGTGGCTGACTCAGGCATACCTAATCCACACCCTGTGCATATGATGACACTGTGCCACCTCCTGCAATTTCCAACATCATTGCGGGAACAGGTAAACACGTTGCTGATGCACAGAGTGACTACATAGAAGTGTATTAGTAGTATCATGTTGGTAACAGTACAGTGTGCGGCTCTGACTGTGTGTTTATCCCAGCATGCCTGTTGCAGTAACTGTATGAATGTCCTGAATTGTTATCTGCACCCATAGTACATACCAAAGTATAACAGCTGCACATAATTGCATGCCGGTGGTAAGGTTGTCAACAGATAGCCGCATACATGGGTAGCACAGGGGGAAAGCTAACGCAAGTAGTGATATGCAATGGTGGACATGTACAGTAATGGTGTCAAGTTGCCCACAACAACTATGCCATGTGGATGTTCGCTCATGTAGATATGTGTGCAGTACCAATGTAATCCAAATCACAAATAAGTATGACATAATATCGGTTCTACCATGGACATCTGTGCTGCGTATTCCTGGGTACATGTTGATAGTGCCTACATATTTGCATTGTTACTTACTGTTATTGTTACCCCTTCTTTGTTGTATAATGCACTACTTCCAGCCCTGTTTACTGTAGCTTTGTTTGCATGCATGTTTGCTTGGGGTCCCCTGGAACACTGCTTACACCTGCAATGCAGAGTTACAGTGCTTCTGTAGACTTCTAGTGACATCTGCATAGCGTCATATTATGTCAACTTTACACATGACAGAACATCACTGTCTGTCCTGTACGCATGTACGTTGCCTGTGACACATTGCACACGTCTTACCTGGCATTTACCCACGTGTGCAGTCATATATGTCAGTGCTATGAAACAGCGGTACACCCACACATACACACCTTCAGTATGTTGTTCCCCATTGGCCCTATGTGTTGGTACTCACCATGGCAATCACACTACTAGAGTAGCATGTGCAAAGGTAACCTGTGAATCGCCTCTATGGTCCAGTTGTGGTATATGTGAGTCATGTGTCATTGTCACAGCTGCCACATGTATGCAGTCAGCCATCACCCTTGGCCAGGAACGTACAACACATGTGTGGGATGCCACCACACAGCCAATCTGGGGACTGGTCTCTCTGAACCCAGTAATGCCATACCTTGTCAGGTGGCATGTCACATATACTACGTCCTGGACAAACGTCAACCACAATCCCTGCTGCTACTATTGATAATACCCCTGAAGATGTTCCTGATAGTTTTGACCAGTTCTTTACTGAGACATTTCAGGCCCTAGATAGCCATCTACCTCCTAGCTCCCCTGGTCCTGAAAGTAGCACCCCTAGAAAACTACTTGCATCCAGCTGCCAACCAGTCGCCACTTCACTTCTCCATACCTTGATTGTAACAGTGAAACCCACTACACTTTCTGCTGATCAACTCCCTGCCGAGTACTTATCAAAACCAGATGATGCTATTGCTTACCCCGTCTCAAAGGTAATCAAAGGAACCATGTTAGAATCTAACTTTCCCACCATCTGGAAAATGTCACATGTAATCCCACTTCACAAAGGAGGCAGCTCTACTGAAGTCTCCAATTATAGGCCAATAGCTATACTCTCTCCACTTGCAAAGATTATGGAAACTTTCGTCATAGACAAGTCATGCACCACCTAATCCAAACTCGCATTATGGCAGACACTCAGCATGGCTTACATCCTCATCACAGCACTACGTCAGGCCTCCTAGCCTTTACTAACACCATAAGCAATACTTGCAACAATAATTATATATCCGCAGCCCTCTTTTTGGATATTTCAAAGGCATACGATATGGTTGATCACCAACTTGTACTCCACACCCTGCAAAGTCTGTCTAGAGACTGGAGCCTTCCAATGGTTTCAATCCTACCTGCATGGTCGACAGCAGGCTGGCCTCTGGCAGAACAAACTCTCTAACCTTCTACCTAACACCCTCAGAGTACCACAAGGCTCTATACTAGGGCCCTTGCTGTTCTCCATCTTCATTAACGACCTTTATACTGTCATCCCAAAAGTTAGCTGTACCCAATATGCTGAATACTCTACTCTGATCTGCTCAGCCACATTTCCAGTAGAGTTATGGTCAGCTACCCAGACCACCTTTAATACAATAGCAAACTGGCTTTCTGAACATCGTCTGATCCTAAATCCCAATCAAACTAAACTGCTGTTATTTCACCAACATGTAGGTCTACCACTTTCACAGTTACCATAACATCAACTGATGGCACAATGATCTCCCCTGACCCATCTCCGAAACTATTAGGTGTCATCATAGACAATAATCTCAAATGTGACATACATGTTAGCCAGATTATCAAAGCCATCAATAGAAAACTACGGTCACTTTACAGAATTAAAGCCTTCCTAGCCCCTCCAGCTAAAGGTGCCATAGCTCGCTCACACCTTGTTTCAACCCTTCTGTATGCATCCCCTCTACTCTCGAATATGAACAAGACTGTCCTTAACAAACACTCATTTTGCTACAACCACATTGCCAGGTTTGCCACTGGGCTGCCTTTTAGGACACATCATTGCATCAATCTAAATCAGCTTGGTTGGCTTGCAATACCCAGCCTAATACAGTATAACCAACTGATTATGGCCTATAAAATCCTCTATAATCCAGACAATACTCCTGCACTTCAAATATTATCACCCCCTATAACAATCCTAGACCGCTTCGATCCTCTAACAAAGTACTACTTCAGACTAGCAAGTTTAATAACACAGCCGGTGATTCTCTCTTTGCAAACCCTGTAAGTAGATCCTGGAACTCACTTCCAGCTGATATTACCCTACTGTCCACCTTAGGTCAATTTAACAGTAGACTCAAACAACATTTGTCACTTAACTGGCTATGTCAATGTATCAAGCCTGGCTAACTCGAATGTGTAAAATCTGTGAACCACTTTACTGTGTAATTTTAATTTAATCCTGACTTCTGCTCAGGTCTAACATTAACCTGTGGAACATGTTTGACTTGCTTACTTATGTAATCTCTGTAAATTATCTGTTTGTAATATGTAATGCTAGTATTATGTAATGCTGTATCTGCTACCCTCGTAGCTTGTCTCCACGGGCCTCCCCTGGAAATGGACATGCATCCAGTCGGGCTATCCCAGTCAACAAATGTAGGATAAATAAATAAATCAATACAATATATTACAGTGATGACAATACCAGTCAGACATTGACACACACTGACAGCATGCTGAACACACTGGGGCATATGTGGGGACTCAGAATAGCAGCCTGCCTGGGCATCACACACCTCCGCAGCTGGCACACAGGCATATGTTCCGTCAGAACAGAGCACATGCCACACATGGCACACACGTCCCCTGTGCCACACACTCACAGCCTGTAGGACTACACAACACACCTGCTACAGACATGTCGGGTACCTGTCTTGTGTGCTGCACTGGGGTCCCACTCAACAGGCTGTATCTGGTGAAGGTCACAGTGATATGATTCAGGGGCACTATGGTCCACCACAGCACACATGCATACAGGTCAGTCAGAGGCATGGACAGATATAACTCACTCATTGACCATGCCAGTGTGGCTGCCTGAGACATTCCTCCCTGGACTACATGATAGGGAACATAGAATGGATCTCTCAGCATGTGGCACAGGCCAGTATGAGCCTGATGTTGGTTGCCAACATACCCTCACCAGGTATTCTACCACTATATGTGGGAAGGGTGTTGTATGTCTACATTATGCTCAGTCTCCACTGTCATTCATAGGGTATCCACTGGCTGTCAACGTGTGCTTACATGCTAGGGAAGCCACAATGATGTGCACGGGTCATCTTGCACGTGACACCCATGGCCCGATGTATAATGGCAAAGCTCCTTGGTACACACATACTGCCTTATGCTGCAGGACATGGTTTACATAGCGACCTCCGTGGGTATCACACAGGTTAGGACACTAACAGTGCTGCTACACAACAACAGCAGTGTACACCGGAAGATGCATGCACCAGACACTGCCCTCAGCACGGTGAACTGCAATGTCTGTGCAGTACCAGATTCATGATTCATGGCTCACAGGTGTTACCCATCACTGACAGGTTATGCCCCATACCATGCCTGTCATCCCCTACACATGTAACACACATGGATAGGGGGTGGTATCCCAAGGTAACACAGATACACACACCTCCAGGTTGTTGGCACAGCACAAACCATCAGGGCCTACTCATGTGCAGCTGACAGTGTGTTGGACTGCCATCTGGTTCATAGCCTGGCACACACAACCCTCACATACACAGGAAGACCACCTACCCTCCATAACAACACTGGCAATATGACAGTCTCAAGAACTGTGTTTATAAGGCCGTACTGCATCCAGCCAAACATAGTGTGTGAGCATTACTGTAGCTACAACACACTAGTTGAAGAGTTCACAGCATGTGGTCACCAAATTGCAGTGGAATGACTTGTTACCACTACCACAACAGGTGGGAACATGCAGCACCTGTACATCGACTACATGTACACTATATGGCCCAGACCAGATGTGTATCCCCTGCTATAGGTCTTTCACCATAGACACCCACACTGTATAGGGACATACCACATGCTGACCCTGCACAGTAAGACACAGTCATATTGGTATACATTGCAAATACCATTTATCCACACGAAGCATGTGTCAGACATGGTAACTACTGCAGGTCACAGGTATTTATGTGTATGTGTCACACACATACATCATGTGTGCAATGCCATTGCTGGTTTAGGCAATGGCATGCATTGTTATGTACAAACACCCACACAAGGTCATACTGTGTGACACAACCACACGTGACAGTTGTGGGTTACCAAAACATACCTATCTGTACTCTGACAATGGTAATAGACACAGTAGCAGAGCACACTATTGGCATTACTAGCCAACTAGCCCTGTTTGGCTGTGCTGATAGTGTGGTGACATCCCCTGTGTTTACTGGGGGAGTATGCAGCATCTGGTGTATTGTAGTATTTGCCAAATGGATCTGTGCACTCACACTTGCATTTACACACACCCTACTACCCCCACACACATGCACACTTGCCATTTTATTTTATTTTATTTTATTTTACATTTGTTGACCGGGCTAGTCTAGCTGGATATATTTCCATTTTCAGTAGAGGCCCGGGGAGAAAAGCTCCACAAAAAAAAAAAAAAAAAATAGAACAAAGAAGACATCTTAGTAAAAAAAATGAATAAAAAAGAAAATGTCCAAAAAGGACAGGTTACACAAAAACCAACAAAAGCAAAACAGCTAATACCAGTCCGGATAGCCTCCACCACAGGAAAATGCTCACAATAAGATACTGCAGTTCCAACCAAGTTTATTAATGTCAACAGAAGTACAAGCACGTTTTCATCGGAAAAAAAATGACTTCATCAGATAAAATCTTGTATAGCACTGCTGTTTAAATACTTCCCATGCTCCATAAAATAGCACAATTATCCAATAATCCAATTAAAATAAATTGAATGAACATATAAATTTAAGGCTGTGTTAGTATACAAAAAACTCTATTAGAAATACTGAATTCATTATAAAATGCAATACAATAAGTAAGACATCATAGAACCAATGTAACCCCACAATATTGAATATTAAGTACTGTATAGTAATATATATATTTGAATATTTAATCATAAAAAACAATAATAAATACATGAAATAAATAAACATTTCATACTCATGTTCCAGAGTATCAATAAAAAGGATTACATAAATACTGGATAAACTAAATCACTGTAAATTGCAAACTCTGATTTATATAGGTCCTGCCTTAAGTTTAAGGCAGGGAGCAATAGATATAAAATCATTGAGGCCCGGGAATTTATTAGATTCTAAAAGAATCTGCTAAAAGGTCTCTCTATGAGCTAACTTGTCCTCCCAGTGTCCTCCCCTGATGTCTTTGGGAACTGTTTCCACCACAAAAAACAAAAACCTAGCCCCCTCACAATCAATAGAATGCCTGTACAATGCATTTTTACTGTTTAATTTGATCATGTCATATTGATGTTCATATATGCGACGTCTCAGCTGTCTTTCGGTTTTACCGATATAAAACGCCTGGCACAACTGACATAGGGCCAAATAAACTACCCCAGTGGACAAACAGTTGGAATAACCTGAGGCTTTAATGTCCCTGTTCCTACTTTCTAAATATACATGATGGTCATGCATTATGTATTTACATGAGGAACAATGGCCACATTTGTACGTTCCTTTCTTCATACAAGAAGACTGTATGGGCTGTTCATATTGTTCCAATACTCGTTTGATATTAACCCCTCTCCTAAAGACCATTTTCAGGTTCTTATCCTTAAGATGACTCAGGTCAGTGAAATCCTGGAGCAGTTGCCATTCCTTTTCTACTATTTTCCTAATATGTGTTGCGTTAGTACTAAAATCAGTTATGAAGGCAAAATTACTGGAGAATAAGCCAACAGTATCCTTTGGCATAAATCCATCAGTTTCTCCAGTACCCCTACCCAGGATAGGACTAAATCTAGTAGTACGAGCAGCCGTAACCTCTTCCCGAACTGATTGTATCAGACCTATGGGGTATCCCCTTTCAAGAAATAAGGATGTAAGTTTGTCACACTCATCTCTAAAATCTGGGTCCTGTGAAGTCATCCGGGATACCCTGACAAACTGACCTTTCACAATTCCTCTTTTCTGAAATTTAGGATGTGAACTCTGAAAATGGATGTAACTGTTAGAGAATGTGGGCTTTCTGTATATACAGGACTTAACCCCATCCCCTTCCTTAGTAAGGGTCAAATCCAAATAGTTAACACTGTTGTGGGACAATTGATATGTAAATTTTAGGAAGGTCGTGGTTGTGTTGATGTACTTGATAAAATCGTCAATGCGCTCAGCCGGCCCATTCCAAAAATACATATATCATCCAGAAACCTGCAGTAATAGTTCCAATGATTAGAAAATTCACTATTAACCACAAATTTATTTTCCCATATGGACATTACAATATCAGCATAAGTAGGGGCACAATTAGCACCCATGGAAACAACAGAGATCTGCTGAAAATACTCTCCAGAAAAGAAAAGAAAATTGTTTTTTAGCACCAAACCTAGGAGTTCGATAACCATGTGTACATCATTGGGGGTAACATCAGGACATTCCCATGGGGCCTCTTCTATCCATTCCAACCCAATATCTGATGGAATAACTGAAAAGAGGTCAACCACATCTATGGTTAAAAATATGACCTTGTTTCTAAATAAATGGGTATGGACATTACGTAAAAAGGCCCAAGAGTCTTTAAGGATATAGTCCTGTCTCCCCCACACTTCCTTCAATTTCCAATCCAAGAACTTGGAAATATTATGGGTCTTGGACCCTTGTGCTGCCACAATAGGTCTCAAGGGTGGGTTGGATGGATTTTTGTGTATCTTGGGCACCCCAAAAATCATGGGTACCCTAGGATCTGTGTTGTTAAGATATGTGAATATATCCATTTCGATGACTTCCTGATCCACCAGATCTTGGATGGCCAAATCTATCTTGTGGTATGATAAATTAATTTCATGTATAGAAGCAGAGGTATATTTATCATAGTCATGTAAAATGTTGCACATTTTAGCCTGATATAAATTTTGGTCCATCAATACCGTTCCCCCACCCTTGTCGGGTTCCATGACCCTCAGAGAATGAACATGGCTCAAATTGTAAAGTAATGCACTTTCTTCCTGGCTTAAATTGGCTACATACTTGTCCTTCCCTAATTCTTTTCTGAATTGCTGCTCAATTCTATGTTCCAAATTCTTGAGTTGGGGGTGAAGAGGGGGATTAAAAGTGCTAGACTTTCTCAGATGCAGACTTGGGGTCCCTGGCGTCCCCCCCAAGCAAGTTCTCTAAATTTATTTTACGCATAAACAGTTTCAGGTCCAAAATAGTGTGAACTATGTTGCTATATCTGTTGGGGACAAACTTAAAGCCCTTAGTGAAGAGCTGAAAACAAACATCAGAAACAGGAAAATCGCTGTAATTATATATGTGGTAGTTGTTCTTGGTATACATGAAATAGTCTCCTATACTAGTGGCTATAAAATTACCATCAACTACCAATCCTGTTTCCTGGTCTTCCTCCATGCTCGTGGTGGACCCCCTCCCCTCCGTTCCTGGGGAGATGTTGCTAAAGGGTGACAATTCCCTGTTGGTGGATACCCCTGTTGGCGAATCCTCTCTGACCTTCGAGGTAAAAAATCTTCCTCATTACCCACACCCTGTAGCTGTTCTTCAACAAACACCTCTACTTCATTCTCCTCCAGAATTAAGGGCTCAGGGTCATTCCTGTTAACATTACATTCAGCAAGGTTAACTTCTGTGTACCATCTGTTATATGGTGGATTAGGATACTGTCTACCCTCCTGATACTCTTTAATGTCCCTACTTAGTTTCTTGTATTTCCGATTAAGCACAATGTCACAATGTTGATCCACCCCCCTCCTGATATCATAATATTTAGATTTATCAGCATCAAACAATAAATCTACAGTGACACACTCATTGTACTTGGAAATATCATTTTGCAAACATTTAATTTCTTTAGCATTTTTCTTAATTATCGCCTTGACAATTTCAAGGCCACACTGATCAAAGGCATGAATTAAATCTTTGTGAAACTCACTACCAGGACAAACCTGGTTGGGATATTTGTTCACACGTAAACCTTTAGGCACTATGCCTTTGTTGAGACATTCAGTCAAATAAACATTGTCCAGCTCTAAGGTTTTGTACCTGTAAAGAGTGTTCTCAAGTAGGCGTAGTGACTCCTGGAAACTGTGACTCTCCCCTGTGTTGCGAGCTCCTTGCTCGCAAAACTGAAATTTCGGCTTCGTATGAACCCATTCAAGGAACGTAGAAGTTGGTTTTCCATCCTTCTCCAGTGGGTGCAGTGGAGGATCAGGCAAGGGGTTAGGACCTGTTTCACGTAGGACAGCTGGTGTATTATTAAAATCAGTCCCGCTAAGTAAATACGTTGCTCCTGGTAAGTTAGCATGGACCAAACCATGTGGTTCAGAAGGTACAGGTGGAAACGCTTGGCTGTTTGTAACAGCTTTCAAAATATTCCGTTGGTCTATGATCAAACTTTTAATACCTTGCCCCAACGGTATGAGTAGATTAATAAGTGCAGTTAGCTGACCCGTGAGCTGTAAAATACCATCCTTTTCGGACCTTAGTAGATTGCCAGGGTTAATACTCTGGCCATCACTCGAAGTGGAAGAACCCAAACTGGCTTCCATGACAGATACCGCAAAAAGAAGAAACGCTGTAAGCACAAACACCAACAAAAGCAAAACAGCTAATACCAGTCCGGATAGCCTCCACCACAGGAAAATGCTCACAATAAGGTACTGCAGTTCCAACCAAGTTTATTAACGTCAACAGAAGTACAAGCACGTTTTCATCGGAAAAAAATGACTTCATCAGATAAAATCTTGTATAGCACTGCTGTTTAAATACTTCCCATGCTCCATAAAATAGCACAATTATCCAATAATCCAATTAAAATAAATTGAATGAACATATAAATTTAAGGCTGTGTTAGTATACAAAAAACTCTATTAGAAACACCCACACAAGGTCATACTGTGTGACACAACCACATGTGACAGTTGTGGGTTACCAAAACATACCTATCTGTACTCTGACAATGGTAATAGACACAGTAGCAGAGCACACTATTGGCATTACTAGACAACTAGCCCTGTTTGGCTGTGCTGATAGTGTGGTGACATCCCCTGTGTTTACTGGGGGAGTATGCAGCATCTGGTGTATTGTAGTATTTTCCAAATGGATCTGTGCGCTCACACTTGCATTTACACACACCCTACTACCCCCACACACATGCACACTTGCCATTTTATTTTATTTTATTTTATTTTATTTTACATTTGTTGACCGGGCTAGTCTAGCTGGATATATTTCCATTTTCAGTAGAGGCCCGGGGAGAAAAGCTCCACAAAAAAAAAAAAAAAAAAAAAAATAGAACAAAGAAGACATCTCAGTAAAAAAGATGAATAAAAAAGAAAATGTCCAAAAAGGACAGGTTACACAAAAACTACAGAAGGCAAAGAAAAATACATAGTCAGTTACAGAGCATTATAATTATAGGATAAAGGCTATTGATAAATAGCATCAAAAAGAAATTGAAAAATAATAAAGTACAAGAGACAGGGAAAGTTAAGGGAGTAATGGAGAAATCTAGGAAAAAAAGAGAAGCAGTAGACAGTAAAGAAAGTAAGGAGAAAAAGAAGTGGCAAGGAGAAAGAGGGGAGAGCTGAGAGAAGTGGGTAGAGCAAAGAAGCCATGCATTGGGCAAAAGATAGCCTAGGAGGTAGCTTAATTGGCAAGCTGAAAGTAAGAGGAGTGGAAAAAGTGGAGGTGAAGTAAAAGGGTAGAGAAGAATGTCAGTCTGGTGTGCTACAGGAACAGAGCCAGTGATTTTGGAAGTATAACTTGAGTTTTTGTTTGAAAAGAGGAAAAGATGTAATCAGTCTTATATCACTAGGTAACAGATTACATCTTCTACCAACAGTATTAGTGAATAAAGAGTCGCCAGCATAGTTGTTAGACTTTATTGATCTGGTCAAGAGTTTACAAGAGGAACGAAGGGAGTTAAGATTATTGTAAGGGATTAAAAGTTGTGAGAGTATAGGGGTATTGTCAGGTTGGTACAGTATTTTGTGGGCAATAGTGAGTTGTGAGATTATAAGATAATTTTGTAGTTCTAGCCAGCCTAAAAGTTTCAAATTAAGACAGTGATGGGTTCTATAGGGGTTACCAGTGGCAAAGCGGGCAATGCTGTTATAGCAAGCAGCTAGTTTGTTTAGGTTAGCTTTCTTGAGGCTGGTGAAAATAGGAGAGGTGTAAAAGAGAGTTGATATGAGATGGGAGTGGGCAATTTTAGCTCTAGTAGATGGGGTTAGAAATAGTTTAATACGGTATAAGGATCCTATTTTTCTGTTAACTGATTTAATGGTGTTGTTGATGTGTTGATCAAAAGTGAGATTATTATTAATGGTTATTCCTAACAGTTTAGTTGTCATGTCAGGAGAGATGACAGTGGCATTGTTTGAAGTGATAGTGAAGTTTAAAGCGTAGGTCCAAGAGGTAGGGGTGAAGAGAAGAAGTTTAGTTTTTTTGGCATTTAGAAGGAGGTACCATCTAGTAAACCATGTTTCTACTGTATTGAAGATATTTTGAGTTAGTGAGATTAGATCTATAGAAGAAGATGCTGAACAAATAATGGTAGAGTCGTCTGCGTATTGAATGCAGGCAGCTTGAGGGATTACTGAGTGAAGATCATTAATGAAGAGGGAGAAGAGAAGCGGACCAAGAATAGAGCCCTGAGGGACTCCAATGGAAATTGGCAATAATGAAGAGATGTGGTTATCCCGTAGAACAGCTTGTTGTCTGTTGCTCAGATACGAACTAAACCATTTAATAGCTAGGTTATCAAATGAGAGGGATTTAAGGATATTAATTAAAGAAGAGTGGTTGACCATGTCGAAAGCTTTAGAGAGATCAATAAATAGAGCAGAAGAGAGAAGGTTATTGTTACGATTCCTGTTGATAGTATCCACAAAGGAGAGGAGGGCAGTGGTGGTACTATGATGAGGTCTAAAGCCATGCTGGCAATTTGCTATAATGTTATGTAAAGAGAGATACTGTACAAGTTGCTGGTGAATACATTTCTCCATAATTTTTGCTAGGGGTGAGAGGAGAGCAATTGGTCTGAAGATAGAGTATTCAAAAGAGTTACCACCTTTGTGTAGTGGGATAATATGGGAGACTTTCCAGATATCAGGGATGATTCCCTCTTGGATTGTCCTATTTATTAGTATGGATATAGGGTAAGCAATTACTTTAGCCGCCTTTTGGAGATAAAGAGAAGGGACTTTGTCAGCAGAGGGGGTACATGGTTTTAGTTTGTGAATAAGTCTGTAGATGAAAGAGGTGGAGATAGGTTGTAGAGAGAAGTTGTAAGTAGTGTCTACTGGGTTACTAGGAGGATAGAAGTCGTTGGTGTTCAGTTGTTTAGCAAGAGATTGAATAGTTTCGGAAAAGAAAGAGTTAAAAGCATTAGCAGTTAGGTAAGGGTGTCTGGGTCAGCATTAAGTGGGGAAGGAGTTTTGGTTGTTCCTGGGGAAAGGAGTCTATTTACTGATGACCAGAATTGTTTAGAATTATTAGAATGAGTTTCTTGAAGTTCACAGTAGAATTTTCTTTTGTCTGCGATTATTGCTTTTTTGGTCAGATTTCTGAGCTGGCGGAAGTGAAGAAAATCAGGGCTGTTTCTATGGCATCTCCATTTGGCCCAAACTTTATTTCTAGAGAGGATTAGTTTTTTAGTTTCGTTAGAGAGCCATGGGGCTGTATTAGACTTCATTCTGATGGTACGCTCTGGAGCATGTTTGTCAAGAATGGATAGGAAGGTAGAATTAAAGAATAATACTGCATCTTCAAGAGGAAGTAATTTTAAGGGGTTCCAGTTACATGCACAAAGTTCGGCTTGAAATAGGTCTATTTTAAAGTGTTTGGTAGAGCATATTTTTCTTATATTAGGGAGGTTTAAACAATCAGTCTTTTCTCTTGTAATATAAGTTAAACAATGGTCACTGATATCATCTGGCATGGTTCCTACATTATATGTAATGTTGACTTTGTTTATGAGTATCCAGTCTAAGATACTCTCTTTCTTGCTGGGCTTATTAAATCTTGTAGTAGAGGTAATAGCTTGGGTAAAACCATTTAGGTTAATGTGAAAGGAGGGATTATCAGCATTAATAGTATTCCAGTCTATGTTAAAGTCACCTAGAATTATAGTTTCTTGGGGGTAAGTGGTAGAAACCCAACTGAGAAACTCTTCTATGATAGGTATATTGTTACCTGGAGGCATGTATACGCAGATAATATAAAGGGATTTTTTAGCATTTAATTGGAATTTAGTAATAATGGCTTCTACTTTGCTATTCTGGGTTGGACAGGCTGGGAGGGTAGAGATATTAAGATGATTCTTAAATAGAATTGCTACTCCACCACCTTCCTGTTTTGAATGGTCAAGTCTTACTATGTTATAGCCTTGGGGTATGATCTCGGTATCTTTTGTGACTGGCTTTAGCCAGGTTTCTGAGAGGCAGAGAATGTCAAAAGAGTGTGTGTCAAGGAGGGCATGAAGGTAGTGAACTTTGTTATTTATACTTCGAATGTTAAGATGCCCTATGAGGAAGGTATTATTAGAGCTTGATCTAGATACTTGAGGGGAAGGGTATATTGGGCCAGGGTTGGGGTGGATGTCTCCATCTTGTAAGGTAGGATTATGTGGTTTGGTTAAGAAGTTGCTCTTCGCAAGGGTTAGAAGTTTCATTTTTTTATCTGAGGGTAAGGTGTAGTTGAGGTGAGAGAGTCTGTGGAACTTAGGTAGATGGTAGCTAGGGGTGGAATTAACATTTAAGAAAGAGGTGAGAGAAGTGTAGATAGTAGATGTGTGTTTCTGTTTATAGTTTAACTGGGTATTAAGTGGGTTTTCAAAGAAGGTGAGCAGAGAATAGGAAGATTGGAAGTAAGACTGAGAGTACAAGCAGGGTAGGTAGGTAGAGAGCCATTTTATAAGAGAGAGTGAAAGTAGAAGTGGATTGTAGAGGAAAGGTACAATATGTAGGTTGGAAATAGTATGAGGGGCACAATGGATATTAAAGGGTTTAAAAAGTGGAAGGGACAGGTAAAATGAGTAGAGGGATAGCAGAAGAGTAGTACCAGAAGTGGTGAAGAGATGCTAGTAAAAGGGAATGAGAGGGAACGTAGACAAAGAGGAAGTGAGAGGAGGAGAGGTGTGTGTAGAGGGGAGGGTTCACAGTTGAGCGGGAAAGAGAAGGATAGGATAGTAGGGATAAGGGGAGTGTCTAGAGAGCTATAAGGTTAGGACCCCTGGGGGTGGGTGGGAAATGGGGGTAGGGTGGGGAGCAGAGTGAGCCCGCAGGGCGAACGGAGCGGGTAGAAACCACCACTAAAGGTGATATAAGAAAGGAGACACTCAGAAAAACAGGTAAGTAAGGTGGGATAGGTATGTAACTAAATAGAAGGGGTAGGATAGAAACCAGAGTGTACCAGTGAGAAGAATAGTGTAAGGTATGAATAAGTCAGCGTAAAAACATACAGTAAGAAAAGAGGAGGAAAGGGTAAAGTGTAGAAGAAAGTTACAGATGTAAAATAGTAAAGTTATAAGGTAGATAGATGGACAATAAGGTAAAGTAGAAGTTACAGGAGAAATGGAAAGACCAAATACTAGCTATGTAGCCTGACAAGGGCTGGTTAAAGCCAAAAAAAGCAGGAGAGATGAAGCCGAGGAGGGATGGGACCACCTACAGTATAGTGTAAGTAAGCAGGAGGGAGAGGGGGTAAAACTGAAATAAGACAGTAGAGAGGTAGAGGGAAATAAGTTGAAATACATGGCTGGGAGAGAACTGTTTACACTGGGGGTGGGAGGGCTAAGAAAGGGTGGTACTAGCTGCTGGAGACTAAGGCACAGGCAAACTAAATTACAGAGCCCAAACCTACTTTCTATTCCTAGAGCAGAGTGATACTTTATGAGGTTTGAGGCAAACCAAGTCACAGTCACTGTAGGAAGACTAGGTTCGATGGTCGCCAGTTGGGAGGAAGTTAGGACAGGAGTCTGTAGAGCTAGTTACTTTTGGGGAGAAGGTAGGCAAGAGGAGAGAAAGAAATAAGAACAAAGTTAGCACATGTATCTAATTTGAAGTTAAAATAGTCAACATTAACCAACAGTGGAATAATAACAGTGGTAACAACCAAGCTAACACGTAAATTTACACATTTAAAATCTAGGTCACATATTAGTCCTCCTGCATGATACAATACAGCAATAAAAAGAATCAACAGTGTACTCAAATCATTACTAAGAGACAGTAAAAAAGAAAAACTAGACTATTTACTGTATCTTGTACAAAATAGGCTAGTCAGGTATCCTTGATGTCACTAGAAATAGGCAGAATATTTACAGAGATTACTGCAATATATAGAGAGCTAATACAATGAAATCCCAACTTTTATACAAATGGAGTTCTTTTGGAATAGAGCACAGATGCATCA
The DNA here is from genome assembly GCF_019279795.1 of Protopterus annectens. NCBI lineage: Eukaryota > Metazoa > Chordata > Ceratodontiformes > Protopteridae > Protopterus > Protopterus annectens. The sequence continues at coordinate 192,459,940 of NC_056741.1, read as the reverse complement.
ATAAAACAAATTTATGCAATGGCTATGTCTATAGATAGTCATATCCAGAGTAAAAATAAGGTTATCTAGATGGGCTAGAGAAGAAGTACCCAAAAACAAAAGGCAGGTAGAGAAGTTTCCATAAGGGTACAGGCTGCAGGAAATGTGTAACTTGGAAGCTTCATTTAAAAGGAAGCAGCTAGAGGTCCAATATGAATGTAATAGGGATACCCCAGCAAAAAATTAATTGTCACTAGGGGAGGGAGAGAGAGAAGCAAACGCCGAGTAACAACTGTAGCGCTGAAAGCGCGTGTACAGTTGAAGGTGTTTAGAATGCAGTGTGGGTTAGGAACTGCTTTCCGAATAAAAAAAGGGCAGCAAGAACTATAAAAAAAACACTTTAAAAGGAAGTACAGCAGTAACATCACACAGGCAATCAGCTATAATAGGGTTCTGTTGAGGTTTGGGACAGCGAGGAACGCCAGCTAAGCAGGTGGATAATCTCCACGTGAGTGGCGCATTTGCAGGATTCATTCCCCTACCTAACTAAGTCATGACACATGACACAGACGCATTAGCAAAGCGCACTATTTGGTTTACTAGATAGTTCCTCTTCTCTGGCTATACTTATAGGGTGCTGACAACATCAGTATTTTAAAAGGGTAATGTGCATCAGGTAGTGTGATCTCCTGATTGCCAAAACTAACATGTTTTTCATACGGAAATGCACACACATGAACTCCCCCATCCAAACACACACACATGCCATTTACAGGTTTCAAACTCCTACCTAACTCCATTACGATACTCAGGAAAAACGCATTAGCAGAGTGCGCTATTGACATTACTGGGAGGCTTCCTTTCTCCTGCTGTACTTATAGGGTGCTGACATCATCTGTGTTTAGAAAGGGGAGTGTGCATCCTGTAGTGTGTTCTCCCAGTTGCCAAAAGGGGGATTTCCCTCACACAAATACAACAACCCCCCTCATCCAAACACACACACTTGCCATTTGCAGGATTCAAACCACTACCTAGCTATGTTATGACACTCGAGATGGACGCATTAGCAGAACATGCTATTCGCATTACTGGGAGGCTTTCCTTCTCCTGCTGTACTTATAGGGTGCTGACATCATCTGTGTTTAGAAAGGGGAGTGTGCATCCTGTAGTGTGTTCTCCCAGTTGCCAAAAGGGACATTTCCCTCATACATATGCGCACAAACACAGTAACACCCCTCATTCAAACACACACACTTGCAGGATTCAAACCACTGCCTAACTATGTTATGACATTCGAGATGCACGCATTAGCGAAGCGCGCTATTTGCATTAGTAGGAGGCTTTTCTTCTCCTGCTGTACTTATAGGGTGCTGACATCATCTGTGTTTAGAAAGGGGAGTGTGCATCCTGTAGTGTGTTCTCCCAGTTGCCAAAAGGGACATTTTCCTCACACAGTAACCCCCCCCATCCAAACACACACACTTACCATTTGCAGGATTCAAATCTCTACCTAGCGATGTTATGACACTTGAGAGGAACGCATTAGCAGAGCACACTATTTGCATTACTGGGAAGCTTCCTTTCTCCTGCTGTACTTATAGGGTGCTGACATCATCTGTGTTTAGAAAGGGGAATGTGCATCCTGTAGTGTGTTCTCCCAGTTGCCAAAAGGGACATTTCCCTCACGCATATTTGCACACACACAGTAACCCCCCCCATCCAAATATACACACTTGCAGGATTCAAACCACTACCTAACTATGTTATGACACTCGAGATGGACACATTAGCAGAGTGCACTATTCGCATTACTGGGAGGCTTCTCTTCTCCTGCTGTACTTATAGGGTGCTGACATCATCTGTGTTTAGAAAGGGGAGTGTGCATCCTGTAGTGTGCTCTCCGAGTTGCCAAAAGGGACACTTCTCAAACACATATTTGCACACACACAATAACCCCCCCATCCAAACACACACTTATCATTTGCAGGATTCAAACCACTACCTAACTATGTTATGACACTTGAGAGGAATGCATTAGCAGAGCACGCTATTTGCATTACTGGGAGGCTTTCCTTCTCCTGCTGTACTTATAGGGTGCTGACATCATCTGTGTTTAGAAAGGGGAGTGTGCATCCTGTAGTGTGTTCTCCCAGTTGCTAAAAGGGACATTTCCCTTACACATATTTGTACACACACAGTAACCCCCCCTCACCCAAACACACACACTTGCCATTTGCAGGATTCAAACCACTACCTAACTATGCTATGACACTTGAGATGGACATGTTAGCAGAGCGTGCTATTCGCATTACTGGGAGGCTTCTCTTCTCCTGCTGTACTTATAGGGTGCTGACATCATCTGTGTTTAGAAAGGGGAGTGTGCATCCTGTATTGTGTTCTCCCAGTTGCCAAAAGGGGGATTTCCTTCATACAAATTTGCACACATACAACAACCCCCCTCATCCAAACACACACACTTGCCATTTGCAGGATTCAAACCACTACCTAGCTATGTTATGACACTCGAGACGGACGCATTAGCGGAACATGCTATTCGCATTACTGGGAGGCTTCCCTTCTCCTGCTGTACTTATAGGGTGCTGACATCATCTGTGTTTAGAAAGGGGAGTGTGCTTCCTGTAGTGTGTTCTCCCAGTTGCCAAAAGGGACATTTCCCTCATACATATTCGCACAAACACAGTAAACCCCTCATCCAAACACACACACTTGCAGGATTCAAACCACTATCTAACTATGTTATGACACTCGAGACGGACGCATTAGCAAAATGCGCTATTCGCATCAGTAGGAGGCTTCCCTTCTCCTGCTTTACTTATAGGGTGCTGACATCATCTGTGTTTAGAAAGGGGAGTGTGCATCCTGTAGTGTGTTCTCCCAGTTGCCAAAAGGGACATTTCCCTCACGCGTATTTGCACACACACAGTAACCCCCCATTCAAATACACACACTTGCAGGATTCAAACCACTACCTAACTATGTTATGACACTCGAGACGGACACATTAGCAGAGCGCACTACTCGCGTTACTGGGAGGCTTTCCTTCTCCTGCTGTACTTATAGGGTGCTGACATCATCTGTGTTTAGAAAGGGGAATGTGCATCCTGTAGTGTGTTCTCCCAGTTGCCAAAAGGGACATTTTCCTCACACATATTTGCACGCACACAGTAACCCCTCTCTTCCAAACACACACACTTGCCATTTGGAGGATTCAAACCACTATCTAACTATGTTATGACACTCAAGACAGACACATTAGCAGAGCGCACTATTTGCAGTACTGGGAGGCTCTCAGTCTCCTGCCATACTTATAGGGTGCTGACATCATCTGTGTTTAGAAAGGAGAGTGTGCATACTGTAGTGTTTTCTCCCCGTTGCCAAAAGGAACATTTCCCTCACACACAATAACCCCCCTCATCCAAACACACACACTCGTGTAGGATTCAAACCACTACTTAACTATGTTATGACACTTGAGACTGACGCATTAGCAGAGCACGCTATTCACATTACTGGGAGGTTTCCCTTCTCCTGCTGTACTTATAGGGTGCTGACATCATCAGTGTTTAGTAAGGGGAATGTGCATCCTGTAGTGTGTTTTCCCAGTTGCCAAAAGAGACATTTTCCTCTTACAGCCTTTCACACACACAAACCCAACTCACTCACCCACACACATGCGGAGCATTTGCAGGATTCAAACCCCTACCTAACTATATTATGACACTTGAGGAAGATGCATTAGCAGAGCGCACTATCCGAATTACTGGGCATCTCTTCTGCACCTGTAGTATTTCTAGGGTGCTGACATCTTTATTTCCACAGAGGTATGTAGATGTAGTACTACCTGTCAGGTGGGGGATAGCATATATATGCATTTGCAGCCACCTACGTCAGGGTCAGATATGCACATCGCACTGGCAGGTTATGTTCTATGCCATGCTTTGGGAACACAGGACCTGTAACACACAACACAACCAGTCCAGAACACCACACCCACATCCAGGACACACACTTAGCTTCCCTGGGAACAGTGCCAGGATATGCAGGTATTCACATACACCATTCCAGTTGTTAACATCAGGTACAGGCATATTGTGTGTGAGAACTACTCAGGCCTCTACCACTTTACCCTACAGCCACTACAATTTGTGGGTCCATGTGCTATGGCAGAACCACACACCACAGCCAAATGGGTGAATACATATTGCACCTGTCCATCTGCAATGTGGGTACTCACTGTTCCACACCAGAGGTAGACCACCATTGTTGATATCTGACCATGACCACCTTTCCCTGGACATCCATATCTCATCTCCACCCCAGGCAAGGTTGTCACTGCACACAAACTGTGTTTAGCACAAGCAGACTCTACACTTGTGTAGACTGGGGTGGATGACTTCAGAGGACCCATGCTGGGGGACTATACTGGTCACTCAGCATAATCCTTGACACTTGCATCCTATGAGCATGTGTACAGTTTGCATTGGTCATGCTATCCCACATATACCCATGACTGTTCCACAACAAGACACCTGTCAGCTGTACACCGGCCATATATGCGCCGTTCAACAGACAGAGTGACCTAATACATTGCAGAGCTGTAGCCCACAGAGGGAGGATATCTGTGGACGGTTCCAGCATGGCACTTCATTCACACATACTCATTACAACACAGTGTTGACAGTGGAATCATTCAGAGAATGCAGATAGGGCTCCCCTCAGTCTGTTATTGATGGACAGCTACTGTCAGAGATCCTCAGCAACCCTCTCACAGCACACACCGACAACATGGCTGTGGCTTAGCACATTCAATCCCTGAGACCCCCACGGTGCCTGCTTGACAGAGGCACAGCTCACTAGCCTCACATGTTGCCTTCTGTGACCTACTTTACAGTGGCACGGTAGCCTACTATCCTGGGGATGCAGATGCCAAGCACTCTCTGGCTGAGCTGTCATTCCCTGGGGCAAGAAGCCTAGTATTGACCTCTACACCCATATGTTCAATTGTCGGATGCACAATATTTGTTGTGCTGTTCTACTGTTTGCAGGTCTTTATTGCCATAGCATTCCCTGTTCCTATGACCAACTTGTGTATCTGTGGCAGATGTTTGCATATGACGGCGATCCACTATATCACTTATGTCTCTGTGGTCATTTACTGTGTGCACTGGGCTGATTTCTGTGTTGTGGTTGGTTCCTGGACTGACACGTACAAATACCAGATATGTGTGGCCAACTGCTACACAGAGATATGGTCAAGTGTGTGAGCATGCCCAGTTCAGCCTTTCCATGGCATGTTGTCTGACATATGCCTCATTTATCAAAGTGTGCGAGCATGCCCAGTGTGAGCTTTCCATATGTTGCACTCTGAAGCCCAACACATATTTGGGTGTGTGTGACCTTCGACATTATCGCATGTTTATGATTTTGTGCTGGGTGTCATTTTGTGTACTAACTGGCCAACTGCTTCATGTCTGCCACAACAGGGATTATACTGTGCCTGTAGGAATTGCATGGGATACTTTGCAGACAGTTCTCAACATACTTTCATAATGACCTAACACTGTAGTACCGTATAGTGTACTGGTTCGGTACTTTCACTGTAGTGGACAGTATCCTGGGCTTTAGTCCTATCACTGCTTGACATCTTCATAGTGAGCACAACAGACTGTGTAGGGGCCAGTTGTGCACATATGACCATGTTGCAATATGTTCAGATATGGACTACCTACACCAGGCTCGTCCAACATTGCTAGTGTATTCCACAACATGGGTGGACATTGGCAAACACTAGCGATGTTCCGTAGGCCATTTCTGATGGTAGTCACAAGGTGTGTTTGTCCTTCGGCACACATTGTAACTGGAGTTTGCCATTACATATGTCATGGTTGGTATACTGTGCCTCTGTCTACCTCTGACATAACAGTGATACCCAGGGTAGCCTACCATCTCCCATACACTCATCAGGATGCCTCTTGAGGGGTGTTGATATGTGGCACTCTGGCTGACCTGTACCAGGAGTTTACTGAGGTGTGGGGGTGCCTTCTGTGTTATGGATCTTTCTGTACAGCTTGTCCTATGTATGTCAGTGCTGGGGTTCAGGTCTCTCATGTGCATAGCTCACTGCCATTCAGATTGTACAAGGTGCAACATGTTCATTCATTCCAGGTTGGACATTGCTTCATACATCAGGCACAGCTTTCCTGTAGCTGGGAAGGATGGCGGTGTGTGGGGCTGCAGTTTGTTTACACAGGCAACACATGGCATCTGTTCAGGCTCTTTGCTACCCCTAGTGGGGTACTGTTGTGGACTTTACAGTTGTTGGAGGTGTCTGCTGCGGTATATCCCACAGGGGCTATTGTAGTCAGTTGTGATGCTGATGGAGGATGGCTGCAGAGCCAGAGTGAGTTCCCCTTATCTACATCTGCCAGCCTTCATGTTTGGGTGGGTATATGGTACATGTTTCTGCGAACACTACAGACACATGTTTATCCAGTGCAGGATATTTATCACCTTTTGTACCCAGGTCTCACATTACATGTTAGGTGCCTCATGGGTTAACACCTGTGTGGTAATTTGTGGGCACTTACTGTATATCCACGGTGGTTGTCTATACACAGTTCTGCAATTAGCTTGCTGACATGGCTATGGCTATAGTTGTCTGTTTGTAGGTGGCCCTTTTGTGGGTTGCTTGTGTCAGCTGGGGGTCGGATATGGTGGGCTGTTTGTACTCCTCTGCATACATGCTCAGTCACAGTCCTTCCATGTTGGCCTATACCTATGGGACATGTATACAGGACGGGGGTGGGGGGGCCAAGACCAGTCCTTGCGGGATGCCACTCATATCCGCTTTGTAGTCTGACATGGATGCGGCATGTCTGACCATGTCAGTTCTGTCCTTGGTCTGCTTTGCAACCCCTCTACTGACATAGGGGTGTATATTTAAGCTGGTGAACATATCCATACTGAACACGTACGGTATTGTCTAGAAGCATGTGCACGGTCCAGCTACGCTGTGTGGACCACATAGCCCTCATCAATGACCTTAATGACTGCTTCAAATGGGTCAGACATGTTTAGGGGCCGGTTCTGCAGTTACAACAGCCACAGTGTGTAGGGTCCAGTATCAGTAGGTCCACATTAGCCTTCTGTCTGTGGTATATACTGATCCTTTCCATAGCTGTGCAGAACAAGCTTGTCAGGATCCTGGGGTGGTAGTTTAGAGTATCCATTCAGGCAACACCTTTGTTTTGATGGACCACTGTTGTTGTACACTGCTCTTTGGGTACATATCCTGTGGTAAGGCTGACATTGGCCAGTAGTGTGATTTTGCATTCCATTACTCTTGGGGTCCATGTTGGCCTCAGCACAGGACACCATCACATACCTTTGCTGCTGTGTGTTCTGCTTTGCAGATGATGGCGGTTACCTCAGCATCTGCAATGTCAGGGGACCATCTGCTGGGATAGGTATTTTGCACTCGGGGGGGGTGTGTTTGCACTGCACCTGACAGGTTGTAAGTTAGCAATATGTGTGTGTGTGTTTGGTATGTTGTTTGTAATAGCTGTGTGATTCGGAGCATATCTGTGGATGCGCAACATGATTCCTACCATCAGTTGGGTAAGCCTTGTGATTATCCTTAGTGTCCTGTACGTGTTGTATCTTCATAGGTTCATGGGTTCATAGTAGGCTAGACACCCTAGGCCATTAGTAAGCCTAGCTAGAGTGTGTGTGTCTTTCGCCACCCCTTGCTATGTTCAATTATGGCCATTTATGAGGTTCTTCACTGTGCCTCTGTCTGATCGTGACACAGTGGGGACCCCCAGTATACATGTACGGTCATCCATCCACTTGGCAATATTCCTGTTGAGGGGTGTCAGTGATGGGCTCTGCCTACCATGGATTGGGATCCTGTTTCTGGGTGTGGGGAGCCTATGGGTTATGTATCTGTCCCTCCAGCACATCTTATTTCATTATGTGTTGAGGTTGACATCTGTGACTCTCACAGCTCCAATGGCTTTGATTTCCTGTGGTGTAGCATGTCATTTACTCCTGTGTTGGACATGGCCTGGTACAACAGACATAAAATGCTTCTGTGTAGGCAGTGTGAGACTGCAGTCAGCTGGGGTGTCTACAGCCAGGCAGCATATGACATATATTTCACACCCTTTATCCTGTTGGTGGGGTAACTATGAGGTCTTCCGAACTGCTGCAGGTGTCATGTATGGTACATCCCATATGAGTCATTGTACTAGATTATGGGTCTGATAAGGGAACAGCATAGCGGCACAGTGACCTCTGTTGATGTTGATGTGAATCCTTTCATGATACGGTGTCCAGTAACAACAGTCTTCATAGCCACATTGGCATTGTGGCTGTCACATGACAGATTAATGTCGACCTGTGTCCCTAGGTCCCTGATGACTCCTTGCATACATAATGGTTTGACACCTATGTGGTACTTTGTGTACCTTGTCTGGTATTTGGTGGGACATCCATACTGTCCAGTGTCTTCGGATGTCTGGGTGGGGTTCTTGTGTGTGAGAGTGTGGTCTGTCGCATGCTACAGACTGTACAGCAGTTTTGACTACAGTTATGTGCACATGGGTGGTGTCCACTGCTTTGTGCATTGTCAGTTACCTGGCTATATGGGTGTCTGTGCTGCATATGGATACTCCCCCTCCTTTGATGTCTTGGTGCAGGTGTTGGGGCCATAACACATGGTATGTGGTATGACCTAGTAGTGCTGGTGTGCTATTACTAGGCCTGCAGCAGGCTTCTGTCACTGGACAGGCATCAATGTTCTCCATAACGGGAAGTGCCTCAGGGGCATGCATATTGCAGTTTACACATCTGGCATTGGTCAGCATTACCCTTATGTTTCCTACCACTTATGTTTTCTAAGGTGGTGGGTAGTCTTTTTGGCCTTGCCTGCATACGGCTCTATGGAGGTGGCAAAGGCCTTATCCAGTATCCAGATGCACACGGGTAACAGCTGACAGCCATCCCTGTAACAGCAGCATGGCTTGTCATGCTTGACATCTCAAGGAGACACACATTACACCCTCCTGGACTGACAGGTGTAACTGTGCCAGCTGTTAAACATGAGCATTCTGTGTTTGTACTGTGGCATCATTTTTGGTGAGGGTTGGATGCTGCACACAGCCAGTGTCATCCCGCCCAGGGGTGCATACTCGGAGGGACCATCCATGTCTCATTTGATGTTGACCAGGGAGGTACATCTCAGGTAATTCACACCAGCATGGACATTGAGTGCATCATATTTCTGCTTGCTTTGGGGTGACCTGCGTACTTGTGTTAAGTGGCATTTTGTGGCTACCTACAAGCAGCTTACTCTACCCTTTCCCTTGTTCAGTCTGGTGAGTGGGACAGCTGTGCGTCTGCCTATACAGAAACCTATTACGACTGTATCAGGCATGTCGTTTCTCCTTCGGGCCTGTGACTGTTTGGCACACCAGCTTTGCAATTCATTGCATGTGCTATGTTTGAAGGTTGTGGTTGCTTGTGATCTACTTTGGAGGCATCTGTTGGTGTGGTGTGTTTGTAATTAAGGCCTTCGGGAATATTTGTCTGTGTTTATGTGTTTGGTTTACAGTTGTGGTACGTCTATGTGGGACTGGGTTTGTGGTGTATGTGGTTACCTTCTCCTCCTGACTAGTGTTGACAGTACTGAGTTGTTAGAGCTCAACCTCTGCTTTGGATACATGGATGCATCTATCACATATGTTTGTATTTATTGGGGGGTGTTGTGGTTATCTGTGTACTTGGTACTGGCGTCACATTGCCTCTGGATTCATAGATTATACTTGTTGTGGCTGGACTTAGTGGATTGTATGTGTGGACATATGTTGTTGCCATACTACTGGTCAGTGATTACTTCCCTTTTTATGTTTGGCTATCATGTGGTATCTTCCTCATTCTCTTGCATGGTTTGGTAATGGCTGGAGGCCAGCATGCCAGATGCCTGCGTGTATGGCATTGTGTGTTGTTGTTATTTGTGATTGCATACTCCAAGCATTCCTGGCTGTGTTCATGGAATGCCTGTATAACATGTTCTGTGGTGTGTCCCATATTCTGCACTTGCACAGGGCCTTTTGTGGATTCAACATCGGTTTTGAGGGCTGCAACCTATACTTTACACATGTTTTCACTGTGGTATTCTGGCCAGGGACTGGGGTCAGGGTGTGTATATCCAGTGTGATTACTCTATGGTCTGGTCTTACCAGTGAGGGGTACACTTCTCATCTTGCCATCCAGTACACATGTTGCTGATTATCACATCCAGTATGCTTACCCCTCTTGTGGGAGTAGTACATTGTTCCTGGGCATTTTGGTTTATGGAATCTGGGTAATTTTCTCCTACTGTGTTGGTGCTAGTACAATGATGCCAGTGTATGTCTGGGTATTTTCAGTCGAGCAATATAATGTAAGATATAACAAAAAGATTCACTTAGAGCAAATGTTCCCAGTAAACAGCTGTAGATAACGAAAAAACCAATAAAGATACCAGGAACAAAGCAAATAGTGATTAGAGCAATTCTGTCCAGGGTAGCATAAACTCTCAGGCTCTTCAAACAACTGCAACACAACGGTTGTACTTTATAAAAGTATCTTTATTCCGTGCACAAACTAATGTTGGTTAGCGCTTTCGCTGTAGCTTCATCAGACCAACACTGATTTTTACAAAGGTCTTTAAATACTGTTTATGGCGGGAAAAAAGAAATCAGCATTTAAAGGCATATACCTATTAAATCCATCATGAAAATTAAACAATTCAACTCCCAGGTATCGGAAGTACATATATCAATAAAAACTGTATAAAAACTTTAATCCCAATAAAAACAGAGGAATATAAAAACATTGTTACTCAATTCAAGGTGCATCTATTCAAAGTGACTATATTCTGACACATGAAACCAGGCATACATGAACGATCTGTTGCAATTGATGAACATGTCAAGATACTGAAAGTCAGTGCACATATCCTATGTGGAATCACAGTCTAATAACTAAGTGCTAAGACCATAAAAACAGCTAGACTTGAATCATGAAGCCTATGCTGTGAAGTGAAAAATGACAGGTAGAGGTGTATGACAGTGTATGCAGTGGGTGTATGGATCTATAGATGTAATTAGTTCTTCAGTCTCCTCATTTTTAAAAACGGTTTAATCGGGACCTTCCCATTTAAACCGGGAACATCAGCCCTAAACCTGATGATCCAGTTGCTCTCCTTGACTCGTTAGATTGCAAATGTCACCACCCCTCTGTGTCTCCTTTATCATTTCTAGTATCCTAAACTTGAAACTGTGTGTCTGATCAGTTTCAAAAACGTGCTTAGCCAATGCATTCCGCAAGTACACTTTCCTGATGTGATAAACATGTTCCCGCATTCTATCCCTGAGGCATCTATTGGTTTTACCAATATAGAATGCGGGACATGTAGTACAAATACACCACATTGGTGGACATGCAATCACCTTTCGTCCTCGTTCTGAAATCACCATAGCCATTAGGATGAATAAAAATGGTTTCAGACTCAATATAGTGACAAAAATTACAATGGCCACAGGGATGTGTATGTAAGTCGATGTTCCCATCGCCATCCCTAAGGAACTTGGGATAACATAACATTTTACGGAGACTCTTCTTGTTCTTATAGATAAATTGTGGTCTCTCACCAACTATCTCTCTCACCTCTGGGTCTACGGATAACACATGCCAATGTTTATTGATAATGTCCTTAATGGACCCTATATCTTTCGTATACAGCATGGAGCATGGAACACTATTTAAGGTATTTCTCTCTAAATTACCATTGTCATCCCTCATGTGTCTGTTTGAAAAATAGGGAGCTGCTCTACTCTCCCTTAGACCTTCTACATCAACAAGCCCCATTGTCAAGTCACCTTCTGTATACCCACGATCTTTCAACCTAGCAGAGAGGTCCTGAGTCTCACTCAAAAACTTGGAGTCACTCGGGGTGTATCTGGATACCCTCATAGCCTGGCCTCGTACTATATTCTTATAGACGAAGCCAGGGTGCATCTTCGTCTTGTGGAGTACAGAATTCCTATAACAAGATTTTCTGTATAGGCGGTGTTATAAATACCTCCTTCCAGCCTTTCTACATACATCCAAAATGGTATCCTACTCTTAGAGGACTCCATCGAATATCAAAAGTTCGTGGTTCCATTCAACTCATTGACAAATCTACCAAGTTGTGAGCTTGATCCCTTCAAAGAAAAACAAATCATCGGAATCGCCGATAGAAACAGACATGACTGTTGTACAGTGCATTGGTAAACAATTCCCTAACCTCCCGGCTCAGCTATAACAGTTGGCGTAGCTATTGGCACATGAAGTGCCCATAGCCACGCCATCCTTCTGTAAAAACAATCTGTCGGTGAAACCAAAAACATTGGACTCTAACACCACTTTCAAGAGGGTCATATATAAAACAATATCACTTGTTGTATAATCAGACGCTCTTCTCAAACAATTGGCCACCATCTCAATGCCAACTCCATTGGGTATCATGGTGAATAGTGACTGGATATCCATTGTCACTAATGTGTATACAACCTCTGTAGAATTTGAACCCAAAAACCATACAGGTCCAAAGAATTGTTTGGTGTCTCGTAAAGTGTACATGTTCTGATCTACAATGGGTCTGAGTTTACTCTCTAAATAAATTGAAATTGGCTCCGTGGACCAGCCCCTCCCTGCCACAATCGGTCTCATTGGTGGGTGGGTGATGTTTTTGTGGATTTTCGAGCCCTTGAATGGCGGGGACCAGTGGATGAAGAACTCTCAAAAGTCATACAGTTTAAAATCAATGACCTCCTTTGAAAAGATCTAACAATAGAGACTGTATGCCTGTGTGGATCTCAAATACATGTTCAGATGTAACTTGGGTATAGAACTTGATATCATTCAGCATCTCAAGCATATCTTCATTGTACCTAGAAACATCATATACGACCATACCACCCCCTTTGTCTGCAGGTCTAACTATGATGGTAGGGTTGTTACACAAATCACGTAATGCTTTTCTCTGATTAAAGTTTAGATTGTATATTTTTCTAGTCTTACCTCCATTGGTCTCATAATACATTCTGTACATATCATCTTCAACTAACTTGCTGTAAGCCGCTAGTAACGGCTGAGTGGGAGGAGTATAAATACTGGGTTTCCTAAGGGATCGCTCATAAGTAGCCCCTTTGAACTCTAATCTCAGAGATAAACCACGTACAAATAATTTAAAATCTCTTAGAGTTTCCTCCAGGGTACTGAAACTCGTGGGAATGAAAGATAGGCCTCTCCTGAGGACCTCTAACTCATGAGGTGTTAAATCAACTGAGGACAGATTGAACACTAACTCTTGTTCTTCTGTCCCCACATTTTCTTGATGTTCATGGTCTGAGGGCGGTCCGGGGAGAATTTCCTCTTCTGCCGCCCTCTGCTCATCGAGCGTCTCCTTCCTCTGGTGGAGTCCTTATTGGAAAAGGACGCTGAAATTGGATGTCATGCCAGCGGGGGCATCTACAATACCAATTAAAATTGACTGTGATGTCTATATTGTCCTTAGCTGTCGTTTTCCTTCTAACTACCGGACCACTATTGAATGTATCAACCTGGTTATTCACCATGTTGTCAGAGGTATGCAAAGAACTAACATTTCCTGTACACACATCCAGAACCCCGGACGACCCTCCATCTATCAGTGCATCCCCTCCTTCAACAAAACATTCACGAGAATCCTGGCAGTTACCCTGACCTAGAGTGGTCTGTAATATATCTGTACATTCAACATCAATAACATTTGAACATTCAGCATCACCCACATTATTAACAGTATTAACAATGTTAACATTGAGGTATTCCACCTTCTTTGTATCTGAGCATTAGCACCATTACTTGTTCTAGGCCAAGTGAAGATATTACCTAGTCTAAAGTCCGTAGTATCCCTTTGCAACTTGGCCCTTTTCTGATTATACAGGCGCTTCTCATACTGGGTGACATTATCTAGCAGAACATGGCAACAGTCATTCGTTTCCCTCGCTGGAAACTTTGAAAAATGTCTAACTTCTGCTGACTAATGTCCGCTAATGTCTCTTCAATCGGCAGAAAAAATTTATTCAGCAACCTCATATAATTGAGGCTTACCTCCAAGTTTAATTGCTGCCACTCATACAGGAGTTCAGGGTATTGCGTCGCCGTTGTCGGCATCTTCAGAACTCTGAGACCTCTCGGAATCAGCTTTCTCTGCAAACAGACGTCAAAGTGTTCTCTCTGTGTCTGTAGTCTCTTCAGTTTATAGAGATCCGTCTCCAATTTCTCAACTGCAACTCGTAGGCCTTCTCTATCGAAATTCACCTCTCCATTCGTACGCGGACTGTCCTCGCATTCAAATGTCTCCAACGGGTTTACATCATGTCGCAAGCAGTCAGCCAATCGATCCACGGCTAGTCTTGACGTATCATTAGCTTGTAATCCACGCATTGAGTACGGAAGCTCAACGCTCTGTATCTGCCCTTCACTCATGCTCTCCAGTGAATCAAAACAGCCAAAGTAATCCAAGATATAACAAAAAGATTCACTTAGAGCAAATGTTCCCAGTAAACAGCTGTAGATAACGAAAAAAACAATAAAGATACCAGGAACAAAGCAAATAGTGATTAGAGCAATTCTGTCCAGGGTAGCATTGGCTAAGCACGTTTTTGAAACTGATCAGACACACAGTTTCAAGTTTAGGATACTAGAAATGATAAAGGAGACACAGAGGGGTGGTGACATTTGCAATCTAACCGAGTCCAAGGAGAGCAACTGGATCATCAGGTTTAGGGCTGATGTTCCACCCGGTTTAAATGGGAATAAAGATACTTTTATAAAGTACAACCGTTGTGTTGCAGTTGTTTGAAGAGCCTGAGAGTTTATGCTACCCTGGACAGAATTGCTCTAATCACTATTTGCTTTGTTCCTGGTATCTTTATTGGTTTTTTCGTTATCTACAGCTGTTTACTGGGAACATTTGCTCTAAGTGAATCTTTTTGTTATATCTTGGATTACTTTGGCTGTTTTGATTCACTGGAGAGCATGAGTGAAGGGCAGATACAGAGCGTTGAGCTTCCGTACTCAATGCGTGGATTACAAGCTAATGATACGTCAAGACTAGCCGTGGATCAATTGGCTGACTGCTTGCGACATGATGTAAACCCGTTGGAGACATTTGAATGCGAGGACAGTCCGCGTACGAATGGAGAGGTGAATTTCGATAGAGAAGGCCTACGAGTTGCAGTTGAGAAATTGGAGACGGATCTCTATAAACTGAAGAGACTACAGACACAGAGAGAACACTTTGACGTTTGTTTGCAGAGAAAGCTGATTCCGAGAGGTCTCAGAGTTCTGAAGATGCCGACAACGGCGAGAAATACCCTGAACTCCTGTATGAGTGGCAACAATTAAACTTGGAGGTAAGCCTCAATTATATGAGGTTGCTGAATAAATTTTTTCTGCCGATTGAAGAGACATTAAGAGCGGACATTAGTCAGCAGAAGTTAGACATTTTTTCAAAGTTTCCAGCGAGGGAAACGAATGACTGTTGCCATGTTCTGCTAGATAATGTCACCCAGTATGAGAAGCGCCTGTATAATCAGAAAAGGGCCAAGTTGCAAAGGGATACTACGGACTTTAGACTAGGTAATATCTTCACTTGGCCTAGAACAAGTAATGGTGCTAATGCTCAGATACAAAGAAGGTGGAATACCTCCAATGTTAACATTGTTAATACTGTTAATAATGTGGGTGATGCTGAATGTTCAAATGTTATTGATGTTGAATGTACAGATATATTACAGACCACTCTAGGTCAGGGTAACTGCCAGGATTCTCGTGAATGTTTTGTTGAAGGAGGGGATGCACTGATAGATGGAGGGTCGTCCGGGGTTCTGGATGTGTGTAGTACAGGAAATGTTAGTTCTTTGCATACCTCTGACAACATGGTGAATAACCAGGTTGATACATTCAATAGTGGTCCGGTAGTTAGAAGGAAAACGACAGCTAAGGACAATATAGACATCACAGTCAATCCTTTAATTGGTATTGTAGATGCACCCGCTGGCATGACATCCAATTTCAAACGTCCTTTTCCAATAAGGACACCACCAGGGGAGGGAAGGAGACGCTCGATGAGCAGAGGGCGGCAGAAGAGGAAATTCTCCCCGGACCGCCCTCAGACCATGAACATCAAGAAAATGTGGGGACAGAAGAACAAGAGTTAGTGTTCAATCTGTCCTCAGTTGATTTAACACCTCATGAGTTAGAGGTCCTCAGGAGAGGCCTATCTTTCATTCCCACGAGTTTCAGTACCCTGGAGGAAACTCTAAGAGATTTTAAATTATTTGTACGTGGTTTATCTCTGAGATTAGAGTTCAAAGGGGCTACTTATGAGCGATCCCTTAGGAAACCTAGTATTTATACTCCTCCCACCCAGCCGTTATTAGCGGCTTACAGCAAGTTAGTTGAAGATGATATGTACAGAATGTATTATGAGACCAATGGAGGTAAAACTAGAAAAATATACAATCTAAACTTTAATCAGAGAAAAGCACTACGTGATTTGTGCAATATCCCCACCATCATAGTTAGACCTGCAGACAAAGGGGGTGGTATGGTCGTCTATGATGTTTCCAGGTACAATGAAGACATGCTTGAGATGTTGAATGATACCAAGTTTTACACCCAAGTTACATCTGAACATGTACGTGAGATCCATACAGGTATACAGTCTTTACTGTTAGATCTTTTTCAAAGGGAGGTCATTGATTTTAAACTGTATGACTTTTTGAGAGTTCTTCATCCACTGGTCCCCGTCATTCAAGGGCTCCCGAAAATCCACAAAAACATCATCCACCCACCAATGAGACCGATTGTGGCAGGGAGGGGCTGGTCCACGGAGCCAATTTCAATTTATTTAGAGAGTAAACTCAGACCCATTGTAGATCAGAACATGTACACTTTACGAGACACCAAACAATTCCTTTTGGACCTGTATGGTTTTTTGGGTTCAAATTCTACAGAGGTTGTATACACATTAGTGACAATGGATATCCAGTCACTATTCACCATGATACCCAATGGAGTTGGCATTGAGATGGTGGCCAATTGTTTGAGAAGAGTGTCTGATTATACAACAAGTGATATTGATTTATACATGACCCTTTTGAAAGTGGTGTTAGAGTCCAATGTTTTTGGCTTTACCGACAGATTGTTTCTACAGAAGGATGGCGTAGCTATGGGCACTTCTTGTGCCAACAGCTATGCCAACCTTGTTATAGCTGAGCGGGAGGTTAGGGAATTGTTTACCAATGCACTGTACAACAGTCATGTCTGTTTCTATCGGCGATTCGTCGATGATTTGTTTTTTCTTTGGAAGGGATCAAGCTCACAACTTGGTAGATTTGTCAATGAGTTGAATGGAACCACGAACTTTTTGATATTCACGATGGAGTCCTCTAAGAGTAGGATACCATTTTTGGATGTGTATGTAGAAAGGCTGGAAGGAGGTATTTATAACACCGGCCTATACAGAAAATCTTGTTATAGGAATTCTGTACTCCACCGCACGAGCATGCACCCTGGCTTCGTCTATAAGAATATAGTACGAGGCCAGGCTATGAGGGTATCCAGATACACCCCGAGTGACTCCAAGTTTTTGAGTGAGACTCAGGACCTCTCTGCTAGGTTGAAAGATCGTGGGTATACAGAAGGTGACTTGACAATGGGGCTTGTTGATGTAGAAGGTCTAAGGGAGAGTAGAGCAGCTCCCTATTTTTCAAACAGACACATGAGGGATGACAATGGTAATTTAGAGAGAAATACCTTAAATAGTGTTCCATGCTCCATGCTGTATACGAAAGATATAGGGTCCATTAAGGACATTATCAATAAACATTGGCATGTGTTATCCGTAGACCCAGAGGTGAGAGAGATAGTTGGTGAGAGACCACAATTTATCTATAAGAACAAGAAGAGTCTCCGTAAAATGTTATCCCAAGTTCCTTAGGGATGGCGATGGGAACATCGACTTACATACACATCCCTGTGGCCATTGTAATTTTTGTCACTATATTGAGTCTGAAACCATTTTTATTCATCCTAATGGCTATGGTGATTTCAGAACGAGGACGAAAGGTGATTGCATGTCCACCAATGTGGTGTATTTGGCCACTTGTACTACATGTCCCGCATTCTATATTGGTAAAACCAATAGATGCCTCAGGGATAGAATGCGGGAACATGTTTATCACATCAGGAAAGTGTACTTGCGGAATGCATTGGCTAAGCACGTTTTTGAAACTGATCAGACACACAGTTTCAAGTTTAGGATACTAGAAATGATAAAGGAGACACAGAGGGGTGGTGACATTTGCAATCTAACCGAGTCCAAGGAGAGCAACTGGATCATCAGGTTTAGGGCTGATGTTCCACCCGGTTTAAATGGGAAGGTCCCGATTAAACCGTTTTTAAAAATGAGGAGACTGAAGAACTAATTACATCTATAGATCTATATACCCACTGCATACACTGTCACACACCTCCACCTGTCATTTTTCACTTCATAGCATAGGCTTCATGGTTCAAGTCTAGCCGTTTTATTATGGTCTTAGCACTTAGTTATTAGACTGTGATTCCACACAGGATATGTGTACTGACTTTCAGCATCTTGACATGTTTATCAATTGCAACAGATCGTTTATGTATGCCTGGTTTCATGTGTCAGAATATAGTCACTTTGAATAGATGCACTTTGAATTGAGTAATAATGATTTTATATTCCTCTGTTTTTATTGGGATTAAAGTTTTTATAAAGTTTTTACTGATATATGTACTTCCGATATTTGGGAGCTGAACTGTTTAACTTTTATGATGGATTTAATAGGTATATGCCTTTAAATGCTGATTTCCTTTTTCCCGCCATAAACAATATTTAAAGACCTTTGTAAAAATCAGTGTTGGTCTGATGAAGCTACAGCGAAAGCGCTAACCAACATTAGTTTGTGCACGGAATAAAGATACTTTTATAAAGTACAACCGTTGTGTTGCAGTTGTTTGAAGAGCCTGAGAGTTTATGCTATCTTGGACAGAATTGCTCTAATCACTATTTGCTTTGTTCCTGGTATCTTTATTGTTTTTTTTGAGCAATATAATGTGGTTTAGGGGGCTTGATATATTCATGTATTCCAACATAGGCCAGGTGCTGTTCCTGGTATTAGGACAGTGGTCTGCAGCAGGCTATATACTGCGAGGCAGTTTTAGCCTTTGGTATTTGACCATGGATATTCCATGCTGCTTCTTGTTGTGGTACCAACATGGGGGTGTGGTTATCCTTGCCATTTCTTGCTAGTCACCCTCCTTTTGTAGCTTGTTCCATGTTTTGCGGCTGTACAGCACAGTATGAGGTGTGACCTGGTAGTGTTAGGGTGCTGATGTGAGTCTTGCCCAGTTATCTATTACAGGACTGGTATCTACATTCTCCTTACTGTGTGCATTTACACTGCACACATCTTGCTGTTTATACATCTGTCATGGGGTAGTATTACATCTAGGTTCCTATCCCTTGTAGAACCTATGAGGTTGGGTTTGTGTTTTGAGACTTACCTATTCAGGGCATACTGTGGGTACTGACAGCCTTTGCCAGTATCCATGGGGCATGGCATGATAGGTGCATGCCACCCCAGCAGGTGGTGCATCATGTCAAACTCCGCATATCTTCCCAGCCTGTAACACATTGGCTCCCCTTTGACTGACTGCATTACTTCAGCCAATTATTGTACTTGATCTTCTTGTCTTCATAGTGTGGCATCATGCTTGGTGAGGGTGAGATGTTAGGCAGGGTCTTCATGTTTGAATATACTAGATGGTTTTACATTGCTTAACACATGGCAATCATGCCTCAGGTGGTGCTGCAGGGCTGCCTCTGTCGGATGCGCATACTACACTCCCTGTACATGTTTGAGAGCAGGTTGTGTCATGTTAGGCATCCCTGTTATTATATGAGTGAGTCAGAGAGCGGTATCATTCCCAGGGTTCCTACTGAGCCAGTGTATGTGCTATGCGTTGCCTCTTTGCCAAGGCCAGGGCATACTGGGCACGCCTCCTTCTGCCTACTGGGGCAGGCTCAGGTTGTTCCACCTCTGAGCCATGCTCTGCCTGTGATGGCCTTGCCAATGGTGGGGGGCTGTTTGGCCCAGCCCTATGCTGGTCCTGCTGCAGCTGTTTTCGCAATATCATATTATGTAGCATAGCACATACCATGACAATTTGGGTACATGTAGTTGGTGTGTACTGCAAGGCTCCACCAGATGTGTCCAGACACCAGAACCATGACTTGAGCAGCCCAAACACATGCTCTATCACATTACGTGTTTGTGCGTGTGCCTCATTATGGCGTTCCTGTTCAGGTGTGTGTGCGTTTCTGATGGGTGTCATCAGCCATTTCTCCAGTGCATAACCTGCATCCCCTACTAGGTGTCCGTGTGGGATGTCCCCATTGGCAAATGTCTGGTACAGCTGTGTCAAATGCCAGATGTGGGAATCGTGATAACTCGCAAGGCAGCCAGCATACACATTCATTATTATGCCCTGGGCATCACACATGACCTGGCAATTGATGGAGGGGAAGCCCTTGCGGTTAATGTAGGCCCTACCCCACTCACCGGCTGGTGCTTTGATGCGTATGTGTGTGCAGTCTATTGCACCCAGTACCTCAGGGTATTCCGCTATTTGCTGGAAGAGACGCATATTGCTGGCCAATACCTCACGGGCATTGGGGAAATGTACATGATCACTGACATGTGCTGACATGGCATCCAGGAACTGGTGTAGTACCCTGGAGGCTGATGCCTGTGATATCCCCATCATATCACCAGTTGGTCTCTGGAAGGTACCTGTTGCTAGTATTCTTAGGCCAACACATACCTTGGTTTCCACTGGGATGGGTTCCCCTCTGTTGGTTCTGTGTGTGAGGTGTGGCCTGCACAGCTCAACAATTTGCTGCAGGAGCTCTCTGTCCACTCTATAGTGCTCTACTATCTCCAGCTCATGTAACCCGTGGTAGGTGACCCTGGGCCTGTACACTCTTCTCCATCTCCTCACTGTGGGTTGTCTGGCACCATCTGCATTGTCACCACCCTCAGCAAGTCACCTACGTCTCATTATGACAGCTATGGCAGCCCGTAACATATCTGCTCTGAGTGAAGCTTTTTCAGTTTTCACTTCTATTAGCTTACTCCTGTCTTGCAGTGTCTCTTAATGGAATCATCCTGCACTACTGTTTGCAGAGTTTTAAGTGCTGGGCTGGGCTACTATTCTGCCTGTGTAATTGCCTGCTTCTAATTGTTTTCACCTGCTAGCTTCAGCAGTTATCCCTGCTAGCTTCCTATTAATTCTGTTGCTTCCTTTTTCCTCTCTGTTTCCTCAGGGGGGGAGCAACTTGCATACTATCTGAAACACGCTCACAGTGGCTTACACGCGCGCACACGTGCTTACACGGTTCAGAATATACTTATTCAAATTTAAACGCATGTACACCCGCGCAAACACTGTTGCATGTCTGCCAACAGCCTCCAACATGCTCAGCCTGCCTTACACACGCGCACACCCACGCAAACAGTGTTAAACATCTCCCAACATGCTCCCACATGCTCACACTGCCTTACACGCACGCTCACTGTCGTACTCACGCTTCATG